>NC_069081.1:84262281-84632938 GCF_025698485.1 Gossypium arboreum
TTTTAAGCAACCATGATGCAGAAAAATAGTTTATTCGAAAATTAAAATAAGTGGTTTAGAGTTGTTTAAAAGGTAAGATAAGTTTAGTAACACCTCAAGCTTGACTCTGTGATGCTTTGGCGTGGGGTGTTACATCTTGCACCTGTGGACAACACTGTCAGAATGACACGGGCATGCACAAACCTACACGACCTTGGGAGAAGCGAACCACGCCAGACACGGCCGTACGACACGATCTTGTAGCCACACGGCCTATAGACATGGGCGTTCGAGAAGGCCGTGTGACGACATCACAATTCGTGACTAACACGGATGGGACATGAACCACACGGGCGTGTGCACCGACCGTGCCACTTGAAGAGTTAGAAAAATTATCTTATTTTATTTTGTTTTTCTTTCATTAAGTTTTAAGGCTCATTTTTTTAGATTTATTTGTTTTCCTTTTTAAAAAACAGCTTACCTTCAAAGTCAAGCTTGCCATCTAGAATTATCTCCAATACTCGATCTCGTCAATCCAAGAATATCATCCATTCTTAATACAGGAAGTTTCACTTTTCTCCCTATCTTATTTTTATACTCTAATATCTATCTTTGTAAATTGAGGGCAATGTACATCTTAAGTGTGGCGGGGGCATTTATTTCATTATCAGAAAAATCCCTAAATAATTACCTTGTTCTCTTGAAAAAGCTCTCATATCATATTTAGGATAAACTTTAATTGATTTATGATTTTGATTGATATATCTTGAATTAAAACATAGGCATTTATGCATTGATGGTTTAAACTTTAAGACATTGAAGAATCAAGCATGATAAGTTGATTTTTAAGAATTTAAAATTATAGGTTGTTTCCCCAAGTCTAGGTTTTACTTTGAATTAGAATTGACGAGTTTAAACATAAAAAGCCATAATTTTTGTGAGATTTTTGATCCTTTTGAGCATCTATTAATCCTTTCATGCTCACTTTTATTATTGCTTTGAGTGCGTCAGTATTGAACTGTTATTCTAGAACTTGCTTGATTATGCATGTCGAAACCACACATTTGATTTGATATGTCAAAATGATTAAGGCACTTAGGATTAACCCACTCATTCCATGAAAAGCCTATCTTCACTATTAAACCTTAGTAAACCCCCTTGAGCCTAACAAGCCATTTCTTGTATTACCCTTAATATTAACCTTTAACCCATTATTATTGAAATCCCCTAAATTAATTCCTATTTTTGTCGAGATTTGAGTTGAATGGATTGCTTAGCTATGTTTTGTTCTTAATAGTTGGTCTATATTATTTAACTTGTTCTTAAAAAAAAAACACTATGTATACATATCTGTAATTTCATATTCTGAGAGAAGCTCTGTTGTACGCAAGTGAAGATTAACTCTTTTTCTAGTTAGGCAAATTTTCAATTTAATCTCAATTCTAACACTTTCTTTCAGCTTGTGACCAGACCCCCTAACTAAGCCTCATTACAACCCTCTAAAGACCTTTTGATTGATGTATCATCTTAAATTATAGTGGTAGAGATTTGATTTTCATGCAAGCCTATGGTAATGACTTTTCATTATTGACTATTGAGTGCTTCATTTATTGTCCTTAAACACCTCGAGTGATTTGAGTGAATCTTTAGTGAGGATGTAAAACTTTATGATATTCTCAATCAAAGGTAATTACTTAGATGCGGAGAGACACACCTATGTTTGCATGATTAAATACTCAACTTGGAATGTTTGAAACTTTTATGTTCTTTTAGTTGAATTCTCAATGTATGATTACCTATGGATTATTCTGAGATATTATTGATAGAAATTATAAGTTGAGAAGAATTTATTTTGATTATGAGTTGAGAATTTTGCTTGAGGACAAGCAAATGCTAAGTGTGGGGGTATTTGATAAACCATAAATTATACATATTTTTACTCCATGTTTAATGCATTTTATGGATGATTTCTCATTAGAATTGGTGAATTCGATGCTCCTAATTCTTTAATTTCATGTTTTATACTTAGGAGAGCATAATAGAGTGAAAGGAATGAGAAACGGGCCAAAAACAGAGAAAATGGGCCAAAGTACGAAATCAACACAGCCTGGACCTCCTTACACGGGCAGACAACATGGTCATGTCAATTTGGCAAGCTCGAGCATGGTCTGAAGTAATCGAACACGGGCGTGAGCCACGGGCGTGTCCCTGGCGAGCCCAAGTTGAGTCCAATTCAGGAAAGGGAAATTTTGAGGGTTTTAGGCATTCCAAAGCCTATAAATACACCTTAGAGGAGGAGAAAAAGGGAGGCGGAGAAGGGGGAGTAAGGAATTTCTCCAAGGAAGCCGATTGATCCATCTCAGAAGCCAGATTCATCATCAAGACTGAAGATCTCTCCTCAATTTCCCTTCAAGAGTTTTGGATTTTCTTTATGTTTTGTATTCTTTATTCTTCTGAGATGTTTTCTTATTTAGTTATGAACTAAAACCCCTAAATACCTAAGGGGAATGAAACGTAAGATGAATCTTGTTACTATTTTCTGAATCGTATGATAAATATTTAACTTGTTCTTAATTATGTGTTCTTAATTCTTGTTTTGATATCCCAGGCTACTGATTCAAGACATGCTCTTATTCAGAGGAGGAATAGACCCTGTCTAAGAGTACATTTGTCATAATTAAGTGGAGTTGATTGTGCGCCTATAAATAGGGTGACAAGATTTTGTCAGATTAGGGTGAAACCTAATAAGAGGATCCATAGATCGAGTTAATGTAACCTTAGAGTGTTAATTAGAGAAAATTCTCGGTTATTCAATCTAGGGATAAGACGTTATTAGTCTTGAATAGGGATAATAACATAACTTAGGGATCTCTACGGAAAAAGTTGAATGAATAAATCGTCCGATTCGGAGCCAGAATAACAAGTAAAGTCTAGGTGGATTTGTCCTTAGGTATTTTCTTAAGTCAATCAATTTTTCCCAAAAGAAATTCCCCAATTCTTTTCTTTGTACGTTCTTAGTTTAGATCATTAGTTAATTAAAACAAAACCTCTTTATTCTTAGGCTAGATAATAAAAAGACAGTCATTACTAGTACTTTTAGTTCCTTTGGGTTCGACAATCCAGTCTTGCTAAAACTATACTACTGTTCGATAGGTACACTTGCGTACATCGCGATAATAGTTAGTTCAAGAACGAGTAATTATAAATATTTAAAACCTATCATGAAATCACGCGATCAAGCTTACCTATTCTCAGCTCATATGAGCTTACCGATTTCAGCTCGTAAGAGCATACTGATTCTAAGCTCTTATAAGCTTACCTATTGTAGCTCGTGAGAGCTTACTGATTCTCAGCTCGTATGAGCATACATGTACAGGAATTGAGGGATTACAATTTAACACTATGTGTGAGCTATCTCAAGTATCCAACAATATTCTAAATGGTTCAACGAGCAATGTTCTATTTTGAGATGATATTAGTTTGATATGAACTATTACAGGTGTGGCACCCCTAATTTGGCCCTAGTCGAAAAGTGGTTTCGGGACCACAAAACCGAGTCACAAAAATAATTAATTGTTATATTTTATGCTTATTATTTATGAAGAAGTATGTGTGAAAATTTCATGCTTTAAATTTTGTCATTTGGATGTGAAATAAATAAAAAGGGGCTTATGTGAAAAATCTTGAAAATGTCATAGGTTAATTGGAAGTGGCTAAAAATTGCATGGTTTGAAGCATGAGGGACTTGCATGTCAAACATTCCTTTTTCTTGGTAGTGGACGGCAAGGATGGGCATGAATGACACATTTTGGCATTTTGTGCTTTGTATGTTAGTAAATAATGTTAATAATATATTTGTTTATATTAAAGAAAATGGTTTCATAAAATAGAAATAATAAAAGTTAATGAAATAAATGAATAAAACATGTTTGATGTGAAAATAACAAGGCTATTTCTTCTTCTTCTTGCC
Organism: Gossypium arboreum; assembly: GCF_025698485.1. NCBI lineage: Eukaryota > Viridiplantae > Streptophyta > Magnoliopsida > Malvales > Malvaceae > Gossypium > Gossypium arboreum. The sequence continues at coordinate 84,266,231 of NC_069081.1, forward strand.
GTGAGTTGAGAAAGAAAATAGAAACCTTTGAGCTTAGGGCATTCGGCAAAAGAAGGCTTCAAATAAGGTAAGGTTCATGTTATTTTCTTTGAAAAGTTGTGAATTTTGGTTGGTTTTGAAGCTTGCAACAAGACCCATGTGAAAATTTTGTGTTCATGAAGCATGTAGCAATCGGTCATGAGCTTAATGGGGTATATTTTGTATGTTTGATGATTTTGGGAGGATAATTGATTCTAGTTGAGTATGAACAAACTAAATGTGCTTGATGGCTCAAATGAGCTTGGAAAGTTGGCCAATGTTGTTTAAGTTCATGAATTAGGGCATAATTTCATTCGGCCATGGAAATTGAGCATGGAAAAAAACAAATCTGGTGTGTGATATATGAAGCTAAAAATTTAGTTTGAAGTGTGGTAATTGTGTTAAAGATGAACATTAAACCTTTATGTTTTATGGTCTTGTAAGTTAGGTGTAAAACCCATGGCCTTTTTATGCTTGGCATGGAATTAGTGGTTAAATGAGTTATGAACCTATTATAATTTGAAAATTTGATGGTTTTATGGAGAAGGGGGCATTCGGAAATAGAGGTTAAATTATAATAACCTCACCTTAGTGAATTGAAGTAAAATTTGACTCTTTATAGGATTAAATTCCCAATGACCGAATGCGATGAAATTGTCAAGAAATAAATTTGATTAAATGAGATTCGGTTAATGGTGGGTGTATAGAATAATTGAATGCTAATTTGATTAACTCTCTAATGGTTAAATGTGTTAAACCTTAAAGCATGATTTAGTTTAACCAAGGGAGAACTTGTATATTTGTAGGAGGGCATGTTTGAACGTGTATTGATAATTGATTTTGAAGGTTCAGCTTTATGCCTTGATAGTTGGTTTTGAAGTATATGATGTCTTGGTATAAATATATGTGCATTCAGTTACTTTCATAACATGCATTTAAAGTGTCTTTTGGATGCAATTGCTTATGCACTTGAGGGTATATGAGTTAATTTCCTTTATGGCAATTTTGGATAAGAAGCTAACTAATAATATGCTAAGGTAGTCATGTGGATAATTGGCTTTGTGAATATTATTAAAGGTGTAATTAGTTATATGCATAGGTCATCGGTAGAATTGACCACATAACTAGTATATGTATATAAGGCGACATGGTGATACCTAGGTAAATGTATTTGGGATGGTTTTTATGAAATACCGAATGTGTGCAGATGTATCGAGGTGTTGCCTTATGTATGAGTTTCATTGAGAAGATTTACCTTGTTGTTTTTAATGATATAACAAGGTGATTAAAATAGTTTAAATTTTGTTAATTAGACTCAAGAGCATAGAGGGGCAATTTTGGATAAAGAGAAAGTAAACGAATAGCCATGGATATCTAGTCGTCGACCACTTCCGAGGTAAGTTTTAAGTGATTAAACGTTGAGTAAATTCAATCATAATAGGACATGATGAGTTGATTTAATAAGATATGATGTGGCCATGTTATGTTCTAAGCTCAAATGGTAAGTTCTTAAGTGTTTGAGCTTGGGAATTTAAGTGTAATTTGAAATAGTCTGCTTAGGACAGCAGCAGTAACGTGACTTTAGAAAATCACCATAAATTTATGGACTTGAATTAGAGGCTGAATGAAACATGAAATTAAAGCCTAATGAGTCTAGTTTCTTATAAAAGAAACCGTGTAAGCAAAGGAATTTCCGATAATGAGATATTTAAAGTTGTGTGAGACAGTACAGAATGACACTATAATCCTCTGTTCTGTTTTTAGAAAATCATTATAAATTGTACAAAAATTTTTAAAAGACAAAATTTATATTCTAGATGCCTTAGTGAGTCTAGTTTCAAATGAAATAAACTAGAACATATTTTGAATTTTGTACAATGAGAAATTTGATTCGTAGTGAAGGGTGGTCAGCATAATCAAACAGTGAAATAGTGGAAACTTGAAGAAAAATCTGGAATTGATTGGCCAAACCAAAAATTCTGAAAATTTGTTGGATAAAATATGTATGAGTCTATTTTCAGGGAAAATTAACGGTACTTCATTTGGAGTTTCGTAGCTCCATTTACGAATAATTTAATGACTGTTGCTCAGGAAAAACAGCTTGTGCTGAATTTGTGATTATGTTGTAAACCTTAATAAAACTATTTGAGTTGCTTATAAGCTATCGATTAAATATTGGTAATCAAAGTACCAAATCCGTATTAAAGTGAAGCTATAAGCCGTAAATGACTAGTATACCTAGTCAATTTTGTTATGATGAAAATGATGTACAAGTTGTGTATATGTGATAAGGCCTAATGGCCGATGTGATGAATGTGAAAGTGTATATATGTGATATGGCCAAATGGCCAATGTGATGAATGTGAAAGTGTGTATATGTGATAAGGCCTAATGGCCGATGTGATGAATGTGAAAGTGTATATATGTGATAAGGCCGAATGGCCAATGTGATGAATGTGAAAGTGTATATATGTGATAAGGTCGAGTGGCCAACGTGATGAATGTGAAAGCGTATATCTGTGATAAGGCCGAATGGCCAATGTGATGAATGTGAAAGTGTATATATGAGATAAGACCTAATGGCCGATGTGATGGATGTGAAGGTGTATATATGTGATAAGGCCAAATGGCCAATGTGATGGATGTGAAAGTGTATAAATGTGATAAGTCCCGAAGGGCATTTGTGTCGATTATATCCGGTTAAAACCCCGCAGCTTTATGCGAGAATATTATCTTGATTAATGTCCGTAGGCTTCGTTTCGTACTATATCCGAGCTTTAAAGACCCGACGGCTAAATGCTAGGATTCAAGTAAGACTTTGGTATTGAGTATCGCAATAAGTTACCATCAAATAAGTATTATGTATTTAAGACGTTCAGTATCGTGTTACTTACTCATCGGTGGAGTGATTTCGAGGTGAATTATCAAGATCAAAGAGGTAGGTAAATGTGATTAATATTATAACTCCAAATATGAGAATGATCTAATTGGTAATGGTATGCTTGTATAATGAAGTATGTGATGAAATATTCTTATGTATTAGTGCATATTCGCCCAAAAGCCTTATGATTTGAGTATGGGTTGGGTTCAATTTGGATGTGCCAAGACAAGGTAAGGATTATGTTTTGTAAGCTTACGATATGTGATAAGGAATATGTTTGGTTCTTTATGTGCCTACGGTAATTTAGTACTTGTCATGTTGGAATACTTAAAAATATGGATGTGATTATGAACAAGTGGAAAGGATTATTGAAAGTTGAAAATTGATGAAGAATGTGCTTTGGAAATATTTGACCATCTAGTCATTATCATTCAAAAGTATATATGTGACAGCCAAGTGATGCGTTTATTGATATTATAGTTCGAGATGAAGCTCTAGATTAACTTCATCGAATAGTTGAAATGAATGACCGATGATAGTGAATGAGAACACTTTGTTTTGCTTAAAACTTACTAAGCTTACAAAAGCTTACTCCGTTCGATCATGTTTTGGTTTATAGGTTGTGGATTCGACTACCGGTTCGGGATCATCAGCACTTCGTCACACTATCTACCATTACGGCAACTATGTAATTAGACTTAGCTTATGGCATGTATAGGATAGACAATATAGTAGAATGATATTTTGACTATTGTATATAAGCCATATGAAAATGGCATCTTTTGGATGTTTACCTATAGAAGTTTACATTTTATTCTGGTCAGTGTTTAGTGTTTATCCAAATGAATGATCCTAAAAAAAAAAAAAAGTTTTACTGCTCATCATGAGTTACAAGTCCAGTAATGCCCCTTACTTATTCCGGCGATGGTTACGAGATAGGAGTGTTACAACAGGTATATACATGAAATATATGGAAATGATATTACATGATATATTGAAACATGTAATGGATGATACATGTATATGAAACTTGCTTAGTGGCTATGTTCATCCATGTTTATTGGCTATTATATGTGTTTTACATGGCTAACATGTTGGGGAATATGTGCTTAGGCATTTTGCCAAATTGAATTGGGATATGCTATGTTTACTTACATAAATTATGACTAAATGGTAAGTTAAATTCTATGTTATACGAACTACTAAGCTTAAACATAAATTGTGACTAAATGATAAGTTAAATTCTATGTTATATGAACTACTAAGCTTAAATTCTTACTCGATGTATTTTCCATTTTTTTTAGTGAATCGAAAGCTCGTTCAGGTTGGAAGGTTGTCGGAGCTCTATCACACTATCCATCGGCGCACACGCTACTTTCAGTTGGTTTAAGTTTTGTCATAATGACATGTATAGGTTATTTTGGCTAATGTTGGCTTATATGCTTTGTTGATAAGTTGATCATTTGTTTGGCTAGTGTTTTGGCACTTTGATGATAGAATAAGTCTAGTATATGGTATGTAATTTTTTCTCTCCAATGGTTGATGAATAACTTGGTATGGTTGAATTATGGAAGATGAAAATTGTGTTATGAATATGCATATTAAATATATGCTTTGTGAGAGGACGTAATTGTGGTAAATTGGTATTTTGGAGGAAATGAATTATATGGTCATTTGATGCTAATTTAAGAATGGAGTTTTGGTACAAATGGTATGTTTTGTTAAATTATCTACATGGTAAGTTTTGGTGTAAATATGCATATATGTTAGTTGAACAATTAGTTATATTGAACACATGATTAGTCATGTTTATAAGTTGTTGTTTAAGGTGCCTAAGGGTGTATTGGTTGTATGTGATCATACCATTTGTATAAGGATTGATTATGCTTGTTTGGATGCCTTATTATAGTTTGTGTATACATGCATTTTTTGGTGTAGGTTTATACCAAATTGGGTGAGAAATATGGCTTGTAAATTGGGCTATTTTCGTCTACACAAGCAGAGACACTGGCGTGTGTCTCAACCGTGTGTGACACATGGTCAGGTGAGACAGCGGTACATCCCCTGTAGCTTTTAAAGGGTTGCAAGTTAGGCTGTTACACGGCCTAGCACACGGCCTAGCACATGGGCATGTGAGGTTATTTCGAAGGGTACACAGCCTAGCACACAGGCGTGTGGTTTGGCCGTGTGACCAAGTTAGTGAGTTACACAGGCACGGACATGGGCTAAGACACGGCCGTGGGTCCCTACCTCGAATGCCCGCAAGGCCTGAGACATGAGTGTGTCTCTTGGCTGTGTGACTCACACGACCTGGCGACACGGTCATGTGACCTTTGCAGCTTTGAAATTTTTTAATGTTCCAAAATTTTTTTAGAGTTTTCAATTTAGTACCTACTTGTTTTTAATGCGTATTTAGGGCCTTGAGGGCTCGTATAAGGGACAGCATGTATGATTTTGATTTGTTTTATTATGAATATTGATATGTTATGAAATGTTTGAAATTACTATCTATTTGATTCGTAATCTCTGATAATGCTCCGTAACCCTATTTCGGTGATACATTCAGGTTAGGGGTGTTACAGATAGTGGATTAGTTTACGAAGAGTGTGCATTTCTTTCCTGTTCGTATGGCTTACAGTTTTTAATAGTTGGTTGAGCTTTATGTCAGGGAGATTTTGAGATTACCTGGAGTTCCAGTTTCTATGATATTGGACAAAGATCCACGATTTACGTCGAGGTTTTGGAAGACGTTGCATGAGGCTTTAGGCTCGAAGCTTCACTTTAGTATAACATATCATCTGCAGCTAGATGGTCAGTATGAGAAGGTGATCTATATTCTCAAGGATATGCTTCGGAGTTGTGTTATTGATTTTGGTGGTAATTGGGATCAACATTTTCCATTGGCTGAGTTTGTGTACAACAACAGTTACCAGAGGAGTATTCAAATGTCTCTGTTTGAGGCATTTTATGGTAGGAAGTGTAGGACTCCACTATGTTGGTCTGACATAGAGGAAAAGAGGAATTTGGGTCTGGATTTGGGTCATGAAATCGAGGACAAGGCGAAACTTATTTCTGAGTGGTTGAAGGCTGCTTCAGATACGCAGAAATCTTATGCTGACTTGAGACGTCGAGATATCGAATATCATGTTGGTGATAAGGTATTTTTGAAGGTCTCACATTGGAAAAAGGTTTTGAGGTTCCGATGAAAGGGTAAGCTTAGTTCGAGGTTCATTGGGCCTTACAATGGGATTGAGCGGATTGGACCGGTTACTTATCATCTTTTTTTGCTACCTGAGCTTGAGCACATTCACGATGTCTTCCATTTTTCCATGCTTCAGAAGTATAGATTAGATCTTTCTCATGTTGTCCCTATTGAGGAGATTGAAGTTCGATCTGATCTTTCATATGAGGAGGAACCAATTGCGATCTTAGACCATGAGGTCAAGGTGTTACGCAACAAGATAGTTCCGTTAGTGAAAGTTTTGTGGCGCACTAAAAGACTGAGGAAGCCACTTGGGAGTCGGAAGATATCATGAGGCATCAATACCCGTATTTGTTTGATTTAGGTAAATTTCGAGGACGGAATTTCTTTTAAGAGGGGGAGAGTTGTAAGGCCTTGAAAATAGGCCTAGTAGTTTCGAGTATGTTTACGGGTTCCAAGTGAAAATTAGAGTTTATTAGTGATTTTTAAATTTAGTTAGCTTAATTTCATTTAAAAAATAGGTAAATAAAATTTTGAAAAATAAAAAATTAGAAAAATTAATTTTATGGTTTTAAATAATTTTTGGATAAAATAAATATTTTGGGTCTAATTAGAATTGAAAAATAAATTAAAATGGGGGTTGAATTAAGAGAATTTAAAATATTAACTAAATAGGACCATTTTGCAAAATAGGAAAATGTAAGAGTGGTTTTATAGCAAATTATCCTTATTTTTTGAATTTTGGAGGGAAAGGAGAATTTTGTAAAACAAGGCAAATGATGAAGTGGCTTAAGGATAATTTCCCCAATTTTTGAAAATCAGGTAGGGGTTTTCAATTTTAAAAACATTGCAACTACCTCACTTTGCACACCATTTTCACACAAATTAAGAGCCTTTTCTCTCAATTTTATTGCTTATTTTCATAGACCACATATCAAAGAATATATCTAAACTTTTACTCTCTCAAAATCCTCTCCAAAATATCCATAAAAGTTTTCCAAAGTTGAGCAAAAGACATTCAAAATTTCTTCAAGGATCTTGACTCAATCTTCTAAATCGATGATTTGAGATCAATTGAAGGTAATTCTCAACTCTAAGTTCATTTTTAAGTTGTTTTCAATCATTATTTGCTATTTAAGTTTATTAAAATGGATTTTCAAGTTTTGATTTCTTCTTTCTTGAACATGGAACTCAACAATGGTGAATCCATGATTTTGAGTTGGAATCCAAGTTTTAATGGATGTCTGAGCTCAAAATATGTTTATTAAGAGATTTTTTATCATAAAAAAAGATATCAAACTCGTTTGCTTCCTTTTTAATCAAGAAGATGAGTTGATTTTTCAGGAAATTTTACAACGATTTAATAGATGAAATTAGCACTTAGTTTTTATGTTAACGGACTAGGAATGAAGTTTAGAACTAGTTTGTGGAGCTGAGAAGGTCGTTTAGTTGATGAATTTTATGTTTCGGCTTAATTGTGTAATTTTAGTAAGCTAGATCAGAGAAACGATCTAGATCCGTATAGTTTATGAAATTTCAACTTTCTTAATGTTAATGTTAGTTTCTAATGCATATTTTGTCTCCATTAAAGCTTCACACTGAGATGAGAATGATGCTAACCGGATTTGAGGCTCAAACTTATCTACTTGAACACACTTTTGTTTGAAAAACAAATTCTGGAGGTGAGTGATTTTAAAGGCTATTGGTAAATTTGCCTGGTTATGTGTTATGACTAATTCCTGATAAAATGTGATCATAATTCCCTCTTCTTTCAACGGAGAACAAATGTTGAAAGTATGATCTAGCTAACTCTTTCATTTTCCCGATTTTATCCGTTGCCCTCATATCATCAGATTGTATTTTACGAATAAAATTCCTCTGCCATTTTTGTATTGTTTGTTTGTGAAAAAAGACAGTATTTTTGTCTCTGAATTTTAGCCAATTATCTCATGCTCGTTGTTCCTAGTAACGTTCATCCTTTTCAATCTCAAAATTGAGTTGAATTTTTGTATCAATGAGATCCCTAAAGTTTCATCATTCCTCTCAGCTTCCAGCAATTTAAATAGTGTTTTTAATGACTTAATCGCATCTTATTTTATTAGATTTGCAAAAATTAATTTTATTTTACAAGAGCATTTTTGGAATTGGCTTTTGGAAAATTGTGTGTTAGACTTTTGGCATGACTAATTTTGATTGAATGGATTGTTAATTAAAGCATGAGTTACTGAATGTTTAAGCATTTGATGTTGGAATTATGATTGGTTTAAGATTCATGGACATAGGCATTTGTTGTGCTTAATTATATTGATGTTGAAATTGTTAAGCTACATATTTTTAATGGCATTTTTTAAATCTTAAATTAAGTGCTTAAACATAATATTTTATGCCTTGTATGTATGATTATATTAGCAACATTGCATGGTGGATCCATTGGATATAATTGTGGTGGATCCATTGGATATAATTGTCATGCCATAGGATTTGTGAGTACTCACCATTATATGTGTTATTTGTGAGATATGGCTCAAGAAGTTCTAATTTTTAGAGTAAATAAAAGAGTGTTGAGCTTGTGTCTCCACTCAACGGGACTGTGAGGTGATATAAGGGAGCATGTGGCTTCGACCTGCTCAATCCAGGACTATTTTTTATATGTAGGAGTTTGGAGATTCGTTTATCCAATGTATGATCACACTTTTAAATATTGCCATGGATATATTATGCCAATATAAGTATATGTTTATAAGTTAAATTATGATTTCATATGCCATATTAAATTGAACTTTATTCATGGAATAGCATATATTAGTAAGATTACAATATGTGATATTGTGATTGAAATTTTTAATGCTTAATTTGATTGGATTTATGCATGAATTAGGTGCGATTTACTTATTGTTTTTACGATCATTCACTGAGCTTTTTAAGCTCACACCCTCACAGCTTTGTGTAGTGACTTTTCTGGCTTGAGGAGTTGAGGAGCAAGCGCAAGGCCGATCCAAGATTAAGGCTCAATATTAGGCTGAGAATTCTTCTTTAGAAACAATAGGGGGTATTGTGGCACTTATTGGGACTAGTTTTAATTCAATTGTAATGGACATTAGACATTTATTTGGACATTTATTTTGGTGATGTTATAATTACTTTAATGCTTGGTTTTTATGCTTAATTGTTCTATAGTTTATGGGATGTTGATGAGAGTTCATATGGTGATTGAAAACATAGTGTTTGAAGCATGTATTTTATACTAACACAGTTTAATTGTAGCTTGCCAATGAGTGGAATGCTTGTGGCTAAGGTATGTACCTTGTGTGATATAATTGATGGTTGCTAAGTATGATTAAGGCGATTAAAATAAATTTTTGACAAAAAAAATGCAATGGTTTGCACACAGGTGTGTTGCATTAGACACGGGCATGTTGGTGGTTGAACACGGGCATGTTGAAATGGGACACGAGCATGTAGAGGCTTATGGCGATCACTCACGGGAATGTGGAAATTTGACAAAGGCGTGTTCAAACGTCCTGAAATTTTTTCGTGATTCAAACACGAGCATTTAAGGACACACAGGCATCGAACGTGGCCATGTGGTTCTTTTGTGTCTAATTCTTTTTTTTTAGATTTTGAAATTTAGTATCCTAGTTTGTTTAAATTATAATTTATTCCTAAAACTAGATTAGATTAATTGAAGCCTTTAACGATAGGGAAACTCGATAATATTTTAGAATTAAACTTGTGAGTGTTAGAATTTGGTAGAAATATTCTGAGATAGTATTTTGGGTAATGTATTAAAAGATTATAAAATTTATGTTTTAGTTCTTATTAATAAAATAATAATTAGACTTATTAAATGAACTCGATTGAAACTAAAATTTTTAGGGCTTGCATAAATTGACTAAAAGAAGGTTGGTAATCATTTAGAACTAAAACAAGAGTGTTTAACTTTAGATGGTAAAATAACCAAAAAAACCCTTAGGGTTAAATAACTAGAAATAGTTTTAAAATGGTTCACAAAATCGTTTTTCTCGTTAAAATTAGATAGTTAATTAGTTAGAATTGAGGTGTTCTAAGGTTGGGGTTTGTTTTGGGTGGTCTTAAGTTGTAGAGTCAATTCGATGGCTATTGTGTTGCTTTGGGTTCGGGTCGGTCCGTCCCGATCGGGATTGGGTGTCACAGGTATTTAACACATGGAAAATTTACAAAAAAAAAAAATAATGAAAAGGTGTTGGTGAGGAAACCTAAACCTAGGACCTAGAGAAACTATTTAAAGATCTTAACCACTTTGCCACTCACTTCCTTGTTTTCATTTCTGCAAGAAAAAAAAATTAAAACATGGAATGTGACATTTGCTAAGGTTGGAAGCAAAATTGCATCACCTAGAAAATAATGAGAGGGAAGGGATTTGAACATTGATCATCAAGGTCAGCTCCACCACTACTCAATCACTAAAAATCAGGCGTGACCACTCTCAGTTCATTAACCCAATTTCTACTAACTCAGTTTTTGGGATGTGACAACTCTCCCCTTCTTAAAAAGAATTTTGTCCTCTGAACTTCTATTGTCAAGCCAATACACTTATCCACAAGATTCATAACTCTTTTTCCTAAACCTAATCATCACGCTTCCATTGCGCAACTTTGTTTCCAATGTAATTTCAATACTTCACCTTAAATCACCAATGGATTTCCTATTTACTTACACGAATTGTCTCAATGGGCTATATACAGAAACATCACTAATGATTTCCTCATTCCCAAATTCTCAATTTCACAGATACACTATTAATAGAAAACATTTAAGGAAAACAAATTGTCAATCAATGCAAGGTATAATTAGAATGGATTGTAAAAGTACCTTCATTGATGCCTAAATGCGTCTTGATCCTCTCGATGCCTAGCAGTATAAACAAATCTATGATTTCATTTCTAATTCGAAGCTTGCATTTAACTAAAAGAATAACGTGAATGATCTTTAACACAGTGCTTAACAGACCCTCATTTGAAACATGCACCGTACTTTTTCAAACATTTTCCCTAATGACGCGGTTATAGTATATACAAATAAAAGTTCTTGTTTGAACCAATAGAACCACTAATACTAGCTTTCACAATATTCTATTGTGGTCTATCCTCTCTAGCTCACTTCAAAGGTTGTGAATTTGGGCCAGTAGAACTAGACTTCCTCTTATTACGTACTTTATTCTTTTCCTTTCTCTCGCGTTCCAATAGAGAACCCTAGCTATACCGAAGCTCCTTTCTCCTTCAACAATGGTTTTCGGTTTTAGATAGTATGATGGAAGAAGATGGACTAGAAATTTCCATCATGTTTTATTTTAAATTCATTTATTAACCTAATTACTATTATGCCCTTATTATTTCCAATCAAATTTCAACAAGTATAAGCCCATTACTTTCCACTATGAGTAATAATGGTTTAATTACTAGTCTAGTCCTTTAACTTACCTTCATATAACTATTTAATAACTTTAACTAATAGAAATCAACTTTCTCAACTTTTACGATTTAGTCTTTTTTACTTAATTAACTATCTAAATGATAAATTTTCTTAACCAATTTTTTAACATGACACTAATGACCTCATAAATATTAAATAATATACTTTAGTAAACTGACAGGTTGAAATTGTGGTACCAAAACCACTGCTTCTAACACGACTGAAAAACAGGCTATTACGACCCGAAAAACCTCAAACTCAACTTTCCCTTTCTGTCGAACCGATGCACTTTCTTCCACTGTGAGACTTTTAGGAACACTCGATCACTAATCGCAAATTCTATTATTTTCTTTTCAAATCAGCATACGATTTTTGACCATCTGGCACTGCCTTCAAACAATCATGAATTATTTGGACCTTGTCTTCAATCTCATGAATCAAATCAGTACCAACTAACATGGATTCACTCAACTCTGACTAGTATAATGGTGTTCTACATTTCCTCCCATATAAAGCCTCAAACGGTGCCATTTTAATACTAGATTGATAGCTATTATTCTATGCAAATTCTGCCAATGGTAAATACCTTTCCCAGCTACCTTCAAACTAAAGTATGCAACATCGTAACATATCCTCCAAACTTTGTATTACCCGTTTTGGTTGCCCATTTATTTGTGGATGATATGATGTACAAAAATTAAGTTTAGTGCCCAAATCCTCGTGGGGCTTACCCCAAAATATCAAGGTGAATCTCAGGTCTCTATCAGAAATATTAGACAACGACACTCTGTGCAGTCTGACAATCCCTGATACATATAACGCTGCTAACTACTCGAGCGAACAATCAATACTGATTGGAATGAAATGGGCAGACTTTGTCAATATGTCAACAATAACCCAGATTGAGTCTTTCTTCCTCGGTGTCACAGGCAATCCTAAAACAAAATCCATCATAACTCGCTCCCACTTCCACTCAAGGATGCTGTAGTAATCCTGGTGGTACCTAATGTTCCACTTTTACCTGCTAACAAACCAATGAATTCCACTATTGCTAGTAAAGCCATGCCATACACAAGTCATGTACCTAACATATCGGCTATGGGCTCAATCATCTTTAGAGCATAAGCCTCCACTTATATCAAAGCACATGAGTTGCATAGGCATGGTCAATGACTAACTCAGGATTTAGGTAAATCACACTATGAACGTCACAAGTGAATTAATTCACAAATGGATTCAGAATTATTTCATCCTGGGTCCAGCCAATGTATCATTCTACCAATGAATACATCTATGTCTCCACTTGTGGAGTCAACTACTCTGATAGCCAAGACTAGCCATCTCCCTAATACAAATTGTAGACGACATAATAATCCTTCTATGTATTTAAATCAAATGCTCATTTTGATTCTTTTACGAGATTACGGACTCATTTAGATTATCTACTGAAGTAAGTTGTCTTTCTTGCAATGTAAACTTTCTTTACAATGCCACTTATCTTCACTTTGAGCTATAAACAATGAGCTAATATTTACTTGTCACAATTTCTCTATGCATGCAAAATGTAAAAGACATAAATACAAAAGACATAATAGTGAAATGTGAAATTAACTTTATTTATTTATTCATCGTTCAAATAAATAGAAAATAGTTACATGTTTACTATAATATAAGCACATTTCCTAATAAATAAAACATTGCTCGATGAACGATATACAGATACGAGTACACGGTTAACCATCCAAAACACACAAGGCGCTCATACGAGCTAATCCAATCGATAACACACCTTGGCACCAAGTGTCTAGCCCAAAGGCTAACGTCCACCCCCGTAAGACACCAGATAAACACGGTAATATAACTCGATAATCCGTAACAAATGCAGGACCTCAGTATATTCAGTGAGCAAAGGATATACAGAAATCATTATCACATCTCATACTAGTCCCGTAACCCGCGCAAATAACATAGTGGCATGCCAATTATAACCTATTCTACATTCATCATGCTAAAGATATTTCATCAGTGATCAATGCGATAATAACTCATTAATTCAATTTCCATGTATAAACATTAATTCATTAACCAACATCCAATAAGTAAGTTCATATAACAAGCATTTAAATTGTATTAAAATTAAACTGAACAAACTTACCAGATTAAACTGCAGCGATGACAAAAGTATAAGGACTATTCTGTAATTTTCCCTTTTCCTTGGTTTTCCACTCCTTCTTGATCTAAAATAATAATTTCATTCAATTAAATAATTCTAATAGTGAAATCAACTCATTTTATGCAATTAGGTCCTTTTTGACATTTTTACAAAATTACCTTAAATAATTTACTTTTATGCAATTTAGTCCCTAATCCCAAAACATGCAATTTAACCATTTTTATTCAAATCCAAGATTAGACGAATATTCAAGGGCCTCACTATAGTCCATAATTGCAACTATTTCATATCAAGTCCTTATAATTTTCTCACTTTAACAATTTAGTCCTTAACCATTAAAATCATCAAAAACTACTTTACAAAATAGTCCTATCTAACAACCACACTCAATAATCTTCCATAAAGCTTCAAGAATAACTCAAACTCAACAATGGAAAAATCCAAAACATTTGATAGTTTTACAAATTAGTCCTCGGGTTAGCTAAATTAAGCTAATACAAACTAAAAAACATAAAAATCATTAAAAACGGACATCAAACACGTACCCAATATAGAACCCTAGCTAGACCGAAGCTCGCTTCTCCTTCAACAATGGTTTTCGTTTTTAAAAAAGTATGATGGAAGAAGATAGACTAGAAATTTTCATCATGTTTTATTTTAAATTATTTTATCAACCTAATTACTATTATGCCCTTATTATTTCCATTCAATTTCAACAATTATAAGCCCATTACTGTCCACTATGAGTAATAATTGTTTAATTACCATTCTAGTCCTTCAATTTACCTTCCTATAACTATTTAATAACTTTAACTAATAGAAATCAATTTTCTCAACTTTTACGATTTAGTCTTTTTTACTTAATTAACTATCTAAACGATAAAATTTCTTAACCAATTTTTTTTATATGAAACTAATGATATCATAAATATTAAAAAATTTATTTTTATGGACTAACACGTTGGAATTGTGGTCTCGAAACCACTATTTTCTGATACCCCTAAAAAATGGGCTATTACAAGTGGCAAGATGGTGGTTCGTTGGTGAAATGATGGTGGTGTGAAGCTAGGAAATGGTGGAAAAGAAAGAAAGTATAGCAAAAATGAGAGGTTGAGAGCTAAACAAAAGAGAGAAAAGAGAAAAAAATGTGGAAGAGTAAAGGTTGGTGTGGTAATAAAAAGTGGAGAATGAGAGAATGGATGGAAAAAGTGTGGTCAACCTTGTCTAGGTTCAATAAACCATTCATATGGAAAAAAAATAAGGAGAATGGTAAGTTAAGGGGATAAAGGAATGAAGAGCGAATCATGGTCTCCACAAAAAAGGTATGTTGACCAAAAGAAAAGGAAAGAATCTTCCTTTCTTATGGTAAGCAAGGTTGGACGGCAATGAGGCTTTAAGTACATGGGAAAACCACAAAAATTAAATAAAAAAACAGTGTTGATGAGGATATTTGAACCTAGGACCTACAGGATTTTAATTAAACACTTAACCACTCTACTACTCACTTCTTCTTCTTTTTCATTTTAGCAAGAAAATAAATAAAACATGGGATGTGAAATCCTAACCCATTTAAAGATGCATTAGTAAAAATTGTATACTCTACACTAGACTTTGGCTTTGCTAATACTAGAGCTTCATTCAAAACTATTTTTAGTTTCTCAAAACTCTTCTAAAAATTCATCATTCCACACATACTTTTCTTTCTTCTTCAATAATTGAGTAAGTGGTTATGCTAATATTGAAAATCTTTTCACAAATCTTCTATAATACCTTGCTAATCCCATAAAATTGCGGACTTCCAATACATTTTTGGGTGGATTCCACACAAGTATTGCTTTGACCTTGGTGAGATCTACTTTAATACCATCAACAAAAATAACATTACCTAGAAAATGTACTTCTTTCAACCAAAACTCGCATTTACTAAACTTAGCATACAACTGATTATCACGCAGAGTTCTTAACACAATTCTCAAATGTTCCTTATGGTCATCCTCATTCTTAGAATAAAACAATATATCATCAATAAAGACCATTACAAACTGATCTAGATATGGTTGGAATATTGTGTTCATTAAATCCATAAATATGGTAGGCACATTAGTAAAGGGCATTACCAAAAATTCATAGTGACCATACCTTGATCGAAAGGCTATCTTAGGTGTATCATCACCCTTAATCTTTACTGTCTTAGATGCATCATCACCATTAATCTTTACCTGATAGTATCTAGACCTCAAATTAATTTTGGAGTAAACTGTAGCCCCGAATAACTGATCAAACAAATATTTAGTCCTGGGCAGAGGATACTTATTCTTTATGGTTACCTTGTTCAATTGACGGTAATCTATACATAGACGTATTATTCCATATTTCTTTTTTCTCAAATAAAATTGGTGCACCCCATAGTGATACACTTGATCTTATAAAACCTTTATCTAACAGATCTTTCAACTGCTTTTTTAGTTCTTTAAGTTCTATCAGGGCCATTTTGTAAGGAGTATAGGAAATAGGTATTGTTCCAGGTTCTAACTTAATTGAAAACTCTACTTCTCTCTCAGGTGGCACTCTAGGAAGCTTCCTGGGAAACACATCTAGAAATTCTCCTACTATAGGGACTTGATTAATTTCCTTTCTTAACTTAGATGAATCCATGATATAATCCAAATAAGTCTCTACACCATTAACAATCATCTTTCTAGTAGACATAGTAGAGATTATTCTGTTCTCTAGAACAATCTGTATACTAAGCATCAATAGCTCTTTACCCTCAACAATTATCAGATGTACACCCGTTTTCATGAAAATCAACCATAATATTATGTCTTGTTAACCAATCCAACCCTAAAATAACTTCAAATTCATGAAAGCTCAGTAATAACAAATCTACACAAAATATATACTCACCAAATACCAATGGACAATTCTTTATCAACCTATTTACCACAGTACTCTGACCTAAAGGATTAGTTACTATCACATTGGTTTCAAAATTTAATACTTCAAGACTTAGGCCCTCTACAATCTTAGTACAAATATATGAATGCGTAAACCCTAAATCTATCAAAGCATAAATATTGCTTCGAAGAAAAAAAAACTTATTCGTTATCAACTCAGGCAGATCAACATCCTCTTTTGCTTTCATCACAGAAGCTTGAGTTGACACTTCAGAATTTGGCTTACTAACATTTTTCCTCAGTGCTCCTTGCAGTGAACCAGACTCTATTTTCATTCCTGATCTAGTCACTTGCTGAAACCTTTGAGGTCCTCAAACAGACTGTTCTATGCTCGCATCAATTTTAGATGGACAATCCTTAACTAAGTGATTTTTGGATCCACATCTATAACACACCTCTAAACGCTTCATGCATTCTCCACCATGATTTTTACCACAATAATCGTAAACACTGCTCACTATTCTACAACCACTTGAGCTTGCCAACGAATCAGCTGGTCTACAGAATCTATCACACCCCATATTTTATTTATTTTAATTCACTAGTGCATGTTAAATAATTCAAGTAGCCTAGTAGTTAAGTGAGTAAATTGATTCCAAAAGCTCTTAAGATAACTTTTTAGATAACTTTTGCATGAAGTCAACACCCTTGCTGTCCAACCCATAAGTTGCCATGCTTGGGAAGATTCTTTCCTTGTTTTCATGGTCAACATTCCATTTTTGTTCATTTATATCCTCCATTGCCTAGTTGATGTCATCCAATGCATTTAGACACATGCTTCACTTTTTATTTTTTTTTTATTTTGCTCTCCTCCCCTCTCTTTGCCGTCCTTCTCCTTACTCCTCCCCTTTTCTCTCATTTTCTTTCACTTTTATCACTTAATCACATTTTTTCTTCCATTCTCCTCCACCTAACCACCAGCTCACCACCACAACACCACCGCTGAACCGCCGTCGTCGTCCAACATCGAATTCTTTGTTTTTCATTATTTTCTCCTCCTTTACTTGTAATTGGTTTACTAAATCATTCAATTCTAGTAATTTTATCTTAAAAAGGATTTATTCATGTCCTATTTCAAATCTATCTTCTTAATATTTTTGTTATATTCTTTTTAGTTGTGAATCTTCTTCCCTAATCGGTTTATCTTGATATTGCATAAGTATTGAAAATCCTCCAATCACAATATATTCTCTTGAATTTATACTCGATTAGGATGTTTCTAGCACTACAATTTGTTGTGTATTCGTGAAGTTATATTCGTAAATCCCGAATCCATACTCTACACTTTGGAAGAGAGCATTTAGACAAACGATTAAGTAAGTATTTTACTTAATCATTAAAAAGAGAGTTATTTATTAAAATAATATTATTCTAAAATGATACAAAATGTGACAGCCCTATAGTGACCCTAGTCGGAAAGCGATTTCGGGACCGCTAAACCGAGTCACCAAATTAGTTGAATGTGATATTTATGGTCTAAAATATGTGAATATGAATGTGCGAAAATTTTAAGCTTCGATTTAGTTAATTACATGTGAATGTAGTACATAGGACTTGTGTGACACTTTTGAAATGTGATAGGCTAATCTACAAGGATCAAATAGTGCATGTAATCAAAAGGAGGACTTGCATGTCAATTTTCCCCTAATTAGTAGTGGTCGGCCATGAGCATGGGTGGACAAAATGTTATAGCTAAAAAACATGTCATAGACATGTTGGGTTAATGCATTATGTAAGGAAAAATAAAATAAGGGGCATGGTAATAAAATAATGAAAGGGAATATGATGAAAACAAAGAAAAAAAAAGTGTGTGGTTGTTCCCCCCCCCATTTTGCTGAAACTAGAAAAAAAAAAAAGAAGGCTTCATCCTTTGGTTCATCCTTGGCTGAAAATTTTAAGGAGGAAGGAAGAACAAGGGTTGAAGAGGTTCGGCCATGCATGTAACTAGGCTAAGGTATGTTTGATGTGGTTCCATGAGATGCATGCATGTTTTAGTTGGTAGCTTGAGTTCTACCTAGCCCATGGTCTAAATCTTGCTAGGTGATGGAAATGACACTCGGCCATGGATGCATCATTCTTGCTTGGTGTTGATGTCATTTACATGCTAAAAATGAAGCTTTGTAATGATGCATGTGATGGTGGATTGATGACTCTTGAATCTTCTTTTTAGCATTTTTTTTGAGTGAGACATTAAGTACTTTGTTTAACCATGACCAAAATCGAAATGGTATGGTGTTGTGATGCATTCGGCCATGGTAGAAAGTAGAGGAAAAATATGGTTGTTGTTAGATGAAGTAGAGTCTAACAAATGAGCACATATGTGCATTAGTTGATATATGGAGAAGAATCGGCTAGCAAGTTGTGTGCCAAGGCCGAATATAATTTTGAATATTAATGAGTAATGCATGTGTTGAATTAATGGAAAGGGAGAGGATGCTTTAATAGTGTATATATGTGTACTAGCCAAGTTTTGAACTTGAAACAAAATGGTGTTTAGTCAGTACAAGTGACCATACTTGTAGAGTGTATTAAGTGTTGCAATCGGCCTTAGCATAGATGTGTATGTTCGGCCACATGAATGAGTACATAAGTTGATGTGTATGTTCCGCCATAGGTAAGCATATTGATGGCTTTATCTTGACTTAGAAAATTCGGCTAAGGGGAATATTAGCTAATATGTTGAATTCGATTCGTGATTTCGTACATATGTGACTCTAATGTCTAATGTATATATGGGCTAAGTACCTTGAGCTTCTCTTTTGATGTTCAAATGAATTGTGTTAAATTGCTTAATGTGATTAAAAATGCACATGACCATTGTGTATTTGAGCTAAAGGGTGGCCATATGACCTATTAAACTCCTTGTCATATTCGGCCATAAGCTAGCATAATGAGACTTTAATAAGTTAAATTTGTTTGAATTAGCTCAAGAGCTTAGAGGACCACAGTTGGATAAAGGAAAGGAAAAAGTTATCGAATAGCCGCCGAAATCGTTCGACCACATCCGAGGTAAGTTTTCGAGTAATGGAACTTAGATTACGATTTGATTAGATCATGTTTTAAGCAAATCAAAATCATGCTCTTTGTATGCGGCTATTAAGCCGAAATTGCAAGTGTGATAAGTGTCTTGTGCTTGAGCTTTGGTAATGAAAATGAAATATGGATGTGTCATGATTTATTAATAAATGTGCATGGTTATTCGAATGATGTCCGGGCTAAGTCCCGAAGGCTTTGTGCTAAGTGACTATATCCGGACTAAGATCCGAAGGCATTTGTATGAGTTACTAATCCCGGGCTAAGCCCGAAGGCATTTGTGTGAGTTACTAAATCCAGGTTAAGTCCCGAAGGCATTTATGCGAGTTACTATAACCGGGCTATGTCCCGAAGGCATTTGAACGAGTAGCTATATCCGGTTAAATTCCGAAGGTACGTGATTTCGGAATGAACAATCTTGCTGTAAAAAAATTTCAGTTAATACGCTTGTAAAATCCCAACAATGAGGTATGTTTCGTATGTGCATTGGAATAGTTGATTCCTTTCGGATAATATTCACTCAGTCGAGTAATGAGCTTCCGGTATTTGGCTAAGATGATCTCTTATGTATGAATATAGGGGTTGGAATGTGAAGTAGGAATGATTTGAGAATATGTATATATGGAATCATCCGTTTAGTTATATGAATGCTATACTTCAGTTGTACTTAAATTCTCTGCTCAAAACTTACTAAGCATTTAATGCTTACTCCGTTTCTTTGATTTTCTGTCTTATAGATTTTGGTTCTTCAGCTATCGGACTCGGGATTTTGAAGTCGAAGTCGCCCACACTATCAAATCTCCTTTTGGTATACTTTTGGTTGAACTTTGAAATGGCATGTATAGGACTACCCTTTTGTTGTTGGTCATGTACCCTTCGGTTTTGTGTAAATTTGGATAGCCATGTGAAAATGGCTTAAATATACTTTGATCATAGCATTATAATCGTTTTGTATGTTGTCCGTTGAGAGGTATGGAAATGTTGGTAACGGTTAGCCATGGGAATGGTTATTCATGATCACTTTTGTTATATGTATGACAAACTCTAGTTGATCCATGGAGGATCATGAAATAGGTAAAGTTTACCTTAAAAATAGATGCTGGCAGCAGCAGTGATGTGGATGTGAAAAATCACTAAAAATAGTAGGGATGGAATTAAATAGTGAATAAATTATTTAATCGAACCTTAATGAATCTATTTTCATAGGAAAGTAACGAAACGTTCATATGAACAGTATATTATGAGATGTTAAAGTTTTTGTGAGACAGGGCCAGAACGGTTTCTGGATCCCCTGATCTAACTTTGGAAATTCATTATAAATTAACCAGAGACATTTAGAAGTCATTTCATATATGTATAGATTCCGTTTTGAGTCTAGTTTCTATAGAAACAAATGGAATCAGTATTGAAGCCCTGTACATGGAGATATCCAAGTCGTAATGCATGAAGGTCAGTGTAGTCGCACCCTGTAATAGGGGAGACTTTAACTAATAAACTGTACTAATTGGCCTGACCAAAAATTTTAGGAAAAAATCTGTAGATGGACATATGAGTCTAGTTTCAGGGAAAAATTACAAAACTGATTTTCGAGTTTTGGAACTCAAGATATGATTTTTAAGGTGACAGTGACGCAGTTAGCCAACTGCCTAGAAATTTTTAAAATGGACTGTGAAAGCAAGTGATTTAAGTCTGCAAACCCCTCGTGTCCGACTCCGGCAACGGTCTCGGGTACGGGGTGTTACAATTATATTGGTATCAAAGCTACGGTTTAGTCGATTCTAGGACTACCGTAATGCGTTGGGTTTAGCTATACATGCCATTTTATGTGATTATTTGATAGTGTGGTGATTTCTGACATTTGCAAATGTGTTCATTTATAGTAATGGATCCCGATCCTGATCGAGCGGTAGCTGATGATCTTGAGAGTGTAGCACCTGCTCTGCACAAGGGACAGACCGTGGACTCTCAACCTATTGCTAGTAATCCGAATGATGAAGCTAGACAAGCTTTTATAGCGTGATGAATGATTGGTTCAACCAATACATTCGAACTAATACTGGTGTTCCACAACCTCCATTCCCGACAAACACAACCCCAAGACCTACCATACCTCCGTTTCGACCAAATAAGGTCAAATAAGCCCCAGTTGACAGAATTCGAAAACATGGGGCTGCTGAATTTAAGGCTACGGATAGTGATGATGCCGAACAACCTGAATTTTGGTTGGACAACACTATTCGGGTACTCGATGAGCTATCTTGCACACCCGATGAGTGCCTAAAGTGTGCCATCTCCTTGCTACATGATTCTGCCTACTATTGGTAGAATACGTTGACTTCTGTTGTGCCTAGAGAGCAAGTAACTTGGGAGTTTTTCCAAACCGAGTTTCGGAAAAAGTATATCAGTCAGAGATTTATGGATCAAAAACGGAAGGAATTTCTTGAACTTAAACAAGGTTCCATGTCGATTACCGACTATGAACGAAAGTTTGTAAGGCTTAGCCGGTATGCACGAGAATGCATTTCCTCAGAAGCCGTAATGTGTAAATGTTTCGAGGATGGATTGAATGATGATATAAAGCTGTATGTTGGCATTTTGGAAATCCGAGAATTTGTGGCACTTGTCGAGCGAGCTTGCAAAGCCGAGGAGCTCAGTATGGAGAAAAGAAAAGCTGAGGCGGGAGCAAAGGAGTTTCGTAAGAGGTCTTCGGGGAAGCCCTTCCCACATTCATCGAAGAAATTTAGAGATGGCTTAGGCCGGTCTAGAGAAACTTCGGGCTTTTCTAGACGAGATCGCGATCGACCCCCTGTGAGTGCACGAGTCACTTCGGTCGCCAGTGTAGGAAATGATCGTCGAGATAGAATGGAGTGCCAGTATTGTGGCAAATGGCATTCTGGAAGTTGTAGATTCCATGACCGCTCCTGTTACAAGTGCGGGTCAGTTGACCACTTTATCAAAGATTGCCCGATATTGTCTGAACAGAATGTAAATCAGAGTGGGAAACCGAGTGCTACCACTGCTCGAGGTAGACCATCTAGAAACACGGGAAATGCTAGTGGTGGTCAGAGAGGATCTAGAGATGCTACGACCAGATCTGAGGCTCGTGCTCCTGCTAGGGCTTATGCTATACGTGCACGCGAGGATGCTTCCTCGCCAGATGTTATTACCGGTACTTTTACTCTCTTTGATACTAATGTTATTGCTTTGATTGACCCTGGTTCTACTCATTCTTATATATGCGAAACCTTAGCATCCAGTAAGACTTTATCTATTGAGTCTACTGAGTTCGTAATTTGGGTGCCAAATCCCTTGGGTCGTTACGTGCTTGTCGACAAAGTGTGTAAGAAATGCCCCTAGTAATTAGAGGTTCCTATTTTCCGGCGGACTTGATGCTTTTGCCGTTTGATGAATTTGATGTTATTCTTGGTTTGGATTGGTTGACCGTGCATGATGCGGTTGTGAATTGCAAAAGCAAGACTATTGATTTGAGGTGCGCAAATAACGAGGTAATCTGAGTTGAGTCTAGGACTTAAAGGGGTTGCCAGCTGTAATATCAGCAATGCTGGCCCAGAAATATGTAAGAAAGGGGTGCGAAGCATACCTTGCGTATGTACTTGATGACAAAGAATTGGAAAAGAAACCCGAATTTGTGCCGGTGGTTTGTGAATACCCGGATGTTTTTCCCGAAGAATTATCGGGTTTACCACCTGTTCGGGAAGTAGAGTTTGGTATTGAGCTTGTACCTGGGACTACGCCAATTTCGATAGCTCCGTATTGTATGGCACCAACCGAGTTAAAAGAATTGAAAGCTCAGTTGCAAGAGTTGACGGATAGAGGTTTCGCTCGACCAAGTTTCTCACCTTAGGGTGCACCAGATTGTTTGTAAAAAGAAGGACGGAACCATGAGGTTGTGCATTGACTATCGTCACCGAATAAAGTGACGATAAAGAATAAATATCCGTTACAGCGTATTGATGATTTGTTTGATCAACTAAAGGGAGCCTCGGTGTTTTCAAAGATAGATTTGAGATCGGGTATTACCATTCTGAATTCGAGATTCGAGATATACCCAAACGCTTTCGAGCGAGATACGGCCACTACGAGTTCTTAGTGATGCCGTTTGGGCTCACTAATGCCCCTGTGGTATTTATGGATTTGATGAATCGGATCTTCAAACAGTATTTGGACCGGTTCGTAGTTGTGTTCATTGACGACATCTTGGTCTATTCAAGAGATGAGACTGAACATGCTGAGCACCTGAGATTAGTGTTGCAAATTTTACGGGATAAGCAGTTATATGCTAAGTTCTGTAAGTGTGAGTTCTAGTTAAGAGAGGTTAGCTTCTTGGGTCACGTGGTATCCACATCGGGTATTCGAGTTGGCCCGAGCAAAATTTTAGCCATACTTAACTGGAAGCCTCCGAGAAATATTACTGAGGTTCGGAGCTTTTTGGAACTTGCCGGTTACTACCGACGGTTTGTAAAAGGTTTCTCGATGATAGCCACACCCATGAGGAAGCTACTTCAAAAAGATGTTAAGTTCGAATGGACGGAAAAATGTCGAAAAGTTTTGATCAATGAAAACTTATTTGATGAAGCTCAATTTTAGTGCAGCCGAATCGGGCAAAGAGTTTGTCATCTATAGTGACGCCTCCCTACTTGGGTTAGGTTGCGTATTGATGCAAGAAGGTCGAGTTGTGGCCTATGCGTCGAGACAATTAAAGCCACATGAGAAAAATTATCCGACCTATGATCTCGAATTAGCTGCCATCGTATTCGCCTTGAAAATATGGCGACATTACTTATTTGGTGAGAAGTGCCATGTATTTTTGGATCACAAAAGTCTCAAATATTTGATGACTCAAAGAGACTTGAATCTGCGACAAAGGCGTTGGCTTGAGTTGTTGAAAGATTATGAGCTGGTCATTAATTATCACCCGGGAAAGGCTAATGTGGTTGCGGACGCCTTAAGCCGGAAGTCACTGTTTGCTTTACGAGCAATGAATGTACACTTGTCTGTTCTACCCGACAATGTGTTAGTAGCTGAATTAAAGGCCAAACCATTATTGATTCATCAAATTCGTGAAGCTCAGAAAGTCGACGATGAATTGGTTGCAAAACGTGCTGAATGTGTTCCGAATATGGAATCCAAATTTCAAATTGATGATGACGATTGTTTGAGGTTCAAAAGTCGGTTGTGTTCCAAGGAATTCAGAACTCATTTCGACGATTCTGAATGAAGCTCATTGTAGCCGAATGTCAATTCACCCGGGGAGTACGAAAATGTACAACGATCTGAGACGCCAGTTTTGGTGGCATGGTATGAAACGAGACATTTTCGATTTTGTTTCGAAGTGTTTAATATGTCAGCAAGTAAAGGCGGAACATCAAG
Source organism: Gossypium arboreum (assembly GCF_025698485.1). Taxonomy (NCBI): domain Eukaryota; kingdom Viridiplantae; phylum Streptophyta; class Magnoliopsida; order Malvales; family Malvaceae; genus Gossypium; species Gossypium arboreum. Next base: position 84,291,337 of record NC_069081.1, read on the forward strand.
TGCCTACGGGTTTACTCCAGCCAATCATGATACCTGAATGGAAATGGGATCGAGTCACGATGGATTTCATATCTGGGTTGCCAGTATCGGCAAGTAAGAAAGATGCGATTTGGGTTGTTGTGGATAGACTGACTAAGTCGGCTCACTTTATCCCCGTACGTACGGATTTTTCATTGGATAAACTAGCTGAATTGTATATTTCTCAGATTGTGAGATTACACGGGGTACCTATTTCTATCGTGTCGGATAGAGATCCGAGATTCACCTCGCGATTTTGGAAGAAATTGCAAGAAGCTTTGGGTACCAAGCGCATTTTAGCACCGCTTTTCATCCACAACCGATGGTCAATCCGAGCGGATAATTCGGATACTTGAGGATATGTTGAGATGTTGCATCCTCGAGTTTAGTGGTTCATGGGAACAGATTTACCTTTAATTGAATTCGCACAACAATAGTTTTCAATCAAGTATTAAGATGGCACCTTACGAGGCCTTGTACGGCGTAAATGCCGTACACCATTGTTTTGGACCGAGCTCGGTGAAAGTAAAATTTTCGGAGTGGATTTGATTAAAGATGTTGAACAGAAAGTAAGAATAATTTGTGAAAGTCTGAAGGCAGCATCAGATCGTCAGAAGTCGTATGCGGATTTAAAACGAAGAGATATTGAGTATCAGGTGGGAGACAAAGTGTTTCTTAAGGGGTCACCTTGGAAAAAGATACTCAGATTTGGCCGTAAGGGCAAGTTGAGTCCGAGATTCATTGGGCCGTACGAAATCTCCGAACGAGTTGGTCCAGTTGCATATAGGTTGCTTTTACCCCCTGAACTCGAAAGAATCCACAACGTTTTTCATGTTTCGATGCTTCAACGTTACAGATCCGATCCTTTGCACGTAATAAACCCCTCCGAGGTCGAAATTCAAGCCGATATGATTTATGAAGAAGAATCGATTCGTATCCTAGCTCGTGAAGTGAAAGAGTTGCGGAACAAAAGGGTTCCGTTAGTAAAAGTGTTATGGCTCAAACACGGGATCGAAGAAGCTACTTGGGAACCCGAGAACTCTATGAGAGAGCGATACCCAAACCTATTTACCGGTAAGATTTTCGGGGACGAAAATTTCTTAAGTGGGGGAGAGTTGTGACAGCCCTATAGTGACCTTAGTCGGAAAGCGGTTTCGGGACCACTAAACCGAGTCACCAAATTAGTTGAATGTGATATTTATGGTCTAAAATATGTGAATATGAATGTGCGAAAATTTTAAGCTTCGATTTAGTTAATTACATGTGAATGTAGTACATAGGACTTGTGTGACACTTTTGAAATGTGATAGGCTAATCTACAAGGATCAAATAGTGCATGTAATCAAAAGGGAGGACTTGCATGTCAATTTTCCCCCCTAATTAGTAGTGGTCGGCCATGAGCATGGGTGGACAAAATGTTATGGCTAAAAAACATGTCATAGACATGTTGGGTTAATGCATTATGTAAGGAAAAATAAAATAAGGGGCATGGTAATAAAATAATGAAAGGGAATATGATGAAAACAAAGAAAAAAAAGTGTGTGGTTGTTCCCCCCCCATTTTGCCGAAACTAGAAAAAAAAAAGAAGGCTTCATCCTTTGGTTCATCCTTGGCCGAAAATTTTAAGGAGGAAGGAAGAACAAGGGTTGAAGAGGTTCGGCCATGCATGTAACTAGGCTAAGGTATGTTTGATGAGGTTCCATGAGATGCATGCATGTTTTAGTTGGTAACTTGAGTTCTACCTAGCCCATGGTCTAAATCTTGCTAGGTGATGGAAATGACACTCGGCCATGGATGCATCATTCTTGCTTGGTGTTGATGTCATTTACATGCTAAAAATGAAGCTTTGTAATGATGCATGTGATGGTGGATTGATGACTCTTGAATCTTCTTTTTAGCATTTTTTTTGAGTGAGACATTAAGTTCTTTGTTTAACCATGACCAAAATTGAAATGGTATGGTGTTGTGATGCATTCGGCCATGGTAGAAAGTAGAGGAAAAATATGGTTGTTGTTAGATGAAGTAGAGTCTAACAAATGAGCACATATGTGCATTAGTTGATATATGGAGAAGAATCGGCTAGCAAGTTGTGTGCCAAGGCCGAATATAATTTTGTATATTAATGAGTAATGCATGTGTTGAATTGATGGAAAGGAGAGGATGCTTTAATAGTGTATATATGTGTACTAGCCAAGTTTTGAACTTGAAACAAAATGGTGTTTAGTCAATACAAGTGACCATACTTGTAGAATGTATTAAGTGTTGCAATCGGCCTTAGCATAGATGTGTATGTTCGCCACATGAATGAGTACATAAGTTGATGTGTATGTTCCGCCATAGGTAAGCATATTGATGGCTTTATCTTGACTTAGAAAATTCGCTAAGGGAATATTAGCTAATATGTTGAATTTGATTCGTGATTTCGTACATATGTGACTCTAATGTCTAATGTATATATGGGCTAAGTACCTTGAGCTTCTCTTTTGATGTTCAAATGAATTGTGTTAAATTGCTTAATGTGATTAAAAATGCGCATGACCATTGTGTATTTGAGCTAAAGGGTGGCCATATGACCTATTAAACTCCTTGTCATATTCGGCCATAAGCTAGCATAATGAGACTTTAATAAGTTAAATTTGTTTGAATTAGCTCAAGAGCTTAGAGGACCACAGTTGGATAAAGGAAAGGAAAAAGTTATCGAATAGCCGCCGAAATCGTTCGACCACATCCGAGGTAAGTTTTCGAGTAATGGAACTTAGATTATGATTTGATTAGATCATGTTTTAAGCAAATCAAAATCATGCTCTTTGTATGCGGCTATTAAGCCGAAATTGCAAGTGTGATAAGTGTCTTGTGCTTGAGCTTTGGTAATGAAAATGAAATACGGATGTGTCATGATTTATTAATAAATGTGCATGGTTATTCGAATGATGTCCGGGCTAAGTCCCGAAGGCTTTGTGCTAAGTGACTATATCCGGACTAAGATCCGAAGACATTTGTACGAGTTACTAATCCCGGGCTAATCCCGAAGGCAGTTGTGTGAGTTACTAAATCCGGGTTAAGTCCCGAAGGCATTTATGCGAGTTACTATAACCGGGCTATGTCCCGAAGGCATTTGAACGAGTAGCTATATCCGGTTAAATTCCGAAGGTACGTGATTTGGGAATGAACAATCTTGCTGTAAAAAAATTTCAGTTAATACGCTTGTAAAATCCCAACAATGAGGTATGTTTCGTATGTGCATTGGAATAGTTGATTCCTTTCGAATAATATTCGCTCAGTCAAGTAATGAGCTTCCGGTATTTGGCTAAGATGATCCCTTATGTATGAATATAGGGGTTGGAATGCGAAGTAGGAATGATTTGAGAATATGTATATATGGAATCATCCGTTTAGTTATATGAATGCTATACTTCAGTTGTCCTTAAATTCTCTGCTCAAAACCTACTAAGCATTTAATGCTTACTCCGTTTCTTTGATTTTCTGTTTTATAGATTTTGGTTCTTCAGCTATCGGACTCGGGATTTTGAAGTCGAAGTCGCCCACACTATCAAAGCTCCTTTTGGTATACTTTTGGTTGAACTTTGAAATGGCATGTATAGGACTACCCTTTTGTTGTTGGTCATGTACCCTTCGGTTTTGTGTAAATTTGGATAGCCATGCGAAAATAGCTTAAATATACTTTGATCATAGCATTATAATCATTTTGTATGTTGTCCGTCAAGAGGTATGGAAATGTTGGTAACGGTTAGCCATGGGAATGGTTATTCATGATCACTTTTGTTATATGTATGACAAACTCTAGTTGATCCATGGAGGATCATGAAATAGGTAAAGTTTACCTTAAAAATAGATGCTGGCAGCAGCAGTGATGTGGATGTGAAAAATCACTAAAAATAGTAGGGATGGAATTAAATAGTGAATAAATTATTTAATCGAACCTTGATGAATCTATTTTCATAGGAAAGTAACGAAACTTTCATATGGACAGTATATTATGAGATGTTAAAGTTTTCGTGAGACAGGGTCAGAACGGTTTCTGGATCCCCTGATCTGACTTTGGAAATTCATTATAAATTAACCAGAGATATTTAGAAGTTATGCCATATATGTATAGATTCCTTTTTGAGTCTAGGTTCTATAGAAACAAATGGAATCAGTATTGAATCCCTGTACAGGGAGATATCCAAGTCATAATGCATGAAGGTCAGTGTAGTCATACCCTGTAACAGGGGAGACTTTAACTAATAAACTGTACTAATTTGCCTGACTAAAAATTCTAGAAAAAAATCTGTAGATGGACATATGAGTCTAGTTTCAGGGAAAAATTACAAAACTGATTTTTGAGTTTTGGAACTCAAGATATGATTTTTAAAGTGACAGTGACACAGTTAGCCAACTGCCTGGAAATTTTTAAAATGGACTGTGAAAGCAAGTGATTTAAGTCTGCAAACCCCTCGTGTCCGACTCCGGCAACGGTCTCGGGTACGGGGTGTTACACAAAATTTGGTTTAAATTAAGATTCAAGGATTGATCTCTTCCCTGAGAATCAAAAACAAAATCGATATCATCGGAATTCACGAAATCAGGTGTGGGGATTTATCTTATCAAAATATAAGAAGTTATTATTAATTGTAAAAATGTGAAAATATTAAATATTCGTTAAGAAAATTCTAAAACGTGAAAATGGATGAATACACTAAGCATTTAGATATATAGATCATATCCGTTAAAAAGGAGGATTCCAAGTAACCGATTTTGAACTTTTAGATATGTGATAACATGAATGGTTTGTGTGATTTTCTGATAAATGTGATATTATATGATTTTTTTACCCTCTTTTTTTTATCAAAATGGGTCCGAAGGCCACTACCTCAATATGAACAACCATCAGTGAGTACAACCCCATGGATATCGCTTTGGTACTCCATGTTAAAAGAAAAAGTACAACGTTTATCAATAGCAAGTTTACAAAGGCCATCGGCCACCCTATTTCTCAAGCGAATGACCCACTCAATCACAGACTCAATGGAAGAATCCAACAAATCAAAAATATTCTTCAATAAAAATCCAAAAATCAAGATATCCTTTCTACGAAATTTTAACCGGTTAACGAATCTTGCACAATCGATCTCAAAGATGGCCCCTACAACATTTTTGTTACACGCGCAAACAATACCTTCTCTCAAGGCCTTCGCCTCAGGCCACTAAATATCCATTTTATAATCCAGGTAAACACATGACCACCTAAGACAAAACTATCACTATTACATGCAATAATCCCAATGCCAACCACTGTGTCATGAATCGTTGCATCAACATTTATCTTAATGACATCAATCGGGGGCTTAACCAACCTATGGGATCTAGGAGGTCTAAGGTTCATCACACTATGCAACAAGTTAAAAATCCTAAAATCATCCCCCAAATTCGAGCCTGCTCCCAAATCAACCAAGTATTCTCCTTCTTCCCACGAAATAAAGCATTGTTGCGGGTATTCCAAATATTCCAAAGGACCTTAATGAGGTTCTCAAAAACCTTAAGGTCCAACAAGCGAATAGAATCCTCAAGCTACTCAATACACCTCTAAAAAGCAGAGTTAAGTAAACAATCATCCAACCCACCATAAGAAAGAACCGCACGGGCTTTAGGACAGTCTCGAAGAGCATGGATAATAATCTCATCCCCCATTCCACACTTATGGCAAACCCGATTGAAATTCTAAAAAATCAAGGTCATTTTAAAATTAGTCAGAAGCAAGTTGTGACCAACCCTCCAAGAAAAGATACAAACTTTGGGAAGCACACGGAGATTCCAAATAGTACTCCAAAACAAACGATGTGGACCAAAACCCATCTTCTTAAGAATAAGCCAAAAATACCCAGATTCTGAATAATAGCACCTGAACTTATTGCGAAACTAAACAATCCGATTTGGGGGGACCATGCTGAACAATCGGTAAGGCACAGAGATGAACACTCATCCCCTGTAACACCCCAAACCCGGCCTAGAAGTTAGGCCCAAATCTGGCGTGTCACATTGAAGTGTTTTTCAAAAACCATGTTCTCATTGAAAACCCTTCTTACTATTTAAAACCTCTGGCCATTTTAAAACTTGTGAAATGTTAATTCCCTTAAAACCTTACTTACTGCGGAAGCTTAATTTTAGACAGTTGCGGGAACGTGATATTTTGAAAACCAATTGTTGTTTTAGAAAACTGCGTCTTACTTCTAACAGATATTAAGCATACCAAATAAATTTCCCAAATAAAAAGTTAAGAAAACAAAAAGGCCTTAATACAACCCAAATCAAAAACCAAAGTGCTTAACTAAATAAATGAAATAGAAAAACATGTGCAGTTGTGTGGTCGTCTTCGAGCCCCTCGCAGCACCGATCCTCCTAATGCTGGGGATTACCTGCACAGTTAATAAACAAGGTGATTTTATGAAAACTCAGTGTGTAATCCCCTCCTAAACTAAAATAGTTAGTAAATAGACAGAATTCAGAACCTGTCTGGGCCAAAGCCCATTACAGAATCAGTATCATATGCAAATATGTAGACAGATTACTAGCCCAATCCAACCAACACACTGCCCGTACCAACCAGCACACCATGTGGGGATAAAATTGACCCACCCAGCCAGCACACCAAGCTTAGCACCGATTACGGCACTAAGTCAACAAGACGGCTCAATACCGTAGACAGGGTAACACATAGCCGTAAACATCGTAGCAACGCTGCCAGATAACAGGACAGCTGAAAGCCCTAAGCAGAATGGCACAATGGCGCAAAGCCATCGATAATTGCATTATGTTAGGTACATAGCCCTCAACTAGAGTAACATTATTGGCACAAAACCTTAAGTAAATGTGATCGACACAGAGTCGTCAATAATCATATATTGGCACACAGCCTTAGGCAAATACGTTTGGCACACAGCTATAACTAGGTTGGCACAGAGCCATATGTAGGTTAGCGCAAAGCCATAATCAGAATAATTGGCTTTAAGCCATCGGTAGCTGTATCATGTTAGGCACAGAGCCATCAGCAATGGTAATATAGTCGGCACATAGCCTCAAGTAAATATGATCGGCACAGAGTCGTCAATAATCATATATTGGGCTTAAAAGCCACCGATGGATCCACAGTCATCAAGCAACCATGTGATCCTTAATCGGTGGATCCACGGCCGTCAAGCAACCATGCGATCCTTAATCAGTGGATCCATGGTCGTCAAGCAACCATGCGATCCTCAATTTCTTCCTCTGTTTCATAATCCCCACCTATGTGCAACATAATATTATATGAATGCAACAAATATACACACGGCATACAAAATCATACAAATCACAGTTACAACAATCCAATCACAGTCATACATTCTCAGTCAAAACATAGTCAAATCAATCAAATTGTATTATCAGTGAGTCATATACCCTAGAGGGGCAGAACGGTCTTCTTACCTATTAGGTGTATTTTAGTCATTTCACCCTACAAGGGTGTTTTGGTAAATCTACAAACCAAGGTTATTTCGATAATTTTACAAACCAATGGTATTTTTGTAATTTTTGAAAGTCAAGGGTATTTCTATAATTTTGTAAATTAGGGGTATTTTTGTAATTTTCTAAATCAAGTGTATTTCGATAATTTTCCAAATCAAGGGTGTTTCGGTAATTTTCCTAATCGAGGGTATTTCGGTAATTTTCCTAATCGAGGGTGTTTCGATAATTTTATAGGTCGAGGGTATTTCAATAATTTTACAGGTCAAGGGTATTTTGGTAATTTTACAAACCAGGGGTATTTTGATAATTTTACAAACTAGGGGTATTTTGGTAGTTTTGCTAATCGAGGGTATTTTGGTGATTTTATAAACCAAAGGTATTCAGTAATTTTGTAAACCAAGGGTATTTCAGTAATTCTACCCTACAAGGGCATTTCAGTAATACTAGCCTACATATATGAGATTCACATAGTCCAATCCAATGTTTACTACACAATCATACAATTTATCCACTTAGGCCCATGGGCCCGTTGGGCCCACATGGCCCATCTCAGCCCAAAACAACCTAAGCCCACGAGAGCACTCATGATGGCCTCAACCATCATGTCAAAGCTCCCATACGTGCGCTCACACGCTCATGTGGCTGCCATCGCTGTGTGACTGGCATTTGCCGTTCTACAGCTAGAGTAGTGCGAAAAACACATCTGTTTATGAGAACGCCCCGAAGTCCATGATCACCAACCTTGACACATCCTGCATTGATTTTTAATCCCCTTTTCCCCCTCCAACTCATCTGGTTCGCTCTATTTAAAGCTAGCTTCTTGCCAATACTCATGTTAGCTTCCCGATGTGGGATTACTTTCAACCATTAGGAAAATTCTTTATTTATTATGACCACTTCAACCACAGAGATCTAGTCCAACTCCACCTCCTACATAGCTCAAATAGAAAAATAAATACCCCATTGTGCATTCCAAGACTTAAACCTCAGACCTCACAGTTACATAACACACCACCTTGCCACTCCACCACAGGCTCTTTCAGTGTCATATTTTATCCTCAATTAATTATAAGACATATGTGCTAACGTCCAGATTCCTTTATAAGAAAAACCAAAATAAATTGCAAGAGCCAAGACTTGAACCCAGGCTCCCTTGCAACCTTAATGACGCCACAAGCACTAGACCACATGCTTCCTTGTGTCATTATGTACCACAATAATTTAAAAGGCCTTCATCCAATCACCCGGGGTTTTATTCACTTAAAACCAAAATTTTTGCTAAAGCCCAGGTTTGAACCCAAGATTTCTCCAACACTTCTCAGGGCCATTTACCACCGAAGCAAACATTTAATTGTGACATTTCCTTATACAATTAAATGCCTATATACAACCTCCTTACAGACCCATACACAAGGCCCAATACTTCTAGGCCCATATTTAGGGCGCTACATCACTTCATAGTAAAAGTCCTTCACCCAATCGCCATCCCACTCACACGAGTTAAACCTTCAGAAATTCATCACTCGATTATCTCTATTGCCTCTGGAAGAAGTCATCAACAAGTTACCATCAAGACACGCAAAACCCCATCTATGAGATCCATACTTAGCTATCATACCATCCCTTATTTGCCATCCAAACCTGGTCTCAAGAGATTTAACTGCATGGACAATACTCATCGAAGAGAAAGAAGGCTTATCAATAGCCTTCGAATGAAGCACATCCCCATTTGAAAAATACTTTGAACAAAGAACATGATAACATAAGGTATCCTTATTATTGATGAGCTACCACACTTGTCTCTCGAGAAGCACAATATTGAAAAGCCTCAAGTCCTTAAAACCAAGACCACCCATACCCATAGGTGTACATAAAGAGTACAACGGCATCATTGCCTAACCAAAATCCTTGTTCTTTTTTGTCCACCAAAAGCTTCTCATCCTCGAAACCATCACATCAAGGGTACCCTTGGGAATAAGAAAAACTGAAAGCACATAAGTAGGTAAAGATTACAAAACAAATTTAGTGAATATATCCTTACCACCATAGGATAAAAGACTTTTAGACCAACCTTTTATCCTATGAGAAAACCGGTCAACAATATGTTGAAACGCCCTCGTCTTGTTCTTGCCAATGACCAAAGGCAAGCCTAAATAGTTATCCATGGTCTCGAGAACTCACATACCCAAGATACCACTCAAATGCTCCCCCTGGTCTCTTTCCCAAAAATTGGCTCGAAATAGTGGAGGATATCCTTAACAATCTCAATCTCCTCCATTTTCTTACGAATAAAAAAGAGAGCATCATTCGCAAAAAAATAGATGATTAATCCTAGGCTCATTCTGACTGGCCGGAATACCCCAAACTTCCTATCCGTCTGGGCCCTTAGGAGCAACCTAGAGAGTGCTTCCATACAAAACAAGAAAAGATAGGCGAAATTAGATCTCTCTGATGAAACTCTTTCTCAATATAACACCCTAAACCTGGCCTGGACGTTATGGCCGAATCTAGCGATGTCACATTAAAGTATTTTTCATAAAGTACGATATTGCTAAAATCCCATTCCCTATTAAACCTCTTTGAGTGATCTTAAAGATGATTTCAAGAAATGTCATTTATGTTCCAAACGTGAGTCGTTTTTCAAAAGTTAAACATCGTTATTTTTTTAAAACGTTATTTCTTGTGAAAGCTCTTAAAATCGATTACTTATTCGTGGTATTTTTGAAAAACATTTATCTTTTTGAAAACTCGTGTTTTTTCCTACTGCTAGTAGTTATAAATCGAAGCAAATAAAAATTCCAAATTAAAAATAAAACCCAAAGAGGCCTTATTACAATAAAAATACCCAAAATAAAATTACTTATAATTTAAAAATCAAATATGGAAGTTTGTGCAGTTGTGTGGCCACCTTTGAGTCCCTTGCAACACCGATCCTCCTAAGACTAGGGATTACCTGTACAGATAAATAGATGGGTGAGTTATGAAAACTCAGTGTGTGATCCCATATCAAATAACCAAACAGTGAGCATGTACAGTCTGGGCCTAAGCCCAATTCAGTAATGGTTTAGTCTCAGTTAGGGCCTTAGCCCATTATAGTATCAATATCAGTTTGGGCCTGAACCCATCTCAGTGACAGTAACAGTACAGATATGCAATCAAGAGATCCTACCTAGCCAGCCTCTACACTCCATCTCCGTCCAACCCTACACTCCATGTTGGGATATAATCAACCCACCCTCCATACACTCCAAATAGTACCGATTGCAGCACTAAACAGTATTTACAGCAGAGATGCTAGTACAATACACTTCCTCCAATCGTAATAAAACCCAACCCCATGCAACACATCATGCATCATGTCATGTCATGTCATAATATCATACATGTACTCAAAACGTCTAAAATGGCATGCTTAACACAATCATACATCACATAGGGGCATAATAATCATTTTATCACATAGGGGCATAACAGTTATTTTATTAATTAGGGGGTCTAAGTAAACTTACCGGCCCAATAGTAGGTCCACAATCGTCTTGGGCGACCTGTGCAACCTTAACAATCCAACAATGAAAATGAGCCCAATGCCCATATTGCAGGCCCATGTGGACCCACACACCCATGTGGCCCACACAACCCATAATGGCCTTGGCCCAGTAATGTCCACTCGTCCCTGTGGTTTACCCGCCCAGTTCGGCCCGAAATGGCCAAAAATAGCCTCGGCCCATGAAATCGCTCATGGCCGGCCTCAATGATCAAACGTCCATGTTTAGTCACACGGACCACAACACGAGCGAGCGTACGCCCGTGTAATGTCATCGTTCACTTATTCTGGCTTTTTGCCTATTTCCATAGTTGAGATTGTGTTTACATTCCTTGTTTACGAAAGTGTGCAAATAGCCCACGAGCACTCCAACCTATATTCAATCACAAGCTTCGGTTAATCGTCTACCAATCAAATTGAAGAGAACCCTAGCCAAAACACTTATCCAAGAGATTACCTATCACTTGCCTTGATCGATCGATTGAGACTTGCACACTTAAACCAACACAAGAGACTGATTACAAACCCCATAGAGATAACCTGCAATACAACCAAAACTTAATGACCTAAACCATTATTGATCACACCAATAGTTTGAACCAACCGCATAACAACTTACCTAAAACACAAAACTCAGAATAGGAGAAAGAAGCAATTGGCCTACACTCGAAACAAAAGTCGAAAGCACACGATACGATAGAGGCAAAGGCTGGCACAACCACACCCCTATCAAAAATTGGCAGCAAAGAAAGGTGTTAGGTGAAAGACTAATACGACAGAAAGAGAGAAAGAAAATAACTGTGCACACTGAACCTAATTGGTTAAAGAACAATTGCCAAATTGAAATAATAGAAGAAGGAGAGATGGGGTATTCAGCCAAAACAAAGATGAAGAGAAAGGGTTGCTAAAACCAAAAGAATTAAGAAAGGGGGAGAAGACAGAGAATCGGCCAAAGGGTTGAAAAAGTATAATGGACAAAGGAAGGAGATTCGACCACTAGATAAAGGGAAGAAAATCATTTTCCAGAGAAGAAGTAGACTAAAAGAGAACCGGCTAACAAAGGGAAAGAACGATAGTCGAAAGGGAGAACAAAGTAAAAATAAAACGAGAAAGAAAATACTCGAATAAACCCCAACAATATTCAACCTCCAAGCAAAAAAGAACCAAAAGAGTATATAGAAACCGAAATGAGGAGCAAACCAACCAAAGCCGAATTTTGAGTGCACAGAATTCAGTTTCGGCACCAACACTCCCTGTCACCTCAACTTCGCATAATTTCCTCCCCCAAATCCCTCCATCCTGTCCATTCCTCCCCCAACCACTTAATTCAAAATTCACTCAAACACTTTAGTGTTTCAATGAAATCACAACACTCCCACAGCACCAGCAGCAAAATAAAACACTCCCCTACATCGCCAAGACTCGAACTCAAGACCCTCAGTAACAGTAACACGCCACCTATCCCTTAGACCAGCAGACCCTTTCTGACATAAAATACCCACATTTATTTAAAAGCCTACTGACTAGAGATAGGGTTTATTCTTTAAAAAAAAAATCTTCAGCTCAAGCTAAGGCTTGAACCCAAGGCTTCTCAGACTCTTCCCAGGACACTTAACCACTAAAGCAGACATACAATTGTGTGTAACATAAACATAAAAAAATAAATAATTAGAATTCTTGAGGCGATACACTTAGGGATAATCACATTCGTGAGGGACGTATTACACTTAACAACATATCTCACCGATCAGACGCATTATATAACCAAAGTAACCCATGAAAAGGAAAACCCCATACGGATCATCACTTTCTCTAAGAAGTCCTAATCAACACGGTCATAAGCTTTACTCATGCCGAGCTTAATCACAAACCCTTTATTCGGCCCAATTTTAGAACTTTAGAGGTAATGCAAAAGCTCCTGAGCAATGAGAAAATTATCATGAATCATACGCCCCAACATAAAAGTACTCTGGTTCTGGCTAATACAAACCGAAAGAACATTTTTAATTTTATTAGCTAAGACCTTAGGAATCATGTAGATAACTCTACACAGGTTGGTAGAACAGAAGTGAGTTACAACCTTGGGCTCATCAATTTTGGGAATGAGAACCATAACAGTTTAATTTATATCCTTTATGTCTTTTGCCCATTTAGTACCTCATGACAAAGCTTGAGCACATCTTTACCAGCCACCCCCAGTTCTCCTTATAGAAGAGACCTGAAAGCCCATCAATACCGAGGGCCTTTTGAGGATCCATCTAATTAAAGGCTTCAACCTAGCTCCTTATCAGTCACACCGCAATCCAAAGCACTATTCATATCAGAGGTGATACATTTAGGAACCAAGCCCAACCCCCTCTCAAGGTTACCAAAAGCCTCAATCTTAAAAAGAGAGTGAAAGTAATCCCAAACCACCTGATGGACCCCTCTAGAATTGAAAACCTAATTGTCCTCAGCGTAACACCCCTAACCCGTATCTGTCACCGGAACAGGGTTACAGAGCATTACCAGAATTTACAGAACAAATAAACAAATATTTCATATCATATAGCATTCATACCAGAAAGTAATCGAAATCAAGCATAATGCCCCTTGTATGAGAGCTCGAGGCCCAAAACACACATTAGAAACAAATTAGGACAAAATCGGGTACTTAAAGAATTTTTTCAAAAAACATTAAAAATTTTCAAAGGTGCAGGGGACACATTCCCGTGTGGCCAAGCCTTGTGTTTCACACTGGCAAGAGATATGCCCGCATCTCAGGTCGTGTGGGCATTTGAAATAGGGACACATGGCCGTGTCCCAGCCCGTGTCCAAACTTATCAACTCTTTGACTTGGGTCACACAGCCAAGCCACACACCCATGTGCTAGGCTATGTGAGCATGCTATTTTGCAAATTAAAAGATACAGGGGACACACGGCCATGTCACCTGGCCATGTGTCACACCCGTATGTCACACACGGCTGAGAGACACGCCCATGTCTTTACCCGTGTGGACCAAAAATAGGTCATTTCCAAGCCACATTTCTAACCCAATTTGCCAACAACCTAATCAAACATTTTCGGACATCAACAATCTATATGAAGGCAATCAACCAAGCCAAAACCAAATTTTATACATGACATAACACCACATATATCCCAAAATCCATACTTGCCACATATATCCCAAAATCCATACTTGCCAAATTGACCAAATACTTATATATGCAAATTTATACCCAATACAAGCCATACAAATGACTAATCTCAATAAAATGTTTATATGCCAACATTGGCCAAATTAACCTATACATGCCATTATAACCAAAATTAGTTTACTAAATGTACCAAAAAGGCTGATGGATAGTGTGAATCAACTTTGACCAGCTTCCAACCAAAACGAGCTTTCGAGTTATTATAAAACAGGGAAAATAAAATAGAGTAAGCTTTTAAGCTTAGTAAGTTCGTATAACATGTAATTTATTCACATTTAAGGTAGGTATTCATAACATATCCAAATCATGTAACGTCCCGTACCCAAGACTGTCGCTGGAGTCGAACATGAGGTGTTAACAGACTTAATTCATTACTTAAACAGCTCAAACAATTTATTTTTAAAATTTCCAGTCAAGCTAGCAATCTGCGTCACAGTCGATTAAAAATTCATATCTCGAGTTTCGAATCTCAAAATCCAATTCCGTAAATTTTCCCTGAAACTAGACTCATATATCTATTTACAAATATTTTCTAGAATTTTTGGTCAAGCCAATTAGTACAGTTTATTAGTTAAAGTCTCCCCTGTTTCAGGGTTTAACTACTCTGCCCTCTATATATTACGAATCAGATATCTCTCTGTACAGAATTTCAATGACTATGAAGTTTGTTTTTCTTAAAACTAGACTCAATAAGGAATCTGTAAATATAGAGCATGACTTATAATTATTTGTTTACAATTTATGATGAATTTTTAAAGTCAGAACAGGGGATCAAGAAATCACTCTGGCCTTGTTTCACAAAAATTCAAATATCTCATAAAATATAATTTATATACCTGTTTTGTTCAATTCATATGAAAATAGACTAATTAAGCTTCAATTTTCATAACTTACTCATCATTTAATTTCATTTCTACTATTTTTAGTGATTTTTCAAATTTACATCACTTCTTCATTGCCGATTCATTTTTATGGCAAATTTCACTTTACTAAGGATTTTCATGGACTAAATAGCATTTTAAACATACATAACATCAAATATGACTTAGATTGGCCATTCCAATGGCTAATCATTTACAAACCCTTTTCTTACCAAACCATAGCCATATCATAAGATCAATTACACAAAGTGAGTGTTTTGCCATACATGCCACATTCAAAATACACAAGCCATTTTACCAATTTAAGCCTTCGGATAGTGTGAACGAGTCTTCGACCTATCCCAATTCTCAAGCCAGCTTGTCAAAACTACAATGAAAGAAAAGGAGGGAGTAAGCACAAATGCTTAATAAGTTCACATGCAAATAGCAAGTAACATAATCACACAATCTCACATAAAACATCATTTGCATAAACAAACACCAAGACATTCATGTTTCATTTACATTTAATATCTTCCTACGATTTCATCATACCAAGTTTTCAACCCGAGGGTTTAAGCACATACCTGTAAAATTTTCTCATTTACCACACTTACCAACATGTCACCTTCGTTTTAGGCCTTCTTCTTATTCACTTAAGATTCACCCGTTGAACACATCAGAATATAATTCGAATACGCGGATCTCATGAACATAAGAGCCATACCCGCAGCTAGACAAACTCAATAGCCTGCGGAACTTATGTAGCCAAGCTACCATATAACCTGCCCATAAGTGAACTCGGACTCAACTCAACGAGCTCGGACGTTCGCATCCATAAGTGAACTCGGACTCAACTCAACGAGCTCGGATGCC
Organism: Gossypium arboreum; assembly: GCF_025698485.1. Taxonomy (NCBI): domain Eukaryota; kingdom Viridiplantae; phylum Streptophyta; class Magnoliopsida; order Malvales; family Malvaceae; genus Gossypium; species Gossypium arboreum. Next base: position 84,307,337 of record NC_069081.1, read on the forward strand.
TAGTTACATCTCACGAACTCGGACTCAACTCAACGAGTTCGGAACTCAAGTATCCTAGTGACATGTCACTTGTATTCTAATCTATTCCTAAGGTTCAAAAGGGCGTTTTCCTCGATCACACATCTTTGCCCTCTTCCACGGAATATCGAAATCGATACTTTGGTGATTGTTCATACTCATCAAGTAATTCACATAATTACATATTATTCAACAATAACCACAAAGCATAATATTTCATGATAATAATCAGCATCATATCATATAAACAACATTAAATTGCTTAAATTGACAATTATGTTACTACATTTACACATGAACTTACCTCGGTATAAAATTATTAGCAATCGAGCCTATTCTTCGTAAACTTTGTTTTTCCCTCGATCGCGACTTGAATCTCGTTTCTCTTGATCTATAATACCAAATTAATCTTATTTAATACATACATTCATCAAAACAACATTTAATACAAACTTTGGCAAAATTACATTTTTTCCCCTAAACTTTTGCATAATTACACTTTTGCCCCTATTCTCGGGAATTAAACTTCATCCCTTATTCTTATGTTTTATGACATGCTGATCATTTTTCCCTTCTATGGCAACATCAAATTCACACTCTAACATGTACTTATGACTATTAGGTATTTTTATCGATTAAGCCCTTTTACTTGTTTTCGCTTAAAACTGAGTAGTACAAGTTGTCTAACATAATTTAAAACCTCATACTCTATCATAAAACACCAAAATACACAAATTTCACCTATGGGTATTTTTCCAAATATGAACCCTAGGTTGAATTATTGCTAGCATAAGCTTAATCGAAGCTAAAGGATTCCAAAACGTCATGAACATTAAAAACGGGGCTTGGAATCACTTACTATAGAGCTTGTGTAACACCCCAAACCCGGCCTAGACGTTATGACCGGATCCAGTGCACCACATCGATGCGTTCAAAATGTTCCGTTTTACTTAGTTTGGAAAACTTAGTTGGGGTTGTAAAAGATACTTTTTAAAGCAGGTTAAGGTGAATAGAAGCTGTGCACTAGGTAGGAAACTAGGAAGAAGAGGAGGTGAGTCTGTCGGACTGCTTAAGTACCAATCTCCCTTCGGATCCAATCCTAGACATGCACACTACCATTGCCACACCTTAACGACTCAAATAATTTTGAGAAAACCGTCTGGTTATGTCTATCTTAAGAAAATGATTAAGTTTGAAAACGTTTGCTTAGCGGAAGTCTTATTTGTAATCGTGTTATTTTGAAATCCCTTAATGTTTTTGAAAACACATCCTAAAGCTAACCCATTTTCCTTAGTTATCATAGTTTTTTTTATCATCAGAATAAAATAAAATAATAAAAGTAAAACAAAACCATAAAAATAAGTAAGCAGCCTTATTACACTTAAAACCCAAAACCATAAATGAAATTAAAAGGACGTCCAGTTCACGTAAACAAACCAGTTCAGAGAAAACATGTGGCACCCAATTCCCTCACAGCTCCAAGCCCACTATGGTTGAGGATTACTGCGAGGATGAAAATAAGGGTGAGTTTTGGAAAACTCGGTGTGTAATTCAACCCAACCATAGCCTAAATCAGTTCAAACCACGAGAGACAGAATAAGTTGGCCTCGGCCGAGCGTATATCGAATAAAGCCTCAGAGGCCCGAAGAGACCAGAATAGATATATCATGCTTATGCAGAAACCCAACCATATCCAACCACATACACCTCCATACCATCCTTTCATCATGTGGGGAGACTACTCGACCCACCCAACCGCTACACGCCACAGAAATATGCAGCATGCTGCCAGATACAGAAAATGTGACAGAGTCACCAGATACAGATATTTTGTGGCAGTGCCACTAGAACAGATAATTTGTGGCAGGGCCACCAGAACAGATAACTTGTGGCATAGCCACTAGGATGCTCCCTCCATAATATAACCCATGTCCCCATGCAAAAGATATACATTCATGGCATGCATCATACAGATTTAATTCATCATGCTTTTCAGACAAAATTAACCCTAGGGGTATAGAGGTCATTTTGCATACATAGGGGTATAATGGTAATTTTGCATACATAGGGGTATTCTAGTAAATCTAACTATTTCTAAGGTTCCCATGCATATCGTAGCCATTACGTTTAGCCAGAAACACTTACCGAGCGTTCTTACCGAATTGGGCCCGTTGGCCCATTAACCCAGTTTTGGCCCATTAAGCCCAAAATATCAAAACGCAAGAAATCGCGCGTACTACAGTTTTATCACTTTTGATTACCACTAATAGTTACCCATACGTCTTACGAGCATTCGCACACTCGCAAGTGTCCAAAATACCGGCTTTTCGGCATTTCGGCTTTTCGGCTTTTGCCGATCTAGCCTATGAGAGGGTGTCAGTTACACACCTGTTTTTGGGATTTCCTCGACGAGATCTCCACACGAACTGCCTACAATTGAATCACTTAATATTACTCCAAATATTGAAATAAGATTGAGTATATAGTCCCCTACCACATTCGGCCAAACATACCTAACACCCTTATTGCTCTTACCTTACTTCCGAAAGATGGTTAACTCCAAAGATCCGATCGTTCCACCTGTCCAAGCCCTTGATCAACCGCCTTTAAATCACGCTATTACCAAAACAAAATATTTAATACGACCCCTCAGGGTTACAAGTCCAAATCGACAACTTCCCTAACTTTTAGGGATTTCGGCTTTTCCTAAAATATGTAAGAAGACTAAGTTTTGGAGAAGACTTACCACTGATTCCTTAGTGAATGATTCCAATGAGTTTCCCACTCGATCCCGCTGTAGATCTAAGCCCTCAGATGATAACAAAAGTCAAGCTTTCAGTGACTTTAGTATTCGACCAAGTCCCTTTTAAAGTGGGGTTTTCGGCTTTTTGCAACTTTTGTTTAGAAAGGTAAAACGAGAGGGTTTTTGCTATGGTCTTGTCGTCAAAACTTGAGGTTTTAGAGGGCTGGTGAATCAGCCACAAATGATGAAGAGAAGAGATGTGGTTTCAGTTAAAAGAAATCGGCACAAAAAGAATCAAGCTTTCGGGATTTCGGCTTTTGTATATAAGGCTTAAGAACAATGATAAAAACATGGAGATGAATAGAATAATGGAAGGATTCGGCTATGGGGAAAGAAGAAGGAAGATAGATGGAGAGAAAAAGAAAAGAAAAGAAAGGAAGAGAAGGAAGAATGGTCAGAAAAGAAAAAACAGCACAACACTTCCAAATGCCGAATTTATACCTAGCTTTTGACCTAACCAAAATTTCCCCCCATAAAGAAACCCTTAGCTGGCCAACTCTTGCTCCTCAAGAGTCCACTATTCGGCCAACACAGCTCACCCTAATCAGCTCCTAGATTTCCTCCCTTATCTCTATCCTTATTCAATCCCCTTACCCTCTTAAACTCTTCCCGATGACTTTTATTTCAGTTCCACTACTTCCCTTTCTGTACATAAAAATTAATCACTTAATTTGTTTGTCATTGTGACTTGAACCTGGGTCCTCCCCAAGCTTCCACATGCCACTACATCCTTCCCAATGGCGTCACATGCCACTTTACCACTTGCTTCCTTGTGATCCATCTTTCACAAATAATTCCTAAAAGCCCAATTTATCAGAACCCCTTTCTCTTATAGAATTAAATTTAATTAAAACTACCGTGTTTTATCCTAAGCTTGGGCCTTCTAGAGGCCCACCAACATGATTAGTCCTACACATAACAAACAGAACACAGAATTTTAAATTTTAAAACTTTTACAGAATTCCCGAAAATTGAGGCGTTACAACTCTACCCTCCTTAAAGAAATTTCGTCCCCGAAATTTACCTGATCCGAACCGATGAGGGTATTGTTGTTGCATTGCCTCCTCTGGCTCCCAAGTAGCTTCTTCTCTACCATGGTTACACCAAAGCACTTTCACTAATGGTACAGTTTTCCTCCTTAGAACCTTAACGTATCGATCCAATATTTGTACAGGCTCCTCCTCAAAGGTCAAATCAGTTCTCACCTCAATTTCTGCAACCGGCACAACATGAGTAGGGCCAGAATGATAACGCCTTAACATGGAGACGTGAAAAACATCGTGAATCCTGTCTAGCTCTGGAGGCAATTCCAACTGGTAAGCCACTGGGCCTACTCGCTTCAAAACTCGATAAGGCCCAATAAACTACGGACTCAACTTGCCCTTCTTGCCAAACCTTAGTATCTTCTTCCAAGGTGAAACCTTCAAGAAGACCATATCGCCCACTGAGTAGTCAATCTCCTTACGCTTCAGATCTGCATACAACTTTTGCCTATCAGACGCTTCCTTCAACCGATATCTAATTAACTTGACCTTATCCTCAGTATCTGCTACCAACTCAGGTCCAAAAACTTGTCGCTCCCCCAGTTCAGTCCAACAACTAGGTGTTCGACACCTTCGCCCATACAGTGCTTCATAAGGTGCCATTCGAATACTCCACTGATAACTATTGTTGTATGCAAACTCTGCCAAAGGCAAGTAATCCTCCCAACTACCTCGGAAATCAATAACACATCCCCTCAACATGTCTTCCAGAATCTGAATAACTCTTTCCAATTGACCATCAGTTTAGGGATGGAAAGCCGTACTAAAGTTCAATAGCGTTCCCAACGCCTCATGTAACTTTTGCCAAAATCGAGATGTGAATCTAGGATCTCGATCAGAGATAATTGAAACCGAAACTCCATTCAGTCGCACAATCTCTGCCACATACAACTTGGCTAACTTCTGAAGAGAAAAGTCTGTTCGAACAGGTATAAAATGAGCCGACTTGGTTAACCTATCCACAATCACCCATATCGAGTCTTTCTTCGATGGTGACAAGGGTAGCCCACTCACAAAGTCCATGGTTACCCTCTCCCACTTCCAAAGTGGTATTTTTACTGGCTGCAATAATCCAGAAGGTAACTGATGCTCAGCTTTCACTTGCTGGCATGTCAGACATTTCCCCACAAATTCCATTTCCTCTCGCTTAAGTCCAGGCCACCAATACAGTTCTCGCAAGTCATGATACAACTTATTCCCTCCAGGATGCATGGCACAAAGTCCCCCATGAGCTTCCTTCAAAATTGACTGTCTCAAGCCAGAGTCTTTCGGAACACAAATTCTACCTCGAAAACACAGAACCCCTTCATCATTTATCCCAAACTCAGAAGTTTCCCCTTCCTTAACTTGTTGAAAACGAGGGACCAAAGACTCATCTTTCAACTGCTTTTCCTTAATCTGATACACCCAGTTTGGCCTTACTTGCAATTCAGCCAACAGACTTCCATCGTCAAACAGACTTAGATGAGCAAACATTACTCTCAAATCAGATACAGCTCTACGGCTTAGAGCATCGGCTACCACATTAGCCTTGCCTGGGTGATATTCGATTGAACAATCATAATCCTTGAGCAACTCGATCCATCTCCTTTGCCTAAGGTTCAGTTCCTTCTGAGTCAGCAAATACTTGAGACTCTTATGATCTGTGTATATAATACACCTTTCCCCATACAAGTAGTGTCTCCAGATTTTAAACGCAAAGATCACTGCTGCTAACTCCAAATCATGAGTAAGATAGTTCCCTTCGTGAGGCTTAAGTTGTCGGGACGCATAAGCAACCACCATACCCTCTTGCATCAACACACAACCCAAACCTACGTGTGATGCATCACTATACACAGTAAAATCTTTTCCAGACTCTGGTTGAATTAACACAGGTGCTTCAGTAAGAACTTTCTTCAACCTCTCAAAAGCTTCTTGCTGCTTCTTCGTCCAAAAAAACGGTACTCCTTTCCTTATAAGTTTTGTGAGAGGTGCTGCCATCACAGAAAAACCTTCCACAAACCTTCTGTAGTAACCTGCCAATCGTAGGAAACTTCGAATTTCTGAAACCGACCTAGGTGGCTTCCATTCCAAAATTGCTTCAATCTTTCGAGGATCCACTCTAATCCCCTCTGCAGAGACCACATGCCCCAAAAAGGTTACCTCCCACAACCAGAACTCACACTTACTGAACTTCGCATAAAGTTCTTTCTCCCTTAACACTTGTAACACAGTGCGGAGATGCTCATCATGTTTTGCTTCGGTCTCAGAATATTGTCAATAAAGACGACCACGAACCGATCCAGAAATGGTTGGAACACACGATTCATCAGATCCATAAACACTGCAGGAGCGTTTGTTAGTCGAAATGGCATAACCAGAAACTCATAATGACCATAACGAGTCCTGAATGTTGTCTTATGAATATCTGCCTCCTTGACCCTTAACTGATGATATCCAGATCGAAGATCGATCTTGGAAAATACCGAAGCTCCTTTAAGCTGGTCGAACAAATCGTCAATCCTTGGCAGAGGGTACTTATTCTTAATCGTCAGTTTGTTCAACTGGCGATAATCAATGCACATGCGCATCGTCCCATCCTTCTTCTTCACGAATAGCACCGGTGCTCCCCATGGAGACACACTTGGCCTAATAAAGCCCCTATCCAACAATTCTTGAATTTTCGCCTTTAACTCCACTAACTCCTTTGGTGCCATCCTATATGGTGCAATGGACACTTTGTCTTCCCAGTAACAGGGTTGATTCCAAATTCGACTTCCGATTTGGAGGCAATCCGGAGCTCCTCCGAAAGACATCTTGGAACTCTTTTACGGTTCTAACCTTATCCACTTTATCGCCTCTACATCTGTTTGACTTACAAATGCCAAATAGGCCTCACAACCTTTTCGAATCCACTTTTCAGCCCTCAATGCTGATATCACGTTAGACAAATAGTCCCTTCGCTCACCTATCACCATAACCTCATCCCCTTCCGTGGTCCTTAGCACCATTCACTTAGCAGCACAATCCAGAGTCGCCTTATGCTTAACAAGCCAGTCCATTCCTAGAATAAGATCAAACTCTCCAAACGGCAACTCCTTTAGATCGCCAGGAAAGATCCTACCTTGAGTTTCTAAGGGTACATCCTTATACAGCTTGTCTACCCTAACCGAGTGACCCAAGGGACTTAGCACAGATACCCCACTCACTATCTTCTCAGAATGCACTCCCAAAGACCTAGATATGGCACACGCAACATAAGAAAGAGTAGATCCAATATCCACCAAGGCGTTATCTGACATATTGGAAACTAAAACGTGCAGTTATGACATCAAAAGGTCGCCTCCTCTCGACAACGAGCTGCATACACCAACGCTGGCTGTCGAGCCTCAGCATTTCCAGCTCCCCTGCCAGGCGCTCCTCGACCTTGACCATTTCTATTCCCATTTCCGCCCCTACCTTGTCCACGTCCTCTCGGTGGTTCTGGTCCACCTCTCATGGGTTGAAAAACTCTCAGACAAAGACTTTGAGCTCGATCGGCTCTCGTGGGCAGTCCTTAACTCAGGCTCCATAGATTCGCGATCGAAACAAGCACCGAACGTTTCCTACACTCACCCAGTGTACCTTACCACAGTCCCCACAGATTGGCGGTCTAACCACATTCATCGGAACGGCTCGAACTGGCTCCTCCACTCTCGCCCTTTTGGAATTCTTGTTTGCTCCACCGAAGGTCCGAATCCCTCCGAAATAGTTCCGATCTTTCTCACGGTTACGCCTCTCGAGACGCTTTACCTCCTCGTGATCTTAGCTTTTTCCACGAGCTGCAAGTCACGCTCCCTCTGCGAGCAATCAACACCTTAAGGTCATCTCTGAGTCTATCCTCAAAGCGAACGCTACGCTCATACCGTAGCAACTATTCCCACAAGATACCTACTCACCTCGAAATTCACCTCGTACTCGAGAAGCAGCTTTTGCCTCCTTGGACCAGATTCAGAATTCTTTCCTACGAGCGTCCACATAACTTGCCCCGACGTACTTTCCTTTAAAGGCAGTCTTAAACACCTCCCAAGTAACCCTATCAGCTGGGGTTCCATCCCTCACGGTGAGCCACCACTGATAAGCCTCATCTCGCAGCAACGATACGGCCCCTTCAGCTTCTGCTCCACAGAACAGTCTAAGTCATCCATAATTCGTTCCGTGGCCTCCAACCAATATTCCGCCACTTTCGGGGCTACACCAGATACGCCCCTAAAGATCTCCGCTCCATTAGCCCGAAGTCGTTCAGAAATCGATCCTCGAATTCCGTTGCCCGAACTTGCCCCGGCAACTCTTTCCAGAACTCAAAGCATTGCCTGCGACAGGGCGTCATCCCCGGCACCATGATCATGAGATTCCACTTCATTGTCAAGGTACAGTGTTATACGCCATCGGCATATGTCCTCGAAGATGAAGATCCGTTCGAGCTCTTCCTCGGCCTCGTCCACAGCCTCTACCTCGAGCTGCTCGCGTACTCATATCGTATAATCTGATTACGAATTTTATGCATTAATTTTAGCATTCCAATGATTATTACGATGTTTTATGATTCAAATAGTAATTCGAGATGGTTTTCGTAGAATCGACGTCTAACTACTGATTTAGATCTTTTAGCAAGCTTTTCTAGGGTTTGGTAGCATCCTATCTAGAGTATTCTAGTAAAGTTTCAAGATCTGACATGATAATTCGAATACTTACGAGCTTGGGTGGAGATTGAATGCCACCTTCAGAAGTCCAGATTTAAAAACTGATATTTTTTTTTCTTTTTTTTTGAAAATCTTCGTTTTTGTAAACCCATTCCACAGCCGAGTTGTTGCAACCTGGCTCTGATACCACTACATGTAACACCCCAAACCCGGCCTAGACGTTATGACCGGATCCGGTGCGCCATATCGATCGTTAAAACGTTTCGCTTTACTTAGTTTGGAAAACTTAGTTGGGGTTGTAAAGATACTTTTAAAGCGAGTTAAGGTGAATAGAAGTCATGCACCGTAGGAAACCGGAAGAAGAGGAGGTGAGTCTGTCGATCGCTAAGTACCAAGCTCCTTCGGATCCAATCCTAGACATGCACACTACCATTGCCACACCTTAACGACTCGAATAATTTTGAGAAAACCGTCTGGTTATGTCTATCTTAAGAAAATGATTAAGTTTGAAAACGTTTGCTTAGCGGAAGTCTTATTTGTAATTGTGTTATTTTGAAATCCCTTAATGTTTTTGAAAACACGTCCTAAAACTAACCCATTTTCCTTAGTTATCATAGTTTTTTTTATCATCAGAATAAAATAAAATAATAAAAGTAAAACAAAACCATAAAAATAAGTAAGCGGCCTTATTACACTTAAAACCCAAAACCATAAATGAAATTAAAAGGACGTCCAGTTCACCAGAAAGAAACCAGGTTCGTAGAAAACATGTGGCCAGTCCAAATCCCTCACAGCTCCAAGCCCACTATGGTTGAGGATTACCTGCGATGATGAAAATAAGGGGTGAGTTTTGGAAAACTCGATGTGTAATTCAACCCAACCATAGCCTAAATCGGTTCAAACCACGAGATGTAATAAGTTGGCCTCGGACCCGAGCAGATATCGAATAAAGCCCGTAGGCCCGAATGCACTGAATAGATATATCATGCTTATGCGAAACCCAACCATATCCAACCACATACGCCCATACCATCCTTTCACCATGTGGGAGACTACTCGACCCACCCAATCGCTACACCATAGAAATATGCAGCATGGTCGCCAGATCTGAAAATGTGACAGAGTCACGGATCTGAGATATTTTGTGGCGGTGCCACCGAATAGATAATTTGTGGCAGGGCCACCAGAACAGATAATTTGTGGCATAGCCACCAGGACGCTTCCTCCATAATATAACCCATGTCCCCATGCAACAGTTATACATTCATGGTATGCACCATACAGATTTAATTCATCATGCTTTTCAGACAAAATTAACCCTAGGGGTATAGAGGTCATTTTGCATACATAGGGGTATAATGGTAATTTTGCATACATAGGGGTATTCTAGTAAATCTAACTATTTCTAAGGTTTTCATGCATAACGTAGCCATTATGTTTAGCCAGAAACACTTACTGAGCGTTCTTATCGAATTGGGCCCATTGGCCCATTAACCCAGTTTTGGCCCATTAAGCCCAAAATATCAAAACGGACGAAATCGCGCGTACTATAGTTTTATCGCTTTTGATTACCAGTAATAGTTACCCATATGTCTTACGAGCATTCGCACACTCGCAAGTGCCCAAATTACCAGCTTTTCACATTTCGTCTTTTCGGCTTTTGCCGATCTAGCCTATGAGAGGGTGTCAGTTACACACCTGTTTCTGAGATTTCCTCGACGAGATCTCCACACGAACTGCCTACAATTGAAACACTTAATATTACTCCAAATATCGAAATAAGATTGAGTATATAGTCCCCTACCACATTCGGCCAAACGTACCTAACACCCTTATTGCTCTTACCTTACTGCCGAAAGATGGATAACTCCAAAGATCCGATCGTTCCACCTGTCCAAGCCCTTGATCAACCGCCTCTAAATCACGTTATTACCAAAACAAAATATTTATTACGACCTCTCAGGGTTACAAGTCCAAATCGATAACTTCCCTAACTTTTAGGGATTTCGGCTTTTCCTAAAATATGTAAGAAGACTAAGTTTTGGAGAAGACTTACCACCGATTCCTTAGTGAATGATTCCAATGAGTTTCCCACTCGATCCCGCTGTAGATCTAAGCCCTCAGATGATAACAAAAGTCGAGCTTTCAGTGACTTTAGTATTCGGCCAAGTCCCTTTTAATGTGGGGTTTTCGGCTTTTTGCAACTTGTGTTTAGAAAGGTAAAACGAGAGGGTTTTTGCTATGGTCTTGTCGTCAAAACTTGAGGTTTTAGAGGGCTGGTGAATCGGCCACAAATGATGAAGAGAAGAGATGTGGTTTGGGTTAAAAGAAATCGGCACAAAAAGAATCAAGCTTTCGGGATTTCGGCTTTTGTATATAAGACTTAAGAACAATGATAAGAACGTGGAGATGAATAGAATAATGGAAGGATTCGGCTATGGGGAAAGAAGAAGGAAGATAGATGGAGAGAAAAAGAAAAGAAAAGAAAGGAAGAGAAGGAAGAATGGTCAGAAAAGAAAAAACGGCACAACACTTCCAAATGCCAAATTTATACCTAGCTTTTGACCTAGCCAAAATTTCCCCCCTAAAGAAACCCTTGGCCGGCCAACTCTTGCTCCTCAAGAGTCCACTATTCGGCCAACACAGCTCACCCCAATCAGCTCCTAGATTTCCTCCCTTATCTCTATCCTTATTCAATCCCCTTACCCTCTTAAACTCTTCCTGACAAACTTTTATTTCAGTTCCACTACTTCCTTTCCTGTACATAAAATTAATCACTTAATTTCTTTGTCATTGTGACTTGAACTTGGGTCCTCCCCAAGCTTCCACATGCCACTACATCCTTCCCAGTGGTGTCACATGCCACTTTACCACTTGCTTCCTTGTGATCCATCTTTCACAAATAATTCCTAAAAGCCCAATTTATCAAAACCCCTTTCTCTTATAGAATTAAATTTAATTAAAACTACCGGGTTTTATCCTAAGATTGGGCCTTCTAGAGGCCCACCAACATGATTAATCCTACACATAACAAACAGAACACAGAATTTTAAATTTTACAACTTTTACAGAATTCCCGAAATTTGGGGCGTTACAGCTTGAAAGGTTGAAACAAACCCTAACCATGGATAACCCTTGAAATTTCGGCCTAATGAAGAAGATGGACAAAAATTGGCTTTTAATTTTGTTTTTAATTCATTTTAATAACTAAATGACCAAAATGCCCTTACTACTAAACTTTCCAAAAATTCCATCCATGTCCAATTTTTGTCCATAGACTTAGAAATTGGTCAAATTGCTATTTAAGACCTCCTCGTTAATATTCCAAAACAATTTCATACTAAAAACTCCTAGAATGCAAGTTTTGAAAATTATTCGATTTAGTCCCTAATTTCAATTTAAGCACTTTAGGCATAGGATTTCATCACGAAATTTTCACACAATCATGCAATTATATCATAAACATCAAAATAATTATAAAATGATTATTTCTATCTCAGATTTGTGGTCACGAAACCACTATTCCGATTAGGCCCTAATTCGGGATATTACAAATCAATTTGGCCAAAAGCCTATACACATATCCTCAACATGTTAGCCATGTGATTCTCATGTAATATTCCATAAACATGGGTGAACATAATTACCAAGCAAGTTCCCTATACATGTATCATCGCATTTCATGTTTCAATATATCATGTAAGATCATTTCCATGTATTTCACATAAATTCCAGTAATAGTTCATGTCATTCTCATATAATCTCGTAACAAAACTGTGCCCGTTGAACCATTTAAAATATCGTTGGATATACGGGAAGTACACACAAAGTGTACAAAACTATAATCCGTCAATTCATATTCAGGAATGCTCATACGAGTATGTAAATGGGAAGCGCTTTTGAGCCATATAACGGGAAGCTCATTAAGTTGTATAACGGGAAGCTCTTGCGAGCCATTTACTGGGAAGCTCAAAAGAGCCATTAATTTGGATGTTTGTGAGAGCCAAATATTGGGATGCTCATAAGAGCTAAATCACAGGAATTTCGTGAGAGCTGTGATGTATCCGCAACACATGCAAGACAACAATCAATCGGGAACCTTTAATAACATGTCATTTGTATCCATCAAATGTAACGCCCCAAATCTTAAGTATTTATTTTTGTATGTTTGTGTTGCGTAAATTCATGCTTGCTTCAGTGGTTAAGTGTCCTGAGAAGTGTCTAAGAAGTCCTGAGTTCAAGCCTTGGGTTATGCAAAAATTTTGTTTTAATGGATAAACCTTTGTCTCTAGTCAACAGGCTTTTAAATAAAAGTGGGTAAAACATGTCAAGAATGGGTCTGCTGGTCTAAGGGATAGGTGGCGTGTTGTTGGCACTGAGGGTCTTGAGTTCAACTCCTACTTGATGTAGGGGAGTGTTTTATTTTACTGCTAAGGCTGTGTGGGAATTCTAGTCAACCTGAACTACTAAGTGTTTGAGTGGTTTTTGAATTGAGTAGTTGAGGGGGAAATGGACGACATGGAGGGATTTGAGGAGGAAGTTAAGGGAGGTTGAGGTGTGAGGGAGTGGTCTGCCGAATTTGAATTGTGGCACTCAAGAATTTTGGCTTGGAGGGGTTTTAGCACACCATTTCGATTGTTGCCAAAAGTTTAGTTCTTTTCTTTTCTTTGGGGATCGATTCATGCTAAAGGGTATTGTTGTGTCTCTCATTTGTGCTTTCGGGTTTGCATTTTAGGTCTCTTGCTTGTTTTGTTTGTCTCTCCCCCCTTCTCTCCTTAGCCAAATGCTTCATTCTCCTCTCTCAAATTCTTTTGGCTTTTAGCTCCCAGTTCTTGACCAATTCTTTCTTCTCTCCCTCTCACTCAATCGATTCCCTCTTTGGCCGAATACCCTTTTCTTTTCCTTTCTCAACTCTTTCGAGTTTTAACATTTCCTCTCCTTGCACCTTGGTACCTTTGCTGAATATTTCTTTTCCTCTTTGCCTCTACTCTTTCTTTCACCCTCACTATGTCGATTCTTTATATCTCTCTATCGTTGTTGGTGGAGTGTGATTGTTACATTTTGTGCCTCTGTTTAAGTGTGGGCTTTTAGGGGTAGGCCGAATACTTCTGTCTCCTGTTTGTAGTTTACGCTTTCAGTAATCTTTATGGGTTGTAAGCAATCTCTTGCAACAGTTTTAGTGTGATCGGTCAAGAGGTTTGGAGTACTCAAGGACTAGATGCGCACTTTCGCAATCAAGGTGTGTGTAAAAACACTGTCCCTAAACGTAGTCCGACAATGGCCAAAATAAGTGACCGTTGATGCTACACGGGCATGCGCTTGCTCGTGTGGTAGTCCGTATGCCTAAACATGGGCCTATAATCATTGAGGCCGACCATGAATGATTTCGTGGGCTAAGGCTATTTTGGGCCATTCTGGGTCGAACTGAGCTGTGTGGGCCCTATGGGCACGTGGGCCCCACATGGGCAAACCACACGAATGTGTGGAGAATATTAAGCCAGGTTGTGTAATCCATACAGCCAAGGCTATTTCTGGGCTATGTGAGCCACACGGGCATGTGGCCCACATGGGCCGGAATATGGGTCGCGGGCCCATTTTTACTGTTTGACTGTTAAGGTTGCACGGGTCGCTCAAGACGACTGTGGACCTACTGTTGGGTCGGTAAGTGTACCTAGACCCCCTAATTGATAAAATGATTGAACTGCCCTGTAACACCCCTTACCCGAGACCGTCGTCGGAGTCGAGCACGAGGCGTTACCAGACTTATCTTACTTGTTTGGGGCATAAAAAATTTAATTCACTCACATTCATCCAATAAATTCATAGAAAGGGCCATCAAGGCCGTAAAACGTGCAATTGGAATGGTTCGGGACCAAACCGGGAACATTAAAAATTTTCCAATTTCTTACACAAATCAAAACAATTTATTTCACTATTCATAATAAAACTGTCCATCTGTGTAACAATCAATAAATTAATTATAACATGATTTAAGAAACTATAAATTTAAATCCGTAAAATTTTCCTAAAACTAGACTCATATATCTTCTTACATAATTTTTCCAGAATTTTTTGTTTGGCCAAATTGAACAATTTATTCATTAAAGGTTCCCCTGTTTTGCAGTTCAGTGGACCTGACCTCTCTTCACTAAAAATTGATTATCTCATTATACAGAAATTGGATAATGTTTTTGTTTATTTCTAATGAAAATAGACTCACTAAGAAATCTATAAATATAAACTTTGGCTTATAATTATTTTTTTTACAATTTCTAGTTATTTTCAAAAGTTGGAATAGGGGATCACGAAGTCAGTCTGAACCAGTCCTACAAAAATTTAAATATCTCAAAATATAGACTTCTTTTTCTTTCTCTGTTTCTTTCCTATAAGAATAGACTCAATAATCTTTAATTCTATATTATTCAACATTTAATTCCATTTCTAAAATTTTTAGTGATTTTTCAAATCCACGTCATTGTTGTTGTTTCCTAACTATTCCATGGCCAACTCTTACTCTTTCATAGTTTCTTTGCATCAAACCTCATTTAGGCATACATAATACCAAAACATGTTCTTATTTAGCTATATGATAAGCTAATCATTACCAAGTATTCACATGTAATTCTTTAATCATATCATAAGGACATACACACAAAATAGCCAAGTCCCTATACATGCCATAAATTAAAGTCTTTCTAGTCACAGAATACTGAGATAACTCGTTGATAGTATGAGGCGATCTCCGACGTCCTTACGATTTTTCGAGTTGGCTTTGCGATACTATAAAAAATGGAGTAAGCATAAAGCTTAGTAAGTTTGCATGTAAATAAATAACAACATTCTAAATGAATTATCAAGATAACCTGAACCTTTCAAACATGGACTTATCTTACTTCCCTTTTGTACACTCTTTGAATTTTCCGTTGAACCATTTGTAATACTAAGGATACACGGGTACCTTTCCTTTTTAAACTTACCATTGCCATGTCTTGACATGGTCTTACGCGGTATCCTTGCCTTATGAACTCAACATTGCCATGCCTTGGCATGGTCTTACATGGGATCTTTGCCTTATAGTAGTTTATCAATGCCATGTCTTGACATGGTCTTACATGATTTCCTTTTCTTGTAAAACTTACCAATGCCATGCCTTGGCATGGTCTTACTTGGTATCCTTAAACCCTAATGTCATGACATTTGTATCCTACACATTCCTATGGTTCAACCGGAACTTTTAAGTATCATTTCTCCGTCAATTCTTACTTGAATTATCAAGGAATAAATTTACAAAATAAATATATAGATGCTGAAAAATAACATCATTAATTATAAATAATAAGACATTGCATTTATTTACCGCAAACTTACCTCGATACAAAATACGATCAAATATTTTGATTTAGTCCTCAACCTTTTTCTTTCCTCGGTCTAACCCCGAATTTCGTTCTTCTTGATCTATAATAGCAAATTTAACTTATTTAATATTCACATTTATCAAAATAGTCCTTAACTCTAACTTTGGAAAAATTATGATTTTTCCCCTAAACTTTTACATATTTACACTTTTGCTCCAAGGCCCAGAAATGAAACTGTATACCTAATTCTTATGTTTTATGACATGCTGATCATTTATTTACCTATGGCAACATCAAATTCTCACTCTAACATGTACTTATGACCATTAGGTATTTTTACCGATTATGTCGTTTTACTAGTTTTCGCTTAAAATTGTTTAGCTCAAGTCGTTTAACATAATTTCAAGCTTCATAATTTACCATAAAACATAAAAAAAAAACACATTTCACCTATGGGTATTTTTTCGAATATGAACCCTAGGTTAAATTATTGCTAGAATAAGCTAAATCAAGTTACCAGGACTTCAAAAACATAAAGAACATTAAAAACGGGGATTGGAATCACTTACTATGAAGCTTGGAAGCTTGACAAACCCTAGCATGAAGAACCCTTGAAATTTCAGCCTAATGAAGAATATGGGCACATTTTGCCATCTTTTTCCCTTTTTTAATCTTTTAATTAGCAAATGACCTCTACTTCAATTATATTCTTCAATTTAATCCTTTAGCATCTAAAACTCATATTTATCAACTTTTGCAATTAAGCCTTAGTAGGCAAATTAAGCATGCTATCTATAAAATTTTTCATCGATACTCTAACACATGCATCTAATCACTCGGTAAATTATAAAAATTAATCAAAATAAACTTTTCTATCTTGGATTTGCGGTTTGGCAACCACTGTTCCATTTAGTCCTTATTTTGGGATGTTACATGCCCTACGTGGTAAAATGACTAATATGCCCCTATGATATGTATGACTATGTTTGAGCATGCCATTTTATATATATATATATACTGATCACACGTATGATATTATGACATGATGCATGATATGTTGCATGGGGATGGGTTTATTATGATTGGAGGAAGTGTACTATATTGGCAGCTCTGCTGCAAATACTGTTTAGTGCCACAACCTGTACTACCTAGAGTGTAGGGATGGGGAGGTTGATTTTATCCCCACATAGAGTGTAGGGCTGGACGAAGATAAAGTGTAGAGGCTGGTTGGGAAGGATCTATTGATTGCATATTTGTACTGTACTGTCACTAAGATGGGCTCAGGCCCATATTGATACTGATATTGTAATGGGCTAAGGCCCTAACTGAAATTGAACAGTTACTGAATTGGGCTTAGGCCTAGACTATTTATGCTCATTGATTGGTTATTTAATATGGGATTACACACTAAGTTTTCACAACTCACCCATCTATTTATCTGTACAAGTAATCCCCAGGCTTAGACGGGTCGGAGCTGCGAGGGACTCAAAGGTGGCCATACAACTGCACGGACTTTCTCATTGGGTTATTAAAATTATTTGTAGTTTTATTTTGGGTATTTTACTGTAATAAAGCCTCTATAAATTTTAATCTTTAATTTTGGGTTTTTAATTATTTTGATTTTTATCTGCTAGTAGTAGGACGCAAGTTTTCAAAAAGTTAATTATTTTTTTCAAAACACCACATTTACGCAACATGTTTTAAAAGCTTCCACAGGAAATAATATTTTAGAACTAATAACAATTTAATATGATTAACTTTTTGCCAAACGACTTAAATTTTGGAGTTGAACGAGACATCCTAAAATATTCATTAAGAACACACAACAAAGGTAAATATGGAAAAGGTTTTTCAACTATATCACTCCTTGCGAAAAACACTTCAATGTGTCATCACCAGATTCAGCCATAACGTCTAGGCTGGGTTTGGGGTGTTACATCAAGTTTCTAGTGTTCAAACAGGACTCAGTACTTGTCAAATACGTGATTAGTATTTTACATGGAAATTACACATTTCACACACATAACAATATTCAGTTCAAAACATACAAATATACAATTTAGTTACACGAACTTACCTCGACAAGTATTTGTAGATTTGTAAGCTACTAATTCGATCCTTTTTGTTTTCCTCAATTCAATTCCGTACTAGGTCTGTCCAAATCTATACAAATGAATTAAACTCAATTTAATAAAATTCATATTCAATTCAATCCAATGCACATCTTTGACAAAATTACTATTTTGCCTTTATACTTTTAATTAATTATGATTTAGTCCCTGGGCTCGGAAAATGAAATTCATACAATTTAATCCTTATCCAAGCCTAGTCGAATTTTCCTACAATAGCAGCCCATGTATTTCACAAAATTTAGAATTTTTATCATAAATTTATCATCTTTTCATTTTAATCCCTAATTCATAACTTCATCAAAATTCTCTTTACAAAAGTTGTTTATCTAACAACAACCTTTCATTTTCTACCATTAAACTTCAAAATTCAATTATACTCATCCATGGAAAACCCTTATACTTTAATGATTTTACAAATTAATCCCCGAGATAGCTAGATTAAGCTATTATGATCTCGGAAACATAAAAATCATAAAAAACGAGACAAGAATACTCACCTAATTAAGCAAAATAAGCTTGTCTATCTTCAAGCTTCCATGGCTAAGGTTTCCATGTTTTATTTTAGGAAAGATGATAAAAATGATAAAAATTTAATTATTTATTTCATTTATCATCATTATTTTATCATCTTTCCAAAATTAACCTTAATAATTTCTTAATTTCCAATGATGAATAATCATCCTTATCTACCAAATCCTCTGAATGGTCTATTTCCCATATAAGGACCTCAAATTTTAAATTTCATAGCTATTTGATACCTTTAGCTACTAAAATTCAACTTTTTCACTTTATGCAGTTTAGTCCTTTTTATCAGATTAGACATGTAATCAGTAAAATTTCTTAATGAAATGTTCATACGATATTCCTATCATACTGTAGACCATAAAATAATATCAAAATAAATTTTCTTCTGACTTCAGATTTTTGGTCTCGAAACCATTGTTCTGATTTCACTGAAAATAGGCTGTTACACTCAGCATCATGCAATCCCTCAATCACATTCCTTTAATTTCTCCTAGACGCCTAAACATGAAAGAAGCGAGTATTATGGTCTCCCTCTTTAAGCCACTGAATCCGATATCTCTGAACCCAATATCGCTTCTCCTCATAAAAGCAACTGAGCTCTGCCCGAGACACTCTCAACCTCTCAATATTAAAATGTTGTAACGCCCCTCGCCCGTATCCCTCGCCGGAACAGGGTTCGAGGTGTTACCCAACTTTTACTAACGCTTCTATACTAAACAGGGCCAAGAAATCTCAAAAAATTTAAAACTTTTCTTTTCACATGCGATCTTTCCCATAAATGGGCTTATGAGGCCCAAAATATCACTAGCCAACATAGGCCAATTTACATGGCCAAAACACTTTATCAATACAAGCCACCACCTTTGGCTAACTTATAGTATCACATACTCAACATTAAAACCCTATACATGCCATAGACTCGAAATACTAGGATTTACTTACACCAATAGCGTCAGCTCGACAGTGTGATAATATCTCCGGCGAACTCCAACCCGAGCAAGTAACTGGAGCAAACAATTTATAAAACAGAGGAATGGTAACAATGGAGTAAGCTTTCATAAGCTTAGTAAGTTTTAAGCAATGCAAACAAATAAACGCAATTATACTTCGATTATTTAATTTCTCAAGAGGCCATATTCTAGGTATATTGCCATCTGGCCGAATACACACAAACACATAATGCACGTTCAGCATTCTTATCACACTTAATCTGAATTCATATAACATAATTAAATCAAATACTTCCACATACATTTACACCCTGACCCGGTGTATCATGATCATAGATATAGTTATAACATTTAGTCACGTATGTATCACATTACACACTTATGATTCACTTCAAAATCAAACTCACATATGAGTACATAATGTATACCTAGCCCACTTAACGTATTGAATGTATTCATTTGTCAATCTAACACGAGGTACCTTAGTCTTAGACTTTTCTCAAATCACCGACATTTTGCCTGCTAGGCTCGAGGCCCGATTATCATTTCACCGGCATTATAGCCTGCTAGGCTCGAAAGCCTGAATAGTATCTCACCGGCATTATAGCCTGCTAGGGTCAAAGGCCCGAATAGTATTTTACTGGCATCATAGCCTGCTAGGCTTAAAGGTCTGAATAATGTCTCACTGGCATAATAGCCTACTAGGCTCAAAGGCCCGAATAGTGTCTCACCGGCATAATAGCCTGCTAGGCTCAAAGGCCCGAATAGTGTCTCACCGGCATAATAGCCTGCTAGGCTCAAAGGCCTGAATATAATACCAACACTAGGCCTGCAGGATTTAACTCGGATATAATACCAGCACGAAGCCTGCGGGATTTAACCCGGATATACATCAAATATCATGCATATTTAATCATATATTAACACATCTCATTCAACATATCACATTAGTAGTCATTTGCTACATTCAGATATAAGCTCCATATGAACACCATCATTTACATTTCGGTTCAAAAGTCATACATAAATATCACATATCCATTTCACCATTCAAACTTAACCCATAGTGACCATTCGACTAAAAGTCATATACATAAATTATTTATCGCACAACTTAATCCAAGTAAAACCAAAAGGTCACAATTCGTCTAATGTATACATATTGCTCACTGATTCGCACACAACCTTTCAAATTAGCAATTATAAGATGGTTCCGCACATAGCCTATCCTTATCGATAATTTACGATGGTTTTACCCTTACTCACATATATGACATAGGCATTTTTACCTATGCTTCTCAATTCACATTCATGATTCGATTCCATTCGATTTAACATGCATAAGTACATATCGCATACTTGGCCAACTTAATGTATTGAATGAATTCGATTGTCGATTTAACACAAGGTCTCATAGTTGAACCTAAACATGAAACCATTTCTTATAGGTTCGATTCACATCAATCATCATTTTCATTTAATTCACATGTACATAATTAGGTTGTTCGTACCTGAATAATTTACTTTATAGAACGAATCCACATATCGTATTAGCCCATAGTCTTATAACACCACACTTTTAATAGTTCACCTCATCAAAGTTCACAATTAATCACTTTAATGCCAAGCCATATTCGGCTACCACAAAGGACTAATAATAATAATTTTATACACATCATGGTTTCCTTTAGATATTTAATAATCACAAACCGTGACATCTCTACCAACACATATACGGCATAGTTTATTCATTGTAACACTCATTTAGTGCATCAAATTTCCAAGTCCAATTCAACTTAAGCATAATAGCCATAATCGGCTTATAGCCTTAAATCATTACATATTCGGCACATTAACTAAATAAAATTTACATTCTCTTTGCCATATTAATTTAACTCTTAGGCATATAAAAAGGAATCAAGCTTAAACACTTAAGAACTTACCTCGAATGTTACCGAACGATTACAACGGCTATTAGATTACTTTCTCTTTTCCCTTATCCGAATTTTCCCCTCTATGCTCTTGAGCTTAAATTCAACAATTTTAAACTTAGTCATTATTCGACGATTCAAGCATCACTTTCAGAATATAATATATATATATATATATTCGACTTTCACACATACAGATCATAGTAAGCTTATAAGAAATCAATAAGCAATTCATTAACAAATTTTTGTCAATGTTTACCACATAATCATAATTTCACTGCAAGCTGTCTTCCTGAGCAACAGTCACTAAATCATTTATAACTAGAGCTACGAAACTCTAAATCAATTGCCGTTAATTTTCCCTGAAAATAGACTCATATATCTTCTATCCATAAAATTTTAAGAATTTTCGGTTTGGCCAATCAATACCAGATTTTTCTTAAAGTTTCCCCTGTTTCACTGTTTGACTAATCTGACCACTCTTCACTACGAATCAAATTTCTCATTGTACAGAATTCAAAATATGTTCTTGTTGATTTCATTTGAAACTAGACTCATTAAGGAGTCTAAGCATATAAACTTTATCTTATAAATTTTTTTTTTACAAATTATAATGATTTTCTAAATAAAAGGAATAGGGGACCCCGAAGTCATTTGACTCTATCCCACGCCACTTCAAATATCTCATTATCAGAAATTCATTTTCTTTCACGGTTTCTTTTATAAGAAACTAGGCTCATCAAGCTTTAATTACATAATTTATTCAGCTTCTAACTCATTTCCCACAATTTATGGTGATTTTCCAAAATCATGTTACTGCTGCTATCCCAAGCAGATTTATTACCAATTCACTCTTTCACACATACCTTGCATTCACATTATTTAAACATGTATATCACCAATCAATTTCATCACATATCTATACTTTCACTTACGCATAATCTCAATACAATACATCATGCTCAATTATACCTTAACTTATCCATTCCTTTCATTTAAACAACCCACATAACTTATTCATTCATGAACACATTCGGCACTTTACATCTTTACAAATATTTCTTGGCACCTTTATCACATTTTCACAATCCGCATAACCATGTTACCAATCTAATACATCAAAATTTACTTATCCAAGACTACATTCAGCATATATATATTCACATAAACACAATAGCCGAACACTTCATGAAGTTACCGAGACTTATCATTTGCAATTTCACACACACTCACATCCAATCTTTTTATTAAACACTCAAAATCAACCATCTTCATGCCTTATCACAAAAAAAAAATCAAAACACCAACCAAGACACTCTACAACCCATAGCCGAATGCATCACTTCAAACCAATAACAAAAATTGAGTCATGGGCTATGAAAGGATCTTAGCAATTAACTCAATTTCACATAAATTATCAAGAAATAAAATTAAACATACCTTCAATTAGAATCACCAAGGCCAAATATCAAAGAGCCCTTTTTTTTCTACCTTAGATTCTGAGTTTTCTCCTTGGCCGAAATCCTCAAAGTATCTTTCCTCCTTCTTTCTCCCACATTCGGCAAGAACCAGGCAAGGATGTATGGTCCTTTTTTTTTTATTCATTCCTAACCCATTAACTATTATAATATTAATATGTAAGGCATATATGGCTATTCCACCATTAACATGGCCGGCCACTTACTTAAAAATGGGGAATTTGACATGCAAATCCCCATATTTTAAGCCATGCAATATTTGACCACTACACTTCAACCTATCACAATTTCAATATTTTTCACATAAGTCCTTTTTAATTAATTTCACATTTAAATAACAAGATCAAAGCATGAAATTTTCACACATACACTTTCACTTATAATAGGCATAGAATACAACATTTAATTATTTTCGGGACTCGGTTTTGTGGTCCCGAAACCACTTTTCGACTAGGGCCATATTAGGGCTGTCACAAATGCATAATCGGCCCATCATAAGTTTATCAATCTGGTCAATTAAAATCCGCATTTGATTTTCACTTTTATTGAACTATCAAAACTGTCATTTCCCAAGGCGAATGTGAATGTGATCAAAACCAATCAACATATAGCCATTACACTAATCCTACACTCTTTTGATCAAACCTTTAGTCTTATCCTCCTTATCCCAACAAGCCTCAAACCGAAAAGATAGCCTTGGATCGCTCATATCATCCCTCGGCTTCCTACCTAAAATATGCAGCAAAATGGCATCATTGTCCGAGCTTGTCTAACGAAGCACCTATGTAGATAAGAAAGAAACACAACCCAACCAAGAGGCTGAAACCAAGAATATGTCAAGTCTTTCCTTAACCACCCTGATTGCAATTTTCGTGATGACAGGTTTTAAATATTTATAAAGAATCGTTCTTGAAACTAACTATTATCACGATGTGGGCAAGTGTACCTATCGAACAGTAATATAGTTTTAGCAAGACCAGATTGTCGAACCCAAAGGAACTAAAAGTACTAGTAATGACTGCCTTTTTATTATCTAGCCTAAGAATAAAGGGGTTTTGTTTTAACTAACTAATTATCAAAACTATGAATTCATAGAAAATAGAATTGGGGAATTACTTGTGGAAAAACAATTGAATTAAGACAATACCTAAGGAAGAATCCACCTAGACTTCACTTGTTATTCTGACTCCGAATCGGACGATTTATTCATTTAACTTGTTTCGTAGAGATCCCTAAGTTATGTTATTATCCTTATTCAAGACTAATAACGTCTAATCCCTAGATTGAATAATTAAGACTTTTCTCTAATTAACACCCTAGGGTTGCATTAACCCTAATCTAGCAAAATCTGGTCACCCTACCTCCTTTTCTCTCTATCTCTTTTCCTCTTCCTTTAGGGTGTATTTATAGGCTTTAGAATGCCTAAAAGCCCTCAAAATTAGCCTTTTTCGAGTTGGACTGAACTTGGGCTCAGCAGGCACACGCCCGTGTGTGACTACTTCAGGCCGTGCTTGAACCTGTTAGAATGGCACGGGCGTGTGTTCTACCTGTGTGAGTCGTGTTTCGATTCTGCCAAATTGACACGGCCGTGTGGTCTGCCCGTGTGAGGAAGTCTAGGCCGTGTTGATTTCGTACGTTGGCCCATTTTCTCTGTTTTTGGCCCATTTCTCATTCCTTTCGCTCTCCTATGCTCACCTAAGTATAAAACATGAAATTAAGGCATTAGAAACATCGAATTCACCAATTCTAAAGAAAAATCATCCATAAAATGTGTTAAGCATGGGGTAAAAATATGTATAAATTATGGTTTATCAAATACCCCCACACTTAAGCATTTGCTTGTCCTCAAGCAAAATCCTCAACTCATAATCAAAATAAATCCTTATTAACTTATAATCTCTATCGAAAATATCTCAAAACAATCCACATGTAATCATACATTGAGAATTCAACTAAAAGAACATTAGAGCTTCAAACATTCCAAGTTGAGTATTTAATCACGCAAAACTTAGGCATCTCCCCTTATCTAAGTGGTTACCTCGATTCGAAATCTCACAGAGTTTAACATCCTCACTAAAGATTCACTCAAATTACTCAAAGTGTTTAAGGATAATGAAAGTAACACTTATCAGTCAATATGAAAAGTTATTACCATATGCTTGCATGAAAATCAAATCTCCACCACTATAAATTGAGATAAGACATCAATCAAAAGTTCTTTAGAGGGTTGTAACATGGCTTTGGTTAGGGGGTGTGGTCACAAGCTGAAAAAAACGGTTAGAATCGAGTTTGAATTGAAAAAATCACTTAACTAGAAAAAGATGTAATCATCACTTGCGTACAACAAAGCTTCTTCTCAGAATATGGAATTTAAATACTTAAGCTTAAAAACAAAAGATTACTACTACTAATATGTATACATGTGTTTTTTTTTTAAGAACAAGTCAACTTACAAAATAGAATAAAACATAGTTAAGCAACTATTTCAATTCAAATCTCGACAAAAAATGGGGATCAAATTAATTTAGGGCATTTCAACAATAATGGGTTAAGGATTAATATTAAGGGTAATACAAGAAATGGCTTGTTAGTTCAACGGGGTTTACTAAGGGTTAATCGTGGAGTCAGACTTTTCATGGCTTAAGTGGGTTAATCCTAAGTGCCTTTCTCATTTTGACATATCAAATCAAATAGTGTGGTCTTGACATGCATAATCAAACAAGTTCTAGAATAACAGTTCAATATTGATACACTCAAAGCAATAAAAGTGAGCATGAAAGAATTAATAGATGCTCAAAAGGCCCAAAAATCTCACAAGAATTATGGCTTTTTGATGTTTAAAACTTGTGACTTCCAACTCAAAGTAATACCTAAACTTTGGGGAAACAACCTAAAATTTTAAATTCTTAAAAATCAACTTATCATGCTTGATTCTCTAATGTCTTAAAGTTTAAACAATCAATGCATAAATGCCTATGTTTTAATTAAAGATATATCAATCAAAATCATAAATCAATCAAAATTTATCCTAAATATGATATGAGAGCTTTTCAAGAGAACAAGGCAGTCATTCAAGGATTTTTCTAATAATGAAATGAATACCCCCCCACACTTAAGATGTACATTGTCCTCAATGTACAAAGATAGATATTTTGACAAATGTAAGTGTAAGTTCATAAGATAGGGAGAAAAGTGAAACTTCCTGAGTGATGAATGAATTTCCTTGAACTGGAGTTTCAGAGAATAATCGGCATGAGGGTGGAGGAGGATACTCCGGCGGTGGTAGAGGTTCATTAGTCCATAAGTCCTGCACCAAAAGAATACTATATCTAAAATTGGTTATGCAGTCGTGGAGAACCTTTCCCAGTGGAGTTTCGAGTCCTTGAGTAATAGTGAGCTTTGGAGCTTTTTATAACTATGATAGCATCAGGAACTCTTTTAGAAAATATATAAGGAAGAATGATTACTCGGTAGGAAATAGACAGAATTCAAAATTGTTAAATAAAAGTTATAAATCCTAATAAAAATAAGATGAAAGAAAAATAAAAAAGTAGTCTTAAAATAAAATAAAAGTAAAAACATAAAATAATAAATGAAAGTTTTTAAACATCTTCATCGCTAGATGGGTCGCGAGGTAGGGGTGGCGATGAGATGTGGAGGTGTTGACAGATTTGCTGTAGAGTAGCATCAATGTTGTCAAATCATTAAAAACACTGGTGCTCGAATTGAGTGAGGCGCTCAGAAATGTCAGCATATGAAGCCGCTGCATGAACTGGACGAGAGGGTGGTGGTGGCTGGGATGGTGGTTCCTCGTTCTATGGGGGAACATCATCAGTAATGTCGGGGGCCTCCTCCTCGGTAGATTGGGCGAGTCGATATTGAGGAGGGTAGGTTCCTCGGCGCTTTTCGATCATCCTCATGCTTAGCATGCTCGAGATGCCTTGTGGAGACATCTGGCCAATGAAGGTCAAAGATGATTCCTGGGCCGCGGTGTTGAGGAGCCCGAAGTGTCGAGCCAACTAAGTAACATAGGGGCCAATGGAGATGACCCTCTTCCTATGCCGCTCCGTCTGGTGTTGAATGGCAAGGGCAATGAAATAGGCAAGGTTGATGATATGCCCATGTGACATACACCATAGAAAGTAGGCGTCGTGAGTGTTGACGATGCCAGTGCTCTCTCACCTTCCTATTATCATGTAAGCCAAAATGGCATGTAGGCACCTCAGAGATGGAGGGAGAACCGATGCCTTTGAGCGGCTAGGATTGTAGGTGGCTGAACCTGGTACTAGTGCGTCCCAGCACCGTGAAGGAGAATGATGGATATGGCGGTTGAGAGCATCTAAGTCATTCTTCTCCTTGAAATCTTCCGTATATAAGCCCAGTGCAGTACCGAATTCTGGGACGCTTAGCTGGCGAACTAATCAACCTAGGCAAAATTGGACTGTGCCGGGATCATTGTAGTTCGTAATTACGATCTGAAGATGAAACGTTGAGCATAGTTCCATTGTGAGCTCAAGATATGTTGGCTCGATGATCCCAAAGAAAATCTCCCAAGGGTCGGTGGTTAGGAGGGCCCAAATGGCATCAGCCAACTAAACTTGTTCTGCTGCAGCCCATTTGATGCAGCGGCCCGCAATTAAAGGTCGGGCCCAGAGTATTTAGAAAAGTTCTTCTTGGGGCCCGATAGGGAATTGCAGGAAAGGGTGGCGAATTTTCGCGGTAGGACCCAAAAAAGATGACGCTCACTTCCTTTTCTTTGAAACAGGGACAGCGGTCTTCTTTCCTCTTGAAGACAACATTGTATACCTGCAAATAAAGAATAATGAGAGTAGGTAAACGAATTTGAAAAGGAAAAAGCCATGAATTTGAACTAACGATTTCAGCCAAAACTACTAATACTAAGCAAACTCAACCAAAATAATCAATTTGATAACCTAATTTCGTGACATTGGCATAGTAATAGCATGAGAATGAGCATAGTAATGGCATGGGTATGACAAGAGAATGAGGCTTTCTTAATAACGCAGTTCAACATGCAATGTATACTAAGTAACCTATGAATGCAAATTAAAAGATAAATGAGAAAAAATAAAAAAAGTACAAGAAAACTGAAGACTATTTTGATAATAAGCATTAGAAGTAAGTAAAATAGAAGTGAAGGGAGTAAACAAACGCTAAGGGAGAGAGATTGAGCATCAAAAATAGAGTGGAAAGTGGCGTACGGGCGTGGTAGGGAGGGCGTGTGGACTATAGTGGTTAGGGTTAGGGTTTTTGGGTGAAGAAGATAATGAATAGTGCAGCCGATTTATAGATTTTGAGGCACACGGCCAGGGAACATGGGCGTGTTCCCCAATTTTTTTTGCCCGTGTAACTCACGAATTTTGAATTTGGGCACGTCTGACATTTTGTCCACGCTCGTGTCCCTTGGACGTGTCCGTTAGGGTATGGCACATGAGGTTTATATTCGACATTCACTGATTTATTTTTATTATGACCTACCTCACCTTGATCTCTACTCACCACAGTTTCTTGCTTCGATTCTGGCTCAGGCTCAACGAATCCTTCTTCATCTTGAACATTAATCGCGTTGAGCTGTTCCCTTGGGTTGGGTTCAGTATTACTTGGCAAGCTACCTTGTGGTAGTTCGGAGATTAGTTTGGAAAGCTTGCCTATCTGATTTTTGAGCCCTTGGATCGATGCTTGTTGATTTTTAAGTGCTGTCTCGGTGTTCTGGAAATGGGTTTCTAACACTAAGATAAATTTAGACAGTATCTCTTCAAGGTTTGGTTTCTTTTCCTGTTGATAGGGTGCTTATTGAAAACACGGAGGATGTTGTAGTCTTTGATTTCCTTGACCGCCCTACGACAAATTGGGATGGTTCCTCCAACCTGCATTATAAGTCTTACTATATGGGTTATTTTGGGATCTAGAGTTATTGTTACCCATATATTGGATTTGTTCCTCCTCGATGCTAGGGTTGAAGGGCTGATACTCTATGCATGCTCCTCCTCCATTCGTCTCGCACGTCATTACTGGATATACCTGAGTAGAACCAAGTAAACCATCAATCTTTTTATTTAGAAGTTCTACTTGGTTTGACAGCATAGTAACCGAATCGACGTTATAAATGCCTGCTGTTTTAGTTGGCTTAGTCCTCATAACTTGCCACTGATAGTTATTCAGTGACATCTCTTCAATAAATTTGTAAGCCTCTTCAGGTGTTTTGTTGTTGATGGTTCCCCCGGTTGCTGCATCAATCATTTGCCTTGTCGAGGGGTTCACACCATTGTAGAATGTTTGAACTTGCAACCATAGAGGTAGTCCATGGTGAGGACACCTTCGCAATAGGTCCTTGTATCTCTCCCATGCATCGTAAAGAGCTTCTAAGTCCATCTGTACAAATGAAGAGATATCATTATGTAATTTGGCTGTTTTAGCCGGCGAGAAATATTTTAATAGAAATTTTTCGGTCATTTGTTCCCAAGTAGTAATTCACCCTTATGGCAACGAGTTTAACCACTGTTTAGCTTTGTTCCTCAATGAAAAAGGGAATAACTGAAGATGAATGGTATCGTCAGAAACGCCATTATTTTAAATGTATCGCAGAATTCCAGGAAATTTGCCAAGTGAGTGTTTGGATCCTCATCCTACAAACCATCAAACAGAACAAATTGCTGTACCATTTGAATAATGTTAGGTTTTAGTTCAAACTTATTTGCAGCAATAGCAGGCCTAACTATACTTGACTCAGTTCTTGTTAAAGTAGGTTTAGCATAATCATACATAGTATGAGGAGCAGGATTTTGATTTTCTAGTTCAACGGGTATCGCAGGAGGTAGCTAATTGTCTTGGTTTTCAGCCATCTCATCGGTTGTAGTTGAAGTATCGTTCTCTTGCTCGTTCTCTGTGTATCTTAAGCTTTGCCTTATTTCTCTTTGGTTTCTGCGAACTGTGTGATCGATTTCTTCATCAAAAAGTAGTAGTCCTGACAGGTTTCTTTTAGTCATAAACTATAAAAACTTGCCAAGATAAAGAAAAAGTAAATTAATAAATAAAAATAAAATAGAATTAACTTGCAAGAAAAATAAATGGCTAAAGTAATAAAAATTGAGTGTTCCTAATATCTTAGTTCCCCGGCAACGGCGCCAAAAACTTGATCGCAATTTTCATGATAACAGGTTTTAAATATTTATAAAGAATCGTTCTTGAAACTAACTATTATCACAATGTAGGAAAGTGTACCTATCAAACAGTAGTATAGTTTTAGCATGACCGAAATATCGAACCCAAAGGAACTAAAAGTACTAGTAATGACTGTCTTTTTATTATCTAGCCTAAGAATAATGGGGTTTTGTTTTAACTAACTAATTATCTAAACTAAGAATTCAAAGAAAATAGAATTAAGGAATTACTTGTGGAAAAACGATTGAATTAAGACAATACCTAAGGAAGAATCCACCTAGACTTCACTTGTTATTCTGACTCCGACTCAGACGATTTATTCATTTAACTTGTTCCATAAAGATCCCTAAGTTATGTTATTATCCCTATTTAAGACTAATAACGTCTAATCCCTAGATTGAATAATTGAGACTTTTCTCTAATTAACACCCTAGGGTTACAATAACTCGATCTATGGATTCCCTTATTAGGTTTCACCCTAATCCGGCAAAATCTTGTCACCCTATCTCTAGGCGCGCAATCAACTCCGCTTAACTATGAAAAATGTACTCTTAGACAGGGTCTATTCCTCCTCTAAATAAGAGCTTTACTTGAATCAGTATCCTGGAATATCAAAACAAGAATTAAGAACACATAATTGAGAACAAGTTAAATATTTATCATACAATTTAGAAAATAATAACAAGATTCGTCTTAGGTTTCATTCCCCTTAGGTATTTAAGGGATTTAGTTCATAACTAAAAAGGAAGACATCTCAGAAGAATAATGAATAAAAATACATAAAGAAAACCCAAAACTCCTGACGATAAATTGAGGGGAGATCTTCAGTCTTGATGGTGAATCCGGCTTCTAAGATGGATCAATCGGCTTCCCTTGAGCAATTCCCTGCCTCCTTTTCTCTCTATCTCTTTTCATCTTCCTTTAGGGTGTATTTATAGGCTTTAGAAAGCCTAAAAGCCCTCAAAATTAGCCTTTTCTAAACTGGACTCAACTTGGGCTCGGCAGGGACACGCCCGTGTGCGACTACTTTAGGCTGTGCTCGAACTTGTTAGAACGGCACGGGCGTGTCTTCTACCCGTGTAAGTTATGCTTCGATTTTGCCAAATTGACACGGCCGTGTGGTTTGCCCGTGTGAGGAAGTCTAGGCCGTGTTGATTTTGTACATTGGTCCATTTTCTCTATTTTTGGCCCATTTCTTGTTCCTTTTGCTCTCCTATGCTCACCTCAGTATAAAACATGAAATTAAGGCATTAGGAGCATCGATTTCACCAATTCTAAAGAAAAATCATCCATAAAATGTGTTAAGCATGGGGTAAAAATATGTCTAAATTACGGTTTATCACACCCAATTCCCTTCGCGATTATTAGACCATGTAAACCACCTTTTATCAGGCTTAACATCAACCAAAGTAAGATTATCGATAACATCCCGAAAGTTATACAAAGAGAATCTAGGTCGATGCCTCCCACCAAGTTTCTTCAAATCATCCATAATCTCATTTGAAATCCCCCTACCATCCAATCCCCACTTGTAAGATTCCCGACCCTTTAAAGAGTGCTCCAGGACACATTCCTTAGATTAGGATCAGGGTGACCATAGAAACCCATAAAGTGAATCTAATCATTCCCCTCCATTTTTACCACAGAATCCATATAATGTTTAGAGTAATTTTGAATAATCACACTAACCCTATCCTTCCATAATAAAGAAAGACCCCCTTTACAACTATTAGGATCCACAACAAAGCAACCGTCCATTTTTCACTGAACCTGAATACGCTCAAACTCATTAGCACGAAGCTTGGTTTTACATAGAAAGACAATATCAGGATCATTGACAATAAGAATTTGCCACAACTCACGAACTGTCACAGGTTTCCCACCCCCACGACAGTTCTAACATAAGATTTTCATGGCTCTGGGCGGGGTTGATTGCTAGTCACTGCCTTGCAAGGAGAACTTCCCTTCGATAGTTTTCTATAGACTAACCTTATCGGGTTTTTATCAATAGCCTCCCCATTCTGAATCTTAATCTTTTTACACTTATTCCGAGTTCACCCAAGACCCTCCCTAAATTCCAACCAACGCGCTAACCTTACGGTGAGCAAGAATTTGAAATCTCGTCTCCTATTCTAGTCCTATCCTTCCCCCGTTGCTCCATCACAAAATCACCCTCTCTAGTTGTGCTTCAAGACCTTTTCCTCTCTTTTTCATGACCACCCTCAACCATAATAGTTTCAATCCCATTCCACCACATTTGGTTCCTCGATTTGGGCCCTTGACCAATTCCTATATTGAAAATTCAGATTAGTAATCCCTTTAACTTTCTCAAACTGATCACATTTATGAGTATGATGTCTTATACAACCACACAAATAGTAGAAAGCTGGAAGACTATCATATTTGATAGCACACAAAGTCTCTTCACAATCAGCCCCAACCAAATAAACCAGCCTTCCCAGCAGTTTAGATATGTCCATTTTAACTCAAACTCTAATATGCTTAACCCAACATCCATTCTTATCCCTCCAATTGATAGCCACAACCTCTCATATATCTTTCCCAACATCAAGAGCCACCAACTGATCCATTTTTTCCAATGGGATATTAAAAATTCAGACCCAAAATGACACATGAATGAAACTCATATCTTTCCCTTTCATGAATGGGACCATGGAAACTAAGCTTTGATCAAAACTCTAAGGGACCAAATTCAGGATTCTATCTCTATCCTCAATTAAACCAAATTTCACCAAAAATAAACCACCCATCGATGCAACAAAATTAACCGGTTCATTAGTTTACCATAGAGATTTTAGCACTTTGTACATTGCTTCTCTATTAATTTTTCCCCGGACAGAAACTTCTCCACAACCCATGCTTTAAATCCCTACAAGTTTAATTTAGTTGAGCCTTGGTAGATCACCTTTTCCTTTTCAGATTTTGAAAACTTGAGGTTAGCCAACAAACCATTCAAATCATCAGCCATCACACCTCAACTTCATAGCAAACAAAGAATGACAAAATACTAATTTGAAAACCAACCCACCTCTCACGACAGCAACACACCCAACAAAATAGAAGAAAACACCAAACACACTAGCCAACCACCTTCTATCATAATCAAAAGAAAACACCAGCAACATATCCTTATCATAAGAAAAAAATTACAGAAAGTCCAAAAATAATAGTAAACCAAAAAACCTAAGAACCAGTTTAGCAAAACTATTAAAGCACCCAACAGATCAGACCAAAAAAATAAAAAACACGAATTATAGAAACACAAATAGAAAAAAATATTAAAACAATCCCTTCAAAGTCCTTTTACAATCCAAAGAAAACTTGTACAGGGAAATGCAAAAAAAATAAGACCCAAAGAGAACTGAAACAAGGAAACCACGAGAACAAGAGAAACTTCCCCACAAGACCCCGAACACAATCCGCTTCAAAAAGATCCCACCATCGAAGAAAGTAGCCCAAGCAAGCACCTAGACGAACCAAATCAAGACCAACCACAACCATAGACAAAGAAACCATGCAGCCCATGCACCACAAACAAAACACAAAAAAAGGAGAAGAAAGGTCCCCGACTCAAAATAGAAAGAAAAAGACTATAAAACCAATTTCAACAAAACATAAAACAGGGAGGAAAATCACCCAACAACAAAAAATAAGAATAGTCCATTAAATAGCCCGTTTATAACACTAGAACAAAGCAAGAGCTAAGAGAACAAACAAGATAAAGAAAACTGTAAGGGAGGTCAAGCAAAAGAACCATCACAAAATAGCCCAGATCAAACCCAAGCCATATGTTCAATCCGTTAGAATGAGAACAGCCCAATAACCTTTACGAGAAGCCAACTTCCTCCCTAAACCACCAAGGGTGTAACACCCTACGATCAACAAAGATAAAGAAAAAAGATAACAAGCCAAAACCTGCAAAACCTAAAAGAGCAACCACAAAAAATTAAAACAAAACTTAATTAGTAAAGAACAATAAAGAAAGACACAAAATGTAACACCCCCTTACCTATATTCGACACCGAAACAGGGTACAAGGTGTTACCGGTCTTACAATACAATCATTCACACAATTTCGAGTCATAAATTTGCGTTAAAAGTAAAACCATTTGCAACTAATCATAAAGTCCCTAATACGATCCTACGAGGCACAAAATATGCATTGGAAGTGGTTTGGGACTAAACTAAGAATACAAAACCTAGAATTTTTTTACCCTAAATAGGGGTCATATGTAACAGCCCGATTTAGACCCTAATCTGAATGGTGGTATTGGGACCACGAATCTGAGTCAGAAAAATATTTAAAAATTAGTTTTTGTGTTTATTTTGTATGAATTTATATCTGTGAAAATTTCGTGATTTAATTTTGTCGTTTGAGTGTCTAATTAAATAAAAGGACTGAATCGCGTAAAATAAAAATTAGATGGTAACTTGCATAAGGGCCGAATTATTAATGGTTTTCTAATTTGGGGTAATTATGTTGAAATTATCCCATTAACATGATGTTTGGATGGTAATGGACATATGTTCTATAATTTTATTATTATTTCATAAAGGTTAATTAGGTAAATTAGTAATAAGTTAATATATATGTTAATATATCATAATATAAGCCATAATCATATTATTTTCTTTGTTCTTGCACCTAATATAAATAAAAGAAATAGAAGGAACAAGATCTAGGGTTCGGCACTTTATAAAGCTCAATCTAGGTTCGTTTTTGTTTGGTTTTAGATAATTTCTATGTTTTTGAGATCGTTGCTTAGTAATCTTCAAGACCCAAGCTTTAATTTTTTATTTTGATGAATATTTTGAGTTATGCCATTGTTGATAGTTTGCGATTTTTGTTGTTTGATGATGAAATATGAAAGATATGTTTTAGATTAACATATTTTGTGTTGGAGTTTTTGATGATTTTGAGTAATTAGGACTAAATTGAAAAAATAATAATTTGAGGGACTAAAATATGAAATAAATAAAATATATGGGCTTGTATTAACGCTAGGAATATTTGGCCAAACATGGGTATCTTGAAATTTTGAATATTTTTTGTTTTGTGCAATAGGGACTAAATTGTAAAAATTGTAAATGTTAGGGGTAAAATGGTAATTTTCCTATTTATTTGTTTTTGGACTAAATTTAATGAAAATATGTTTGAATGAGCTTAATTTTAATATGTTTAGATGAAGAACCAAAGAAATCGAATTTGGATCGGGGGAAAACGAAAGTTGTCGACTAGTCGATCCATACCGATTTTTCATTGTCCGAGGTAAATTTATAAGCAAATAGACACACTTAATTTTTCATTAAATCTAAAGTGTACATACTGATATGAAATATATGAATTAATATGTGCGAATGCCGAATGTGTAAGCATGTTAACTATGTTCATGTAATCGTTTCGACCGAGTTACGACGTCCAAAAATCCCGTATGAACCTTAGGAATAGTTAGGATACATATGTCATGACATAGGATTCTGATATATGTGTGCGAGTAAGACCATGGCATTGATATGTGATTCCGATAGGTGTTTATGAGTAAGACCATGTCTGGGACAGTGGCATCGGTATCTGGCTACATGTAACCATATGTATTCGCCATTTAAGTAATGTGTACATGATGATATATTATGATGCTTGAGTGGTGTTTATGAGTATAAGTATATTTGATTGTTTAATGATATCTTGGCTTTGTAAGTGAAATGTGAATTACTTATATTGGTTATATAGGCATTCGGCCAAGGTGTGAATTTTGTATAAAAATGAAATATCATGTATGAAATTGGTAGGTTGAGACTAAGCATACTTATGCTAGTATAATTCGATTAAATTTAAAACGAATTGGTTATATTACTATATTGTTTATTTGCTTATGGCTTACTAAGCTATGATAGCTTACTCTGTGTGTTATGTTACTCTGTTTTATAGATTTTGGAGTCAAGCTACAAGCTTGGGGACGTCAGCCAAGTTCATCACACTATCTACTATTTTGGTACCTTATAAGCTAAACTTAAATTATGGCATGTATAGACTGGCTTTAGGATTAATTATTTTGAATATGTTTGTATATTAGCCATGCGAAAATGGCTTGCTTTTTATGTTTAGGTTTGATTTTATGTGGGCTTAGTTATAATGTTTTGTGATCTAGGTTTTGATAATTTTGGTTGTGTTTTTGGATTAAGGTTTGAGTTCACTTTTGGTTATAGTGATATATGCTATGCAAGAATGATTCATATGATAAACGCTATATGTGTTAGTAATAGTTTGATAATGGTCGGTAAATTTAGAAATGGAAGGTTGTGTATACATTTTCATAGGATGTTAAACTGATTCGGTCAAGGTTTTGAATAGGTAACCATACATGAATTAGTTTGAAACTATTTCAATAATATATTGGTATATTCGGTTATAAGATGGAATTGAATAAGAAGGTTATGATTTATTTGTAACTTAGCATTGCTTATATAAATATTTTTGTATATGATAATTTGACTTAATATATTTGATACATAGTATGTAATATTTACGTTTTGTATATGTCTATATGTGGTTAATGTTTCGAAAGTATAGAAATAATCTCCTTTAGTTAATAAGTATTTTCAGTCAACTAGTTGAATTATGCATGCATGTTTTTGGATGGCTTTAAGCTGTTTAAATTCAGTTGTGGTAGCTAATTAATGTTTTGATCCAATAGTGACAAGTTGGGTATGTTATATGGAATCGTTAATTTATGTTATATCGTAGTTGGGTAAATGTGATTAACATAGGTGGTTACAGTATTTTTGTATCCAACTATAGCATATTAAATGTTGGTATATTATATTATATAATATATATAATGATTTAAACATTTGAAGTATATAGAATTGTAAGTTAATTGATTTGAGCTATGAGTGAGTAATAGTTAAGAACGAACTTGTCTTGGCTAAATGCATGGAAGAATGACTAGGTGAATAATGGCATGTACAATAATAAATTATAATAATTATATGTGTTTTATGTAACACCCCGAACCCGAGACCGTCGCCGGAGTCGAACACGAGGTGTTAACAGACTTCAAACCACTTATTGAGAATTTTCCAGACAAGCTGCCAATCTGTGTACTAGTCACTTTAAAAATCATAACTTGAGTTTTACAACTAGAAAATCAGTTTCGTAATTTTTATCTGAAACTAGACTCATATTTCCATCTACATATTTTTTTCTAGAATTTTTTGTCAAGCCAATTAGTACAGTTTATTAGTTAAAGTCTCCCATGTTACAGGAGTCGACTACACTGACCTTCGTGTGTTACAACTGGAATAACTCCCTGTGTAGGGCTTTAATACTGATGTCGTTTGTTTCTATAGAAACTAGACTCAAAGGGGAATTTATAAATATATGGTATGACTCCTAAATATCTCTGGTTAATTTATAATGGATTTTCAAAGATGGTACAGGGAATCCAGAAACCGTTCTGGCCCTGTCTCACGAGATCTTGAATATCTCTTAAAATACAGCTCATATGGTCATTTCGTTTCATCCATATGAAAATAGACCCATCAAGCTTCGATTATGTAATTTTTTTAGCAATTAATTCCACTTCTACTATTTTTAGTGATTTTTCGATCACACATCACCGCTGCTGTCCGCAACAGTTACTGCAGTAGACTATGCCAATTTCATGAATCCTTCCTTAGCCTTACTACTCATCCATCATACGTGACACAAATTATGGCCACCTTATCAAAATTAAGGTTTCTAAGACTCGTGGCTATAGATTCTAGCATCCCACTCAAACGACCACATAGGCCATTTTCACATGGCTTAAAGTTTACAACCCAAAATTTAACAAAACAAAATAGCTCATACATGCCAAATGTTCTCCTAAGTCGACTAAGAAGACAATACCAAAATTGCTCGCGGTGTGATGACTTCGTTGTGATTCTGAAAACCCAAAAGGAAGCGAGCCCAAGGAACCTAAAATGGGTGACAAGAAAACACCGAGTGAGTTTATAACTCGATAAGTCATAAGCATTCCACAACCGTCCATTAATAACATTATCATAAAATGAAATAATGAAACAAGGCCAAGTGTGCTAGCCGTACCGAACTATACCATAGTTCCTTAGATCCTTCGGATCAATCTCATACCAAGTCATACATTTACATTTCATATACTATTCAATAGGATATTTGAAGCAATTTCTATACATCATTTCATTTCCGCAACCATCATGCAATTGAAATCATCACATAGATTTAAATCTTACCACTCCACCCCGAGCATGAACATAGCATCTATTAGCCATGAACTCAAGGTACTTACTCTTTCCGCTGTCCATACTCATCTCGATAGAGTCACGCCTCCATATAAATATTCACTCGGAGATATATGTAGAGTTCGCACACATAGTGCTTAATACTCAATCACGCACACTTAGTGCCACGTGATTCAAGCCCGCACACATAGTGTCATATAGTCCCAACTCGCACACTTAGTGCCGTACATTACAAGCTCGCACACTCGATTGCCAATCTAAATCACCGTACACATCTATTTCTCGCACACTTAGTGCGAAGCATACTTCATACACATTTCACTATCTCTTTTATGTTCAACAACATCATCTTTTCATACACATACATTTGTATATATTTCATCTCATTAAACACAATTGCATAGATATTACAATCATTTAAGCAATATCAAATATATGCTAATGACTTACCTTGTGTTGGGTAAAATAGTCCAAGTCGGCTACTCGATGACCTTCGCCTTTCCCTTGCTTGATTCTCCTTCTTTAACTCCTTGAGCTTAATCAATAAATCAACTAGTTTAACCATCTTGCTAAACATTCATAATTCAATTACACATGCATATGTATGTTTGTATATTCGCAACCATCCTCACTTATTACCCATTTAGTCAACAATCTAAGCCAAGATAAGGCTTCAATATGGTTGCCTCTAACCAAATACATGCACACCAATTTCCCTTCATGTGGCGAATATGCATGTCCATGTTGAGGCCATTTATGCACTTATTACCACACAAAACAGCATACATTTTACTAACTAATACCTTTCCATATTGTAACTCAATACACATCTATCATTTCCTTCATAACCAAAACATCATCATAAGTAAGTATATACCTTAAGATAATATATCGTCATACCAATACATCATGCTCAAACATATATACATATATGTATGCTAGAGCCGAATCTCAAGTTGATTGTAACTAAACATGAACATGAATTGAAACACAAATCTTACTCTCCATGCAAAGAGCATAAATCACACTTGGGGATGTACCATGGCGAATACATCACAACACCATAATTTTGGTCACGATTACACAAAGAACTTAGTATATCATTCAAAAATGCTCAAAGAAAATCTAAGAGTCCTCAATCCACCATCACATGTATCATCATCAAGCTTCATATTTAACATGCAATGGCATTAACTCAAAATCCACCTTGGCCAAATACCATCCCCATGATATAACAAAGATTTGAACCATGGGCTAATAAGAACATCAAGTTAGCAACCAAAAACATGCATGAATCTCATGGCACAACATCAAACATACCTTAATCTTGATGCAAATATAGCCAAACCTCTTCCTAATCCTCTTCCAACCCAAGCATGAAGCAAAATTCCTCCCTTCCCTCTAGTATTTTCGGTCAAGAGAGAATGAAATGGATGAGCAAAATTTTTTCTTTTCTTTTCTTCCATGTACGGCAATGGGGGGTTCACTCACACACATTTTTTCCTTTCTTTACTACCCATGCTTATTTGTTTATTATTTCCCCTAATGCACCAACAAAACATGTTTCATGACATGTTTAGCCCATACTCCTTGTCATGGCGGCCATCACTTGTAAAAGGGGTATTTGACATGCAAGGCCATTGTTTTGCATACATGCTTTAATTAGTCATCATACATTTCCCCATCATACTTTCAAAGTTTTCTACTAGGTCCTTTCTAGTGAAATTCACATTTATAACTCTAAATTAAAGTATCAAAATGTCACACATGAGTTAACACATATTATAGGCATCAAAATAAATATCAAATTATTTTTATGCCTCGGTTTTGTGGTCCCGAAACCACATTCCGACTAGGGTCGTTTTAAGGCTGTCACATTTTATGTGGTGATTAAGTGTTTAACTTAATATTAAATGAATGCCAAATTTGATATGATTTTTATCAAATGATAATAAGTAGTACATTTTGGGTAATCCAATTGTGTAGGGTTACAGTATGCGACTAAAGTGTAATGTAGTATGTATATCTGCATGTATTATGAGTTTGGATTAAAAGTATATTCAGCTCTGTGGTATAAGTAATTAAATCGATGATAAACCGTAATTTATACATATTTTTATCCCATGCTTAGAGCATCTACGGATGATTTTTCCTTAGATTTGGTGAATTCGATGCTCCTAATCCTATAATTTCATGTTTTATTCTTAGGTGAGCATAGGAGAGTAAAAAAAGAAAGAAACGGGCCAAAAATGGAGAAAATAGACCCACATGGTAAAACAACACGACCTTGACTTCCTCACACGGGTGTGTCACATGGCCGTGTTAATTTGGCAAGATCGAAGCATGACTTACACGGGTAGACCACACGCCCATGCCTATTTAACAGCCTTGACCATGGGCTGGAGTAATCACACACGGGCGTGTCCTTACTGAGCCCAAGTTTAGTCCAATTCGAAAAAGGCCAATTTTTAGGGCTCTTAGGCATTCAAAAGCCTATTTAAACACTTGAGGAGGCAGTTAGGATGGGGACGCAAAGTAGAAGGTAAGGAATTACTCAAGGAAAGCCGATTGATCCATCTCAAGAGCCGAATTCATCATCATGACTGGAGATCTCCCTTCAAGTTACTTCAGGAGTTTTGAGTTTTCTTATGTTTTGTTATATTTATGCTTTTGAGATGTTTTCTTTCATAAATATGAACTAAATCCCTTAAATACCTAAGGGGAATGAAACCTAAGACAGATCTTGTTCTTATTATCTGAATTGTATGATAAATATTTGACTTGTTCTTAATTATGTGTTCTTAATTCTTGTTTTAATATTCCAGGATATTGATTCAAGTTAATGCTGTTGTTTAGAGGAGGAATAGACCCTGTTTAAGAGTAAAATTGTCATAATTAAGCGGAGTTGATTGCGCGCCTAGAGATAGGGTGACAAGATTTTGACAGATTAGGGTGAAACCTAATAAGGGAATCCATAGATCGAGTTAATGCAATTTTAGGGTGTTAATTAGAAAGAGATTTCAATTATTCAACCTAGGGTTAGACGTTATTAGTCTTGAGAGAGATAATAATATAACTTAGGGATTTCTATGGATCAAGTCAAATGAATAAATCGCCTGATTCAGAGTCAAATAACAAGTGAAGTCTCGGTGGATTTTTCCTTAGGTATTGCCTCAATCAATCAAATTTTCCCAAAAGTATTTTCCTGAGTTTTCTTTCTGAGCATTCTTAGTTAGTAATTAGTTTAGATAACCAAACCTCTTAATTTTTAGGCTAGATAATAAAAAGGAAGTAAATACTAGTACTCGTAGTTCCTTTGGGTTCGACAATACGGTCTTGCTGAGCTATACAACTGTTCGATAGGTACACTTGCCTTAATCGTGATAATAAGTTAGTCTCAAGAACGATTCATTTATAAATCTTTAAAACCTGATACGAATATCACACAATCAAGTTTTTGGCACCGTTGCCGGGGAACTAGGATATTAGGAACACTCGATTTTTATTACTTTAGCCATTTTACTTTTATTGCAATTTAAGTTTTTATTTTCTTTTCTAATTCTTCATTTATTTTCTTTTGACAGGTTTTTCTAGTTTATGACCAGAAGAAACCCGTCAGGACCACTACTTTTTGACGGTGAGATCGACCGCACAGTTTGTAGAAACCGGAGAGAAATAAGGCGAAGCCTAAGATCCATGGAGGACAAGCAAGATTACGATACTTCAACCATAACCGAGGAGATGGCTAAAAACCAATAAAATCCGCTACCTCCTGCGATTGCTGCTGATCCAGTAAATCAGAATCCTACTCCACGCACTATGTATGATTATGCTAAACCTAATTTAATAGGAACTGATTCAAGTATAGTTAGACCTGCTATTGCTGCAAATAATTTTGTATTGAAACCTAACACAATTCAAATGATACAACAGTTTGTTCAGTTTGATGGTTTGCAGGACGAGGATCCCAACGCTCACTTGGCAAATTTCTTATAATTTTGCGATACCTTGAAAATTAATGGTGTTTCTGATAACACCATTTGCCTTCGGTTGTTTCCCTTTTTATTAAGGAATAAGGCTAAACAATGGTTGAACTCGTTACAACGAGGGTCAATCACTACTTGGGAACAAATGACCGAAAGGTTTTTATTAAAATATTTTCTGCCGGCTAAAATAGCCAAATTACGTAATGATATCTCTTCTTTTGTGTAGATGGATTTAGAAATAGTCTACGATGCATGGGAGAGATACAAGGACCTTTTGAGAAGGTGCCCTCACCATGGGTTATCGCTTTGGCTACAGGTTCAAACGTTTCATAATGGCCTGAATCCTTCGACTCGACAAATGATTGATGCAGCCGCTGGAGGAACTATCAATAATAAGACACCTGAGGTGGCTTACAAATTTATTGAGGAGATGGCACTGAATAACTATTAGTGGCAAGTTATGAGAACAAAACTGACGAAACCAGCCGGTGTTTTCAACCTCTACGTGGTTACTATGCTATCTAACCAAGTAGAACTCTTAAATAAAAAGATTGACGGTTTGAGAGGTTCTACTCAGGTACATCTAGTGATGAGGTGCGATTCGAATGGAGGAGGAGCATGCACAGAATATCAACCCTTCAACCCTAGCATCGAGGAGGAACAAGTCCAATATATGGGGAACAATAACTCTAGTCCCCAAAGTAACCCATATAGTAACATTTATAATGCAGGTTGGAGGAACCATCCCAATTTCTCATAGGGCGGTCAAGGAAATCAAAGGCCACAACATCCTTTAGGTTTTCAACAACCACCTTACCAGTAAGAAAAAAAGCCGAACCTTGAGGAGATGCTAACCAAATTCATCTCGGTGTCAGAAACTCATTTTCAGAATACTAAGACAGCACTCAAAAATCAACAAGCATCAATCCAGGGGCTCGAAACTCAGATTAGAAAGCTCGCTTAGTTAATTTCTGAACGACCATAAGGTAGCCTGCCAAGCAACACTGAAACTAATGCAAGGGAGCAACTCAACGTGATTTCCATTCAATATGATGAAGGGTTAGTTGCAAAACCAAGGCCAGAAACGATGGTAAGCAAAGGTAAGAATGAGGTAGGCCAAAATGTCCCAAAGTCGGTGAGTACAGAATATAAACCTCATGTGCCATACCCCAATGCGACAAGGAAAGACCGATCAGACGAATAATTAGGTAAATTCCTAAAACTTTTAAAGAAACTACATATAAACTTACCATTTATTGAAGTCCTTTCGCAGATGCCAAACACAGTCAAATTCTTAAAGGAGCTTTTAACAAATAAACAAAAATTCAATGAGGAGCCGCATGTGCAACTGAATGCAGTTTGCTCAGCCATATTACAGAATAAGCTACCCAACAAATTGAAAGATCCAGGGAGTTTTATGATTCCTTGTTTAATTGGTAGTCTAGATGTTCATCATGCATTGGCTGACATAGGGGCAAGCATTAATGTTATGCCTTATAAAATGTTTAAACTACTAGGTCTTGGGAAACCCAAACAAACTAAGATGAGCATTCAATTGGCTGATAAAACCATTAGATTTCCTAGGGGTATCATTGAAGATGTTCTTGTTAAGATCGATAAATTTATATACCCAATAGACCTTTTTGTTCTAGACATGGAATAGGATAGTAACGTCCCTTTAATTTTAGGACAACCCTTTTTAGCGACTACTAGAACCCTTATTGATGTTGGTACAGGTGAACTCACACTTCGTGTGGGAGACGAAACAATCACCCTTCAAGCTCGTAATTCAAGTAACACATTAAAAATTGAAGGTGGTTGTATAAATCATTCTACTACTACTGATCATGTGGTGAAACCTTCTGTGTAGGAAACAGTTACAAAGAACGGATATGAGTCATGTTCAAACAACAACAAGGGACCTATCTATGAAGAACGGAGGCTACAAATTGAGGAGCTAGATGAATGGCAGACACAGAAATCGAGAACACCCGATAGGTCGAAACTGAGCCAAGACGAGCTCAATACCTCACAAAATCAACTTAAGGTTGGAGACAAAGTACTACTAGATGCAGTAGATCTTCGCATTACCACTTCTGAAACTAATGAAGAAATTTCTCTTACGATACTCAGTATTTTT
Source organism: Gossypium arboreum (assembly GCF_025698485.1). Taxonomy (NCBI): domain Eukaryota; kingdom Viridiplantae; phylum Streptophyta; class Magnoliopsida; order Malvales; family Malvaceae; genus Gossypium; species Gossypium arboreum. The sequence goes on from NC_069081.1 coordinate 84,351,827, forward strand.
CCATATGGTACAGTCGAGGTAAATCATCCCAAATTTTGTACATTTAAGGTAAACAATACTCGTCTTAAACCTTATGTTGATAAAATTTATAGCAGGGATGAGGAGTGTAAACTCCTCGCTCCACCTGGACAATGCAAAAGTGAGGTAAGTCGAGCTTAGACTATAAATAAGCGCTTCTTGGCAGGCAACCCGAGCATTAAAAGTGTTAATTTCTTTAAAATTTTAGTTTTTAACATCTAACATACTAACCGAATCATGGAACGCAGACTTTCTAAAGACCACACGGCCAGGCACACGGGCGTGTATTAGGCAGTGTGAAAATAAGGCAAGATTTCTTCCCAACACGTGATATGATAAGTTGCCACGGCCGTGCGACATGGCCATGGGCGAAACTGCCAAAACAACATGGGTGTGCGACACGCCCGTGCCTTAAAACCGTTGTTGAAACTGAGAATGTAACACGGGCGTACGACACGCCCGTGCCCTCCACCCGTGGTTGACACTGTCAAAATAAACACGGGCATCGACCTATATACACGGGTGTGGGAGAAGCGAATGAAGCAAGATACTGTCGTGTGCGCCCACACGCCCAAGCCACACAGGTGTGGCACAAATTTTAGACGTGCCCAGATTCAAAATTTGCGAAACACACGGGCAAAAATTAGGGCACACGGGCGTGCCCCACGGCCGTGTTGTAACATCTTGATTTTGGGCTTAGTCGGAACAGTGGTTTCGAGACCACAAATTCGATGAGGAAAATTTCATTTTTATTATATTTTTATGGTCTACAATTTCACGAAATAATTTCATGAAAAATTCGTTCAAAAATTTCGACGTTTGGGTACTCAATTTATTAAAAAGGACGAAATTGTAAAAAGTGCAAAAGTTGAGTTCTACATGTTAAAGGTATCAAATTGTTATGAAATTTTAAATAGGAGGTCCTTAAATGAAAATTAAACCATTGTATAACTTGTTGGACAAAAATGGCCTTGATTGGGTAAAATTTGAAAGAATAGTAAAAAGGGCATTTTGGTCATTTAGGGGAAAAATGAATTAAAAGACAAATTTTAAACTTCAAATGTGTCCCTTTCTTCTTGCTACAGTAGAATTTACCAAGAGCAGCCATGGTTAGGGTTTGGCCAAACTTCCAAGCTTAATAGTAAGTGATTCTGAGCTCTGTTTTTAATTTTCTATGTATTTTTGAAATCCCGGTAACATGATCTACTCATTTGTACCATTATTTTAAGATAGGATTTATGTTTAAAAATTGACCCATGAATGATATGCATGTATTTTGATGTTTAATGGTACAATATGAAGCTTGAAATTGTGTTAAACAACTTTTGCTAAGCGATTTTATGTGAAAACGAGTAAAACTGCATAATCGGTAAAAATACCTAATGTTCATAAGTACATGTTAGATGTTTCTATAGAAGGGAAAAATGATTAGCATGTCATAAAACATAAAAAAATAGTAAGAATTTAATTTTCGAACCTTAGGGCAAAAGTGCAAATATGCAAAAGTTTAAGGGTCAAAATGCAAATTTGTAAAAATATGATTTTTAGACCCATATGAATAGTGTGACTAGTTAGTAGGCTAAATGTGATATTATAGATCAAGGAAATCAAGATTTGAGCTTAAAGCGAGAAAATACAAGGTTATGGACTAGAATGGTAAATTGTCATTTCTGGATCCGAGGTAAGTTTGTACCTAAATAATTTATCGATTCTTTTTATTTTATTATATTTTGTTATCATATGAAATGTGGCTGCCTATAGAATGATTATTTGTTGTAAATTGCAAATTTAAAAAGGACTATGAATAAATAGTAACATGTTATGAATTTTTAAATCGGAGGAATTTCTGAAAAGTTCAACAGGAAAATCGATTAAGTAAAAATACATGTGAATATGATTATATGATGAATAAGTGCAGGTATATGTTTAAGAATATTTTGAGCAATATGCTCGATATTGGAGTGAACTTCGATAAGACAAAATGGATTAAGTGAAATTATGTAAGAGTGAATTTTGGTAGTAAAATAGTGTTGGACAGCAGCAGTTGTGTGAATTTGAAAATTCACCAAACTTTGTGTAAGTTTAATAAAATTTCAAATAAATTATGGAATTAAATATTAATGAGTCTATTTTCATTTAAAAGAAATAGGGGGAGGAAAAGAGTTGTATATTATGTGATAATCTAATTTTTGTAAGACAGTGTTAGAATGAATTCGAGATCCCCTGTTCTAACTTGGAAAAATTGTTAAAATTTTGTAGAAAACTAATTATGGTTTATAATTTATATGCTTAGAATATTTGATGAGTCTACTTTAATAGGAACAAACAGAAACATTATCCTAGTCTCGTACTATGAGATAAATAAATTTTAGTGAAGAAAGGTCAAAGCTATCAAACAGAAAAATAGGGGAGACTTTGAATATTAAACTGTACTTATTGGCTAGACCAAAAATTATAAAAATTTTATGGTGGAAATATATATGAGTCTAGTTTCTTGGAATATTTACGGATCTTAATTTGGAGTTCTGTAACTCTAGATATAAATGATTTAGTGACTGTGACTCAAGAAATCAGCTTAACCAGAACATGTGTAAATGTACAATTGGGTAGTTTTACTATGGAAAGCATGTTAGTAAATTGCTTATTATTATTTCATGCGAGCTTACTAAGCGTAAAGCTTACCCCCTCCTTTCTATTTCTTTTAGTGTTGTTAGGTTAGCTCAGGGTTGGAGATCGTCGGAGGCAACATCACACTATCAAGCCAACACCTTGACAGTATAAATACATATGCTAGAATTATCAAGTGAGTGGCATGTATAGGGACCTGGTTTTATAACATGTGTTATTATAATTTAGCCAAATATATTGGTCTTTAGTGAGCTAATGATTCTGACTTATAAATCTAGTTATTTATGTTATGTTTCATATTGGTGATGTGCATATGCTTGTTTGCCATGCATGGTTGTTAATATGTTATGTGTTCTTGTGAATGTTTAAGTCCGTTAATGCCTCAAACCCTGTCCCGACATCGGATATGGGTGAGGGGTGTTACATTTAGTGGTATCAGAGCTATAGCTTAGTTGGTTCTCAGACTAACCTAGCATGTGTAAAAGTCCAACTATACATGCCACCGATCCGTGATAGTGTGATGTCTCCTGATGCGTATGAGAGCCACTTTGTTTAGACAAAGGTACTCTCCAACCGAGCTATACTAACCATGTTGAATGTGCTACTAAAATAGTCGAGTAAAGTATAGTCATGATGAACTAAAATTTGGAAAGGTACGAATGAGGATTCATGAAATGTGTACATGGTGAAATGAGCTTATCTATGATTAATATGATCAATTTATTTGAACAAAAGCATGTGTTTGAGTAACTTATCAAAAATATTGATAAGATTAATATTCATGTATATTGGTTGGGATGATTATGATTGCTAAGCTCGTATAACTTGAGTAAATGTATTAAATTGCTTGGACTGATATATATGATTGTAATGATATGTATATGATGATGTGTAAGAGGAAAGTTTAGACTGTGATATATTTATCCATGTTTGTTTGGCCCTTATATGATATTATGTGCTTGACTTGTCTGATTTAATGAATGGATAAGTAATATTATCTAGGAAACATTGAAATACATGTATAAGTACACTTGTTTAAATGAGATAACTAGAAAGTGAGTGTAAAATCAATAAAAATGTTAGTTACTCGAAATGGATGACATGATTGAAATGTGATTGCTATGATGAAAACTGTGTTACATGTATATGAGAGTTGAGTCAGAGGCCGTAAGATCCCCTCCCCCTTACCAAAGTGGTGTTTTATAAGGGAAATTCCTAAGATTTATGTTGAATGAGTTTCCAGGTGAGAAACCAAATAGTTCAATAATGGAATGGTTATAAGCATGATTATAGATTGAGAATGGGTTGATAAGTACAGACATGAGCTAGAAAGATATCGGATTGACCGAAAGATTGTTTAATTTTTGCTACATCGCAGTTAGTGAAAAAGGTTAATTTTGGTAAAACAATCTATCCTAGTATTGTAACACCCCGAACCCGAGACCGTCGCCGGAGTCGAACACGAGGTGTTAACAGACTTCAAACCACTTATTAGAAATTTCCTAGACAAGCTGCCAATCTGCGTATGAGTCGCATTAAAAATCATATCTTGAGTTCTGAAACTCGAAATCCAGTTCCGTAAATTTTCCCCGGAACTAGACTCATATATCTATATGGTATAATTTTTGTAGAATTTGTGGCTGGGCCAATTGGTACAGTTTATTGGTTAGAGCCATCCCTGTTCCTGGGTTTGACTACTCTGACCCTTGTGCATTACGACTTAGATATCTCCCTTTACAGAGCTCCAATACTTATGCCGTTGGTTTCTAATGAAACTAGACTCAAAAGGGAATCTATACATATAAATCATGACTTCTAATTGTCTCTGATTATTTTAGGGTGAATTTCTAAAGTCGGGACAGGGGATCCAGAAATCGCTCTGGCCCTGTTTCACAAGAGTTTAATTATCTCCTAACATACAGCTCATATTGTAGTTTCGTTTCTTCTATATGAAAATAGACTCATCGAGCTTCGATTACATAATTTATTCATTATTTAATTCCATTCATACTATTTTTAGTGATTTTTCAATCTCACGTCACTGCTGCTGCCAGCATCTGTTACTAAAGCAACTATGCCTATTTCGTGATTTCTCCTTGATCTAACTAGTAATTCATCATACATATCACAAATTATGATTATGACTAGCCATGCCAAAGGCTAATCATTGTCAAACATCTCCCTACTACACTATTGCCATATCATGAATTTTAACACCAAAATAATCAACCATGACATATGGCATAAAAATCGAATTACCAAGACTTGCGACCTAACATTATAGAACCAAATCCAACGAACATTTATGCCATTTTCGCATGGCTAAAAGTTTACATACCAAATTTCAACAAAACATATTAGCCTATACATGCGAAATGTTCTCCTAGACCGACTAAAAGAAGATACCAAAAGTTGCTAGCCGGTGTGATGACTTCGATGACAGTCCCGAGCACGCAAAAAGACGAGTCCAAGAAACCTAAAGTAGGTGACAAGCAAACACCGAGTGAGTATATAACTCAGTAAGTCATAAGCATTACATTGCCGTTCAGTAATAATATATCATAAGAGAAAATAAATAATGCGGGATTAAAATCCTCCATCCATACCCAAACTGTGCTATAATTCCTTAGGCATTTCGGTTCGATCTCATACCAAGCCCTACTTTGATATTTCATACATTACACCATATGACATTGGATGCATTTATCTTCAAGTATAATCACCACATAGGTTCAAGACTTACCAAGCTCAATCCCAAATATAAATAAAATGTCTATTCCTCATGAGCTCAAGGTGTTTACTCGTACCGCTGTCCATGATTGACTCGATAAGGCCGCACACTTAGAGCATGTATATTTATTAGAGAATGTATAATAAGCCCGCACACTTAGTGCTTAATAGTCGAACTCGCACACTTAGTGCTATATAATCAAACTCGCACACTTAGTGCTATACAACGAACCCGCACACTTAGTGCCAATCTCATGATCATAAATGTTTACACCCGCACACTTAGTGCCGAAACCAACAACTCAATACATCTCACCTCTTTTCTTTTTCATTCAATACTTTCATCACCCCATGCATACATGTATATATATGTATATATTTATCATTCCATTCAGCATCATTACATAGACGTTATGACCATTTAAATTAATACAAAATATATGCTTAATGACTTACCTTGTGTTGGGTAAGACGGTTCCAACTCGGCTACTCGATGATCTTTTCTTTGCCTTTGCTTGATTCTCCTCCTTTAACTCCTTGAGCTTGATCTAAAGGACCACCTTGGCCAAATCTTGCTTGTAACACCCCGTACCCGAGACCGTTGCCGGAGTCGAACACAAGGTGTTAACGGACTTAATTCATTAATTAAACAGCTCATACAATTCATTTTAAAATTTCTAGACAAGCTGGCTAACTGCATCACAGTCGCTTTAAAAATCATATCTCGAGTTACGAAACTCGAAATCCAATTCCGTAAATTTTTCCTGAAACTAGACTCATATATATATCTACTAATTTTTTCTAGAATTTTGGTTGGGCCAATTAGTACAGTTTATTAGTTAAAGTCTCCCTGTTTCAGGGTTCAACTACTCTGACCTCTGTGTATTACGAATCAGATATCTCCTGTACAGAGCTTCAATGACTATACCGTTTGTCTTTAATAAAACTAGACTCAATAAGGAATCTGTACATATAAAGCGTGACTTCTAATTATCTTTGTAAAATTTATGGTGAATTTCCAAAGTCAGAACAGGGATCCAGAAATCGCTCTGGCCCTGTTTCACAAAATTTAAACATCTCATAAAATATAGCTCATATACCTGTTTCGCTTATTCCATATGAAAATAGACTCATCAAGCTTCGATTCCATAACTTATTCATTATTTAATTACATTTCTAATATTTTTAGTGATTTTTAAACTCACGTCACTGCTGCTGTCTGAATCTATTTTATGGTAAATTTTACCTATTTCATGGTTTCCATGGATTAGCTAGCAATTTGACATACATAATACCAAATATGATCATGATTAGCCATTCCAATGGCTAATCATTACCAACATTCTATTTCCATACAACTCAATAACCATATCATAAGACCATATATACAAAATGATTATAATGCTATACATGCCATACTCAAAATATACAAGCCATTATGCCAAGATGGTATACGGATAGTGTGGCGTGCCTCCGACCGTTTCCGATTTCGAGCTGGCTTGTCAACACTACAAGGAATGAAAAGGAGGAGTAAGCATAAATGCTTAGTAAGCTCACATGCAAATAGCAAGTAACATAACCATATAAGCAAACATAAAACATCATTTGCATAATCATCACCAAGACATTCATATCACCTTTTCATTTATCATCTTACCATATTGTTGTTATATCGAGTTTTCAACCCGAGGGTTAAGTACATACCTGTTCAAATTATCCATTTCACAACACTTACCAATCGTCCCTTTCATCTTGAGTATTCCTCCATTTGAGTAGAACTTTACCGTTGAACACATCGAATATAATTGGATACATGGAAAGTTTGCACATAAGTGCCACATATGTAGCCAAGCTACCATGTAACCCGCCCATAAGTGAACTCGGACTCAACTCAACGAGCTCGGTCGTTCGCATCCATAAGTGAACTCGGACTCAACTCAACGAGTTCGGACGCTCGCATCCATAAGTGAACTCGGACTCAACTCAACGAGTTCGGATGCCCAAATATCCCAGTGACATGTCACTTGTATCCTAATCCATTCCTAAGGTTCAACGGGACCTTTTTCCCAATCATGTGTCTCAACCATCTTCTACAGAATGCCGATACTGATACTCGGTAGTATTTCATATTTTCCAAGTATATCACATAATTTGACATATTATCAAACAATTATCACAAGTATAATATTTCATAATAATTATCATATCATTTAAAAAAACATTAAAACATTTAAAATAATAACTATGTTACCAACATTTACATATGAACTTACCTCGTATGCGAAAATGGCTATTTTACCATTTCGTCCCACAACTTGGTATTTTCCCCATTTTAGCCCAATTTCAGTTTTCCTTGCTCATCATTTAAAATATAGTCTAATTAGGACTCACATTATTCAAATTGACCCAAAATCATATTTTGAAAAATTACAATTTTGCCCTAAACTTTTGCATATTTACACTTTTGCCCCAAAGCTCGTAAATTAAAATTCAGCCTATTTTCTTATGTTTTATGACATGCTGATCATTTTTCCTTCTATGGCAACATCAAATTCTCACTCTAACATGTACTTATGACTATTAGGTATTTTTACCGATTAAGCCCTTTGCTCGTTTTCACTTAAAACCGAGTAGCACAAGTTGTCTAACATAATTTAAAACCTCATATTCTATCATAAAACACCAAAATACACAAATTTCACCTATGGGTATTTTTCCAAATATAAACCCTAGGTTAAATTATTGCTAGCATAAGCTAAATCGAGCTCTGGGACTCCAAAAGCGTAAAAATCATTAAAAGCGAGGCTAGAACGAACTTACAATCGAGCTTGGAAGCTTGAAAACCCTATCCATGGTTTCTCCTTGCTATATTCGGCCATGGGGTTGAAGATGAGCAAAATTGGCTTTTAATTTTGTATTTTAATTCATTTTACCCTAAATGACCAAAATGCCCTTACTACTAAACTTTCCAAAATTCCATCCATGTCCAATTTTTGTCCATAGACTTAGAAATTGGTAAAATTACTCTTTAAGGACCTCTAATTAATAATCTAATTCAATTTTATGCAAAATACTTCTAGAACACAAGTTTTGCAATTTATTCAATTTAGTCCCAAATTTCAAATTAAGCACTTTATGCATAAAATTTCTTCACGAAATTTTCACACAATCATGCAATCATATCATAGACCTTAAAATAATCATAAAATAATTATTTATATCTCGGATTTTGTGGTCACGAAACCACTATTCTGACTAGGCCCAAAATCAGGATATTACATTGCTTCCTCTTCTTCCTCTAGTTACGACAATTGCAAAAGAAAGAAAACATGAACACTCTTTCTTCCCTCCTTATTAAGCATTCAAACTCCCTCATTTTCATGCTACAACATCAAACACTCCTCCTAGATACAAGCAATGGCGAACTTCTTCAAAATTTTTCTCCTTTCTTTTCTTGGTTTTTCGGCTAGGAGATGGCAAGTATGAACACCCTTTTTTTTGTTCACTTTCCTATTATTATTCCCATCATTTGTTAACAAAAAAAACATATTAAATTAGAATGAGTGGAGCATCATCACTCCTTGGCCGGCCACCATGTATTTTATGGGTAATTTGACATGCAAAGCCATGCATCCTCTCCCTATTATTAATTACTCCTTATAATTCATCTATCATCTTTTCTAACTTCGTCAACTAGGTCCTTTTTGAATTAATTCACATTCCTAAAGCTAATATTAAGCATTTAATTTCTCATGTATTCACTGTGACACAAAAATTTATGTAATTAAAACACAAAAATAAATTTTTGGCTCGGTAATGTGGTCTCGAAACCACATTCCGACCAGGGTCTAATTAGGGTTGTCACAGGTATGATGTCGAGAAATGTATTGATTGAAATTCCCTCATGAATTGGTTTTCTTAGTAAAGGGAATATTATGGAATTTGGGACGACAAAAATAGTTAAAGGAAAAATGTTCAAAATATGAAATGTTCAAGCATGGTAATTATAGTGAACAGTTTGTGACTGTCTTTATTGAGATATTGTATGAGATTACATGATACTGGAAATATTATTGGGGCTATCTAATCCCTAATGAATTCTTATATTATGAAAATGTTCCTTGATCTTAACGTTAGACGAATATATTGTCAGTTTGATTGGGTTATGATCTGCATGGTTCTATTTTTCTCTAGTATTTTGTTATATTCTACCTATTGAGAATCAATGAGAAATTGTGTATGGTGGATTTCCTTTCTCAAGAAAGTTAACCAGAGTTAATGTATTCAGTTGAGGTATCAGTATTACTTATGTTAATGCATTCGTTAAGGTATTCGATTGGTATGATGAGTGAATTTGGAATGATGCATGTTGAATCGTTCTGTTGACTAGAAGAGAGAATTTCTTGAAATATCAATTACGGATGAATAAGGTCGACTTGATTGTTCAATCTGTATGGAATATATGTCTAGAATTTAATGAGATGTGCATACTTGAGAATAAGATTTTATTTCTTCATGGGTAAAAAGACGAATAGTCTAATTAAGAAGTGTATGTTTCCTAGAAGAATCGTATGCAATAAGAAGATCTGATATTGATAATGTGAAGATAATCTGGGTATTAAAAAAATGCTAAAACGATCATTGTTTATCTTTGAGTACAAATTCTTGAAATGTTGAATGTTTAAAGATGTATAGCAAGAATCATCAGAATTATTTTTGCCGTTTCGGAATTAGAATAGAAATAGAAAAGGTTAATATGGATTTTCTTGTCTGGATCATTCCTGTTCTTGAAAGATGAAAGTGATATGTAGCGTTGTTAAACGTTATGAGATGTGTAAATTATGCTGGTATACCCGAATGTCTGCTCACCAGATTCATAGAATTTCTTGTCTTTATGAATTTTGGATATCATGGAATTTTAATCTCCACTAATCGGATTGAGATCCGAGTTTCATATCATGATTTCTTTGGAAAGCCAGAAAAGGTTTGAAATAAAAAGTAGCTGAGGGTTGAATTGACAAATAATTGGACAGTGTGAAATTATAAAGAGTATGAGGTTGAGATGAACTGACTAGTTTTACTATTTGAATCTGAAAGGATTCTGGTGTGGATGTATATGTAACATGATGGTATGGATCGAACTATTTGAGTACATGAGCTTTTTAGTAGAGATTAAGTTTCAGAAAAAGTATTGTATAGTGAATACCACTTATGATTTTTGTATGTAAAATTTAAAGAGACAGGTAGTAAAAGTTTAGCCTGACTGAAAGTTCTTTGAAATCGATTATAGGATTGAGGAATCCAATTGAAAAACCAAAACCACTTTTCTGGTAAGATTTTCGGGGACGAAAATCCCTACAGGGGGAGAAATGTAACATCCTGATTTTGGGCTTAGTTGGAACAGTGGTTTCGGGACCACAAATCTGATGAGGAAAATTTAATTTTTATTATATTTTTATGGTCTACAATTTCATGAAATGATTTTGTGAAAATTTTGTTCGAAAATTTCAACGTTTGGGCACTCAATTTAGTAAAAAGGACTAAATTGTAAAAAGTGCAGAAGTTGAGTTCTACATGTTAAAGGTATCAAATTGTTATGAAATTTTAAATGGGAGATCTCTAAATGATAATTAAACCATTGTATAACTTGTTGGACAAAAATGGCCTTGATTGGGTAAAATTTGAAAGAATAGTAAAAAGGGCATTTTGGTCATTTAGGGGTAAAATGAATTAAAAGACAAATTTTAAACTCCAAATGTGTCCCTTTCTTATTGCTACAGCAGAATGTACCAATAGCAGCCATGGTTAGGGTTTGGCCAAGCTTCCAGGCTTAATAGTAAGTGATTCCGAGCTCCGTTTTTAATTTTCTATGTATTTTTAAAATCCCGGTAACATGATCTGCTCATTTCTACCATTATTTTGATTTAGGATTTATGTTTAAAAATTTAACCATGAATGATATGCATGTATTTTGATGTTTAATGGTACAATATGAAGCTTGAAATTGTGTTAAACAACTTTTGCTAAGCGATTTTATGTGAAAACGAGTAAAACGGTATAATCGGTAAAAATACCTAATGTTCATAAGTACATGTTAGAGTGAGAATTTGATGTTTCCATAGAAGGAAAAAATGACCAGCATGTCATAAAACATAAGAAAATACAAAAAATTTTAATTCCCAAACCTTGGAGCAAAAGTGCAAAGATGCAAAAGTTTAGGGGTCAAAATGTAAATTTGTAAAAATATGATTTTCAGACCCATATGAATAGTGTGACTAATTAGTAGGCTAAATGTGATATTATAGATCAAGGAAATCGAGATTTGAGCTTAAATCGGGAAAATACAAGGTTATGGACTAGAATAGTAAATTGCCATTTCTGGATCCGAGGTAAGTTTGTACGTAAATAATTTATCGATTCTTTTTATTTTATTATATTTTGTTACCATATGAAATGTGGCTGCCTATAGAATGATTATTTGTTGTAAATTGCAATTTGAAAAAGAACTGAATAAATTGTAACATGTTGGAAAGTGAGGAATTTCTCGGTTGAGCCTTCGGAATAGAAACGATACGAATGATCTATTGTGAGGTCACGTGTGTAGTACTAAGTGCAGGCTACTACATGTACCGGATAATTGGTCGCATGTGTAGTACTAAATGCAGGCTACTATGCGTACCCGATAACTTCGATCACGTGTGTAGTATTAAGTGCAGGCTACTACGTGTATCAGATGGTTAGGTCACGTGTGTAGTACAAAGTGCAGGCTACTACGTGTACCGGATAATTGGTCACATGTGTAGTACTAAGTGCAGGCTACTATGCGTATAAGATAGCTTTGGCTACAAGTGTGAAAATATGTCCAGGCAACTGAGTATCAGTTGTTATTCCGAAGAGTTCAACGAGAAAATCGATCAAGTAAAAATACATGTGAACATGATTATATGATGAATAAGTGTAGGTATATGTTTAAGAAAATTTTGAGCAATATGATATTTGAGTGAACTTCGATAAAACAAAATGGATTAAGTGAAATTATGTAAGAGTGAATTTTAGTAGTAAAATAGTGTTGGACAGCAGCAGTTGTGTGACTTTAAAAATTCACCAAAAATTGTGTAAGTTTAATTAAATTTCAAATAAATTATTGAATTAAATATTAATGAGTCTATTTTCATTTAAAAGAAACAGTGGGAGCAAAAGAGTTGTATATTATGTGATATTTTAATTTTTGTGAGATAGTATCAGAATGAATTCGAGATCCCCTATTTTGACTTGGAAAAATTGTTAAAATTTTGTAGAAAACTAATTATGGTTTATAATTTATATGTTTAGAATATTTGGTGAGTCTAGTTTTAATAGAAACAAACAGAAACATTATCCTAGTCTCGTACTATGAGATAAATAAATTTTAGTGAAGAAAGGTCGAAGCTGTCAAACAGCAAAACATGGGAGACTTTGAATAATAAACTGTACTTACTGGCTGGACCAAAAATTCTAAAAATTTTCTGGTGGAAAGATATGTGAGTCTAGTTTCTGGGAATATTTACAGATCTTAATTTGGAGTTCCGTAACTCCAGATATGAATGATTTAGTGACTGTGACTCAAGAAATCAGCTTAACCAGAACATGTGTAAATGTACAATTGGGTAGTTTTACTATGGAAAGCATGTTAGTAAATTGCTTATTATTATTTCATGCGAGCTTACTAAGCGTAAAGCTTACCCCCTCCTTTCCATTTCTTTTAGTGTTGTCAGGTTAGCTCAGGGTTGGAGATCGTCGGAGGCAACATCACACTATCAAGCCAACACCTTGACAGTATAAACACATATGCTAGAATTATCAAGTGAGTGGCATGTATAGGGACCTAGTTTTATAACATATGTTATTATAATTTGGCCAAATATATTGGTCTTTAGTGAGCTAATGATTTTGACTTATAAATCTAGCTATTTATGTTATGTTTGATATTGGTGATGTGCATATGCTTGTTTGCCATGCATGGTTGGTAATATGTTATGTGTTCTTGTGAATGTTTAAGTCCGTTAACGCCTTGAACCCTGTCCCGACGTTGGATACGGGTGAGGGGTGTTACACATGTGCCCTAAAATCTATATAAACCCCTCACTATTCATCATCTCCCTCCCCAAAAATCCCTAACCCTAGCCGCTGCAACTCCACACGCCTTACCTTCACGCCCGTGTGCCGCCTACAACACCAATTCCGACCCCTCAAGTTCCTTGTTTTTGCATTTGTTTACTATTTTCTCTATATTTTATTTAAATATGTTGCTTATTTCGTGATTTCTTTTCTATAATGAACTATTTTTGAATATTCATAGTTAGAATAGTAAAATACTAGTGCTTGTTTAATAAATTTCTTTATCATTTTAGTTACTCTATTATGCTATACTCTTCCATTTTTCCTTGTTTCCATGAAATTTATGCCTACTCACACGCATTAATTCATTTTTTCCATAATCCTTTAACTTGATATATTTAGTGGTTTTAGTTTTTATCATCTAGTATGTAAATCTCATAAAATATTAATATTTAGCCTTTATTTTAATACTATTCTTGGGGCATATTGATTGAACTTCGATTTTTCAATGCAGGTACAATTTCGTCCTCACGTACTAAGAAGACTGTTGTTCCCGCCTCGAAATAGAGGAAAGGAGTAGCGTCATCCTTGAACCCTACCACGGAGATTAGGCACTCATTCCTCCAGGTTCTATTAGGACCCCAGGAGGAATTATATCAGATGTTATGGGCCCGACCCCTAGGTGTGGGTCACTGTATTGACTGGGTCACACTCGAGCAGAGTCAATTTGCTGATGTGGTCCGAGCCCTCCTAACGGCTGACCCATGGGGGCTCTTCTTCGAGATCGTTGAGCCGACGTACCTCGAGTTTACATTGGAACTCTGCTCGACATTCCACCTTCAGACCGTCATGACCAACTTCGATGATCCTGGAACAGTCTAGTTCCGCCTCGGTGGTCCAGTATGCCAGTTGAGCGTACCCGAGTTTGGGATTGCACTAGAGCTATACACGAAGGACTTTATGGACAATCCCATGGCCAACTTCCAAGGTCGATTGTAAGTCCGTCTTTGTCCTGTTTTTAGTGATTTTTAATTTTTTGTGAATGTTGCAACTTGATTTAGCTATTTTTGTAACGCCCCATATCCGAAACCGTCGCCGGAGTCGAACACGAGGTGTTAATAGACTTAATTCATTACTTAAACAGCTCAAACAATTTATTTTTTAAAATTTTCAGTCAAGCTAACAATATGCGTCATAGTCGCTTAAAAATTCATATCTCGAGTTACGAAACTCGAAATCCAATTCTGTAAATTTTCCCTGAAACTAGAATCATATATATATTTAATAATTTTTTTATAGAATTTTTGGTTGAGCAAATTAGTACAGTTTATTAGTTAAATTCTCCCCTGTTTGAGTTTGACTACTCGACCTCTGTATTACTGAATCAAATATCTCCCTGTACAGAGTTTCAATGACTATACCGTTTGCTTCTAATAAAACTAGACTCAATAAGGAATCTGTACATATAAGTTATGACTTCTAATTATATTTGAACAATTATGGTGAATTTCCAAAGTCGAATAGGGATCCAGAAATTGCTCGCCCTGTTTCACAAAAATTTAAACATCTCATAAAATATAACTCATATACTGTTTTGTTCCATCCATATGAAAATAGACTCATAATTATTCAATTCCATATATTATTCATCATCTAATTGTATCTCTACTATTTTTAGTGATTTTTCAAACTCATGTCACTATCTTTGTGCGAATCTATTTTATGGTAAATTTTACCTATTTCATGGTTTCCATGGATTAGCTAGCAATTTAGCATACATAACACCAAATATGATCATGATTAGCCATTCCAATGGCTAATCATTACCAAGCATTTCCATACCACTCAATAACCATATCATAAGACCATATACACAAAATGATTATAATGCTATATATGCCATACTCAAAATATACAAGCCATTATGCCAAGATGGTATACGGATAGTGTAAGCATGCCTCCGATCGTTCCCGATTTCCGAGCTGGCTTGTCAACACTACAAGGAATGAAAAGGAGGAAGTAAGCATAAATGCTTAGTAAGCTCACATGCAAATAGCAAGTAACACAACTATATAAGCAAACATAAAACATCATTTGCATAATCATCACCGAGACATTCATATCACATTTTCATTTATCATTTTACCATATTGTTGTTATATCGAGTTTTCAACCCGAGGGTTAAGTTCATACCTGTTCAAAGTATTCATTTCACAACACCTACCAATACGTCCCTTTCATCTCAAGTATTCCTCCGCTTGAGTAGAATTTTACTCGTTGAACACATCGGAATATAATTCGGATACATAGAAAGTTTGCGCATAAGTGCTACATATGTAGCCAAGCTACCATGTAACCCGCCCGTAAGTGAACTCGGACTCAACTCAATGAGCTCGGACGTTCGCATCCATAAGTGAACTCAGACTCAACTCAACAAGCTCGGATGCCTAGTTACATCTCTCGAACTCGGACTCAACTCAACGAGTTCGGACATTTGCATCCATAAGTGAACTCGGACTCAACTCAACGAGTTCGGATGCCCAAACATCCTAGTGACATGTCACTTGTATCCTAATCTATTCCTAAGGTTCAAACGGGCTTTTTCCCTTGATCTCACATTTGTCGTCTTCCATGGAATATCGGAACCGATACTCGGTAGCAATTCATACTCATCAAGTAATTCACATAATTACATATTATTCAACAATAACCACAAAGCATAATATTTCATGATAATAATCAGCATCATATCATATAAACAACATTAAATTGCTTAAAATGACAATTATGTTACTACATTTACACATGAACTTACCTCGTATGCGAAAATGGCTACTTTTACCATTTCGTCCACAACTTGGTATTTTCCCCATTTTAGCCCGAATTTTAGTTTTCCTTGCTCTATCATTTAAAATATAGTCTAATTAGGACTCACATTATTCAAATTGACCCAAAATCATATTTTGGAAAAATTACAGTTTTGCCCCTAAACTTTTGCATATTTACACTTTTGCCCCAAAGCTCGTAAATTAAACTTCAGCCTATTTTCTTATGTTTTATGACATGCTGATAATTTTTCCCTTCTATGGCAACATCAAATTCTCACTCTAACATGTACTTATGACTATTAGGTATTTTTACCGATTAAGCCCTTTTGCTAGTTTTCGCTTAAAACCGAGTAGCACAACTTGTCTAACATAATTTAAAACCTCATATTCTATCATAAAACACCAAAATACACAAATTTCACCTATGGGTATTTTTCCAAATATGAACCCTAGGTTGAATTATTGCTAGCATAAGCTTAATCGAGCTACCGGGACTCCAAAAATGTTAAAATCATTAAAAACGAGGCTAGAACGGACTTACAATCGAGCTTGGAAGCTTGAAAAACCCTATCCATGGTTTCTCCTTGCTATATTCGGCCATGGGGTTGAAGATGAGCACAATTGGCTTTTAATTTTGTATTTTAATTCATTTTACCCCTAAATGACCAAAATGCCCTTACTACTAAACTTTCCAAAAATTCCATCCATGTCCAATTTTTGTCCATAGACTTAGAAATTGGTAAAATTGCTATTTAAGACCTCTTAATTATTATTTCAAAACAATTTCATACTAGAAACTTCTAGAATGAAAGTTTTACAAATTATTCGATTTAGTCCCTAATTTCAATTTAAGCACTTTATGCATAAAATTTCTTCACGAAATTTTCACACAATCATGCAATCATATCATAGACCTCAAAATAATCATAAAATAATTATTTCTATCTCGAATTTTGTGGTCACGAAACCACTATTCCGACTAGGCCCAAAATCAGGATATTACAATTTTAATGACTAATTTGAAAGAAAATGTAACACCCCTTACTGGAATTCGACGCCAAAATAGGATATGAGATGTTGCTAGACTTAAACACGTACAAAAATACATTTCCTAATTATGAAATTTCACCCCAATTTAAAACTTTTCACAATACCTTAATGTCCCTACTATGGGCCTACAAGGCCCCGAACTGTAACAGTTTGATTTAGACCCTAGTTGGAATAGTAGTTTTGAGACCAAAAATTTGAGTCAAAAAATATTTTAATATTATTTTTCGTTCTTATAATATGTGAATTGACATGTGTGAAAGTTTCGTATGAAAATCTAATCGTTTGTGTGCTTAATTTGATAAAAAGGACCTAATCGCATAAAATGTAAAAGTTGATTGGCATATGTTAAGTGTGCCTATTTGTTATGTCTCTTTAAATGTAAGGTCCTTATGTTGTTAATATGCCATTTATATGGTAAGTGGACAATAGTGACCTTATATGTTAATGTTTTGAATGCTTATTAATGAAGGGCAAAATGGTAAATGATGTATTAATATTAATATGTGTTGTAATAAAAGAAAATAATTTAATGGATGATTTATTCATCCTTATTAGCTGAAATTATCAAAAGAAAAAGAAGAAAATTCAAGCTTACGGTTCGGCTAGGAGATTTGGTGATTAAGTTATGTTTTGAGCTCGGTTTTTAATGATTTTTACGTTTTTGATATCGTTGCTGTAACATCCTGAATTAGGGACTAGTTGGAATAGTGGTTTAAAGACCACAAATTTGATGTTAAAATAATTATTTTATGATCATTATGAGGTTGATGTTAAAATAATTATTTTATGATCATTATGAGGTCTAGGATATGAAAATAAGCATGTGTTAAAGTTTCATGAAGAAATTCTATGTGTAAGGTGTCCAATTGGAAATTAAGGCCCAAATTGAATAAATTGAAAAACTTGGATTCTAGAAGCAATTTGTATGAAATTGCTTTGGAATATTAATTAAAGGTCCTTAAAGAGTAATTTGCCCAATTTCTAAGTTTTTGGACAAAAATGAGCATGCATGGAAAATTTGGAAAGGTTAGTAAGGAATGGCATTTTGGTCATTTGGTTAATTAATGAAATAAAAAAGGAAAATCAAGCAAAAATTCACTCATTTTCTTCTCCATACTGTTGAATTTGAAGGAGTCTCCATATTTAGGGTTTTCCAACATTTCAAGCTCAATAATAAGTGTTCCCTAGCCCCGTTTTTAATGTTCTTCGTATTTTTGAAACCCTCGTAACATGCTCTATCCATTTCTACCCATATTTCAAGCTAGGGCTCATGTTAGAAATTTGACCCATGCATGAGATGGTTGTTCTTTGATGATTTATGGTGGGTTATGAAAGTTAGATGTTAGATAAACATCTTTTGCTAGGTGATTTTTCATGAAAACACCAAAAAGGGACCTAAATGAAAAAGGTATAAAATATGGGGTAGAAATGTGAAATAGAGGAAAATGTGGGCTAGTATGAGCTTATAATACATTCAGCTTGGCTTGGGTACCCAAGGAATTACATTCATTTCATTATACGAGACTTAGGACTAAATTGTAAATATTATGAAAGGTTAGGGGCAAAATGGTTGGGGTGAGTTTTAGGCCTAAAATGAATAATGTGATGTATTAATAATCTAATTTTATTGATATAGATCCCGAAGAACCAATTTTGGAGGTCGACTGTGGAAAACAAAAGGTTTCGGAATAGCTAAAATACAAAATCGAAGCCATTACCAGGTAAGTTCGTATAACCCGAAGTAAACTCTTAATATACTTAAACATGCGTGTTCTTGAATGTATGAAAATTTAGAAATTCATTGCATGATAATTTATGAATGTGCTGGTGTAAAGGAAAAATGATAAATGTCCCGGTTGAAATAAAAAAGGAAATCTGATGGATAAATTATGGCTTACATGACATGAGATCCTGCATGTATTGCAGAAAAGGATTTAGCCCGGACTGGTAATCCGACGATCTCAAAGTAGAAAGGATCTAGCCCGGATGGGTGTTCCTTGAATAGTCGAGCCTCCCGAAGAATATAGGTACATTAAGGATTTAACCCGAACGGGTAATCCGATTGAGGACTGAATTTAGCTTGGACTGGCAATTCAGATCCGAGCTTATGAAAGCAACTTTTGTAGAAAGGGATTTAGCTTGGACATGTAATCCCGACATTGCTCTATGAGTTAATAATAATATGGGGGATTTAGCCTGGACTGGTAATCCCGTCGTAAGATATAAGGTTCACAAAAGTGCTAGAGATGATCACTTGTATAACTTGATGGTAATTGGGCTATCCATCGAGATTTCCAAGAAATTCAACAGGATTAACAGGAGAAATGGAAATGGAAATATTGAATTGATGAGCTCATCTAAGACTAATGACATGATGTATTGATATGAGACTAACTTAATGATTGAGTGCATGTGATAGGGAAACTATTTCATGCTTGTTGGAATTAGTGCCTAATATGGTTGTATGCTAATTAACCAGTAAGTTTACTTTCCAGTTATCCAGACTTACTAAGCATATAAATGCTTACCCCCTTCTCTTTTCTCTGCCTCACAGAGCTCGTGGACTCGTGAAGATTGGAAGACAGTTGGAGAATCAACACACTATCGACTTGTCCTGCTTTGGTATACAGATACTTCCATTTTGTTTAATGGCATGTATAGGATTTTTGGTTATTTTGTTATATGTGTCATTTGGCAAGCCAATGTAATGGCCTAAATGGTATACTTATTCTTTTGTATATGGCTATGAGATATGGGTCATATTGATGTAGTTTGTAAACCTACTAATGATGCATGTTTATGTTTAAATGTTTCATGAGATATGATGATGAGGTTTATCATGAATGGATTCTTGAAATGGAACCTAATAATTTGAGAGTGGACATAGTATACAATGGTATATGGTTATAATATGGCCTAAGTATAAAATGTGCTATGTTAATCCCTAATGCGAAAAGGATAATTTAGCAGGTACTAAACCGATAAGATGAGGTTAGCATGCAAAGAGTTATGTCAAGGTTGTTCAAGAGTATAATTAGGCCATCTTACATACCATTGAAATCTCTAAGTGTTTATGGATAATAGGCGGTGATCAAAGGCTTGAAAAATAGCCCTGAACAGGTCCATACGGGTAGACACACGGGCATGTGTCTAAGCTGTGTGTGACACACGGTCAGCCCCCATGGGCGTGTTGCTTGGTTGTGTGTCCCTTGCACCTAAAATTTCAGGTCAGTTTGCACAGTAGTAAACACACGGGCAGAGACACGGCCGTGTGTCTCAACCGTGTGGAGGACGTGGCCTAGCACACGGGCGTGTGCCTTAAAATGAATGATGACATCATAAACAGAATGTCCAGGTTTTTGGACACGGGCGTGTCTAGGCCGTGTGAGGGACACGGGCTAGGAACACGGGCGTGTGCTTGGCCGTGTGAAAACCCTTGTAGGTTCGAATTGAAAAATTAATCCAAATAATTCAACACGGGTGAGGGACACGGGCGTGTCCCTAAGCACACGGGCGTGTGAGGCATAACCTCAGTAATTTTTCTAAAATTTTCTATAATTCTCGGTTTAGTCCTGGATCACTTTTAATGTATGTTTTGGATCTTATAGGTCCATAATCGGGATATTATGATGTTGTTTTGTCGGTTTTAAATTAGAATGAAATTTTTATAACCTGTATTTTCTGAAAGTGTCCAAGTATATGTCTGGTAATTCCTCGTACTTTATCCCGGTCTCAGGTACGGGTAAGAGGTGCTACAGTTGCTTAGTAATCTATCAAGCCCATGCTCTAATTTTTGAATTGGTTAATGATTTTGAAAGATGCCATTGATGAATTCATGTGTTCTATGGTGTTTAATGATGAATCATGAAAGCTTAGTGCTTGATATACATGTTTTGTAAAGTGATTTTGAGGAAAAATTCAAATTAGGGATTTAATTTAGAAAAGTGTAAATTTAGGGGTTGAATTGTGAAATAAATGAAAGTTTTGGGCTCCTAAAGGTCCTTATGATATTCGGCTATGTATGGGTTCATTGAAATTATGTGTATTTTGTGTTTTTGTGAAATAGGGACTAAAATGTTAAAATGTTAAAATGTGAGGGCTAATTTGTAAAATACCCTAAATATGTGTTTATGGATTAAATTGAATGATTTGTTGAATAAAAGGGTTAATTTTGAATACATATAGATCAAGAAAAGAGAATTCGGATTTAGACCGAGGGAAGTCGAAGGTTATTGAGTAAACGGTCTGAATCGTCAATTCCGAGTATGAGGTAAGTTCGTACGTGATAAATGAGGTTATAGTTATGTTTTAATGCTTTGATAATGCATAAATTGTATAGATATTTGATTATGGTTTGAGCATGATGATAATCGACTATGTTCGGCACTAAGTGTTTGGTTCGAAATAGCTTCGGCTACAAATGGCACTAAGTGTGCAAGTTGGAATAGCTTTGGCTAATGAGGAACTAAGTGTGTGATACCAAGATAGGTTTTGTTTATTGAAATGGCACTAAGTGTGCGAGATTGTTATGGCTTCGGCAAATCACTAATGCACTATTTTGGATTGGAAGCCTCCGGGAAATGTTTGTAACACCCCGAATTTGGGCCTAGAAGTATTGGGCCTTGAGTGTGGGTCCGTAAGGAGGTTGTATTTAGGTATTTAATTATGCAATGAAATGACACAATTAAATGTCTGCTTTAGTGGTTAATGACCCTAAGAAGTGTTGGAGAAATCTTGGGTTCAAACCTGGGCTTTAGCAAAAATTTTGGTATTAAGTGAAAAAAAAACCTAGATGCTTGGATGAGGGCCTTTTAAATTATTGTGTTAAATAAATGACACAAGGAAGCATGTGGTCTAGTGGTTGTGGCGTAATTAAGGTTGTATGGGAGCCTGGGTTCAAGCCTTGGCTCTTGCAATTTATTCTGGTTTTTTTTAAGGGAACCTGGACTTTGGCCTTTAAACCTTATAATTAATTAGGGATAAAATATGACGCAAAAAGAGCCTGTTGTGAAGTGGCAATGTGGCGTCATAGATTTGGCAAGGAGGTCCAGGGTTCGAAACTCATGGCAATCAAAAAGCATTTATTTTGGTAACAGGGGCCGGCAAGAGTTGGTGTTGAATTTAAACTCTAATGTTGGAGGGATCCCACATTGGGAAGCTAACATAAGAGGGATCTGGTCGGCTTTAAATAGAGAGAACCATGAGGAGAGTAGAGGTACCTTTCTTGGCTGATCCCTTTCGCTTTATGGCGTGCTCGTTTGGGTTGGGCGTCGGCTAAGAGTGCTCAGAGCGTGGATTAACTCCAGTCGGCAATCAGGTGTGTATTTTCTCGCTACTCTAGCTGTAGGATGGCTAGTTCGAGCGGAAAAGGGGCCATGTGGGCCCAATGGGCCTACGGGCCCAATGGGCCTATGGGCCCAATTGGATAAGTTGTTTGATTGTGTAGTAAGTATTGGACTAGGCTGGGTGAATCTCATATCTGTGGCTAGATTTGGGCTAAAAGGGCCACACGAGCGTGTGGGCCCATTTGAGCTGAGAATGGGCTTTAGGCCCATTCGTATTGTTATCCCTGTTTAGAATACTTTAGTTTACCAAATTACTGAATGCCCTCAATTTGTAAAATTACCAAAGTACCCTCGATTTACAAAATTACCATTTTATCCTCGATTTACAGAGTTACCATTTTACCCTCGATTTATAGAATTACCATTTTACCCTCGATTTATAGAATTACCGTTTTACTCTCGATTTACAGAATTACCATTTTACCCTCGATTTACAGAATTACTGTTTTACCCTCGATTTACAGAATTACCATTTTACCATCAATTTACAGAATTACCGTTTTACCCTTGATTTACAAAATTATTAAAATACCCTTGGTTTACAAAATTACCAAAATACCTTCGATCAGTAAAATTACCAAAATATCCCTAGTTTGTAAAATTACCAAAATACCCCTGGCTTGTAAAATTACCAAAATACCCTTGATTTGTGAAATTATTGAAATACTCTCGATTTGTAAAATACCGAAATACCCCTGTGGGGTAGAATTACCGAGATACCCTTGTGGGGTAAAATTACCATTTTGCCCCTAGGATGTTAAATGACTGTTTTGCCCTTGTGGGCAAGTGACTGACTTGGACTGTGTGGTTGACGGATTTGATTGTGAATATATGTTGGTGATATGAATGACTTGACTGTGATTGTTTGATTCAAATATGGGCATGACATTCTGCATACATGACATGTTGCATGGGTTGGGTTTTATAAAAATGGAGGAAGTGCTAAAAGGGTTTTGCCCCAGTTTACCGGAAAGGGCTTTGCCCCAGTTTACCGAAAAGGGCTTTGCCCTAGTTTATCAAAAAGGGCTTTGCCCCAGTTTATCAAAAAGGGCTTTGCCCCAGTTATTAAAAGAGGCTAGGCCTCCGGTTATATGATAAAGCACTATCTTTGCCGATGGAGAGTTTGGTTGGGTGGGTTGAGTTATTCCCCACATGGAGAGCTTGGTTGGTACGGGTGGAGAGTAGCGGATGGTGGGTGTAGTCTCTACAAATGGGCTTGCATACATTAATTGGTATTTCATGTGATTTTGAAATGGGCCTATGGGCCATACCGTTTACAGTAAAGGCTTCAGCCTAGTGATTTGATTTATGAAAAGGCTCCGGCCCAGTAACCGTTAAATGAAAGGCTTCGACCCAGTAAATGTCGAGACTGAATAGGGCTTTGGCCTAGATTGTACTGATACCGTGTTATTCACTGTTTGTTTGTTATTGGGATGACACACTGAGTTTTCGTAAACTCACCCTGTTTCTAACTGTGTTGGTAATCCCTAAGCTTAGATGGTTTGGAGTGCGAGGGACTTGAGATGGCCACACTCTCGCTTTACGCTTTCTTTTAATTGCAATTAGATTTCGTTTTGGGTTTTTAAATTATGTAATAAGGCCATAGGTGGGTTTTAAGTTTTAATTTGGATTGTGATTTCTTATACTAAATTGCTAGTCTAGGAAAACTCGAGATTTCAAAATGGCATGATTTTTCTAAGGAACACGAGCTTCCAACAACAAAGTTTTCAAAATGCTTCCGCGATTTTAAATGAGGTAATATACCAAAGGCAAAAAAATTGGTAAACGTTTTTGTAACACCCCTTACCCGTTACCGTCGCCGGAACAGGATACAAGGTATTACCATAACATAACACATACCATTAAACATAACCGAAATATAAATATGTCATCCAATTTGATAGTGCATCGTATAATATATGTCTTGAACAATATTAGCCAACTTTAATGGCTTGTACAAGCTGGTCGAGTACTGTAACTAATGTTTTAAACCTAGACAAATATGACACATAACAAAATAATTAAGCCTACTATACATGCCATAATTCAAAACGTTTAGTTCAAATACCCTAAAGTATGATAGTGCGGGTAGATCTTCACGATCCTTAACTCCCGAGCAAGCGAAGAACACTATAAGACAAAAGAGAGAAACAAAGTAAGCTTATAGCTTAGTAAGTAAGTATGTAAATACTAATTAAAAAAAAATCTAACATGTTTACACAACAATTCAAGTATATCTACTTTAACTTCACTATTCATTCCACTTTGATTAAGCTGTCTCTGCTGCGTCATATTCACTAAATAAATCATAACTCGAGTTACAAAACTCGAAATTCAAATCCGTAAAATTTCCTGAATCTAGACTCATAAAGCTTTTTGCTAATTTTTTCTATAATTTTGGTTCATCCGATTAGTACAGTTTATTAGTTAAAGTTTCCCCTGTTACACAGCTCGACTGATCTGACCTCTGTTCACTACGAATTGAATTTCTCTCAGTACACAATTCAAGCAACCCTGAAGTCTGTTTCATTTAAAACTAGTCTCAATAAGGAATTTAGGAATGTAAACTATATTTCTTAATTTGCTTTGTACAATTTTTAATGATTTTTCAAAGTTGGAACAGGGATCACGTATTCATCCTGAGCAAGTCACATACAATTGTAAATATCTCAAAATATAGAATTCCTTTGCTTGCTCTGTTTCTTTTATATGAAAGTAGACTCATTAAACTTTAATTTCACATCTCATTCAACCTCTAATTATATTCCTCCTATTTTTGGTGATTTTTCAAAATCACGTCACTGCTACCATCTAAAAACAGTTTTAATGCTAATTTCACTCTTTCACACATTCTTTATGCTAACCTCATTTTATCTTATATATGTATATACCACAAATCATTTTCACCACATTTCATTCACCATAAGTGTAGGTCCAAACCACAATATCACCACAAAACCATCCCGTTGAACAATTCGGATCAATCCTCGATATTTAATGGTTTCAAAGACACAGCCCCACCATCATACTTCGTTTAGTTCGGCTCTCTTGTACACATGGTGAACACTTAGTACCACTCATGCGACCTAACCGATTTGTCTCAGAGCTCTCTTGTCTACATGGTGTCCTTCACTTGGAATCACGCATGCGACCTAGCTACATTTATCTTTCACGTAGCTCTCTTGTCTACATGGGATACATCTTGTATCACACATGTGACCTAGCTACTATAGGGTGTCTCGTAGCTTTCTTGTACACATGATGTGCACTCAAAGATCATACATGTGACCTAGCTACGCTCCTCTATTTCATTCGATCTCTCCAATGTTCAACCGGATCTCTCTCTATATTTATTTCTATTCTTCCAATAGTCGATTTATATTTTAACATCAGCTAGTATATTTATATAATAGGCTGAAATATAAGAATGTACATGAAATTATTGTAATATTTACATACAAACTTACCTTGGTGCAAAATGTGGAAATTTTGCAATTTAGTCCAAAACTTTTCCTTCCCCTTTCGAGATCAATTCGCGTCTTTCTTGATCTATAATAACACATTTAGCTCATTTAATACTCATACTATTTATTTCAATCCAAAATCACATCATGGAAAAATTACATTTTGCCCCTAACTTTACAAAATTACAATTTTGCCCCTAGGCTCGGAATTTAATTTCAGCCCTTATTCTTATATTTTATGATATGCTGAACATTTTCTCTTCTACAACAACATCAAATTCTCACTCTATCATATAGTTATGAACAATAGGTATTTTTACTGATTATCTTGCTTTTACTCGTTTTCACTTAAAACCGAGTAGCACAAGTTATTTAACATAATTTAAAACCTCATATTCTATCATAAAACATCAAAATACACAAATTTCACCTATGGGTATTTTTCCAAATATGAACCCTAGGTTAAATTATTACTAGCATAAGCTTAATCGAGCTTCCGGATTCCAAAACGTAAAGAACATTAAAAGCGGGGCTTGGAATCACTTACTATGGAGCTTGAAAATTGAAGAAACCCTAGCTATGGAGAGAGGGAGAATTCGCAGCAACTAAGGAGGATGATGATCAATTTTGTGTTATTTTTCCCATTTTATTTCATTTAATATCCCAATGACCAAAATGCCCTCCTTACTAAACTTTCAAAATTCCTTCCATGTCCTAATTTTGTCCATGAACTTAAAATTGGTCAAATTGCTACTTAAGACCTCCTAATTAATATTCCAAAATAATTTCATACTAAAACTTCCGGGATGCAAATTTTGCAACTTATTCGATTTAGTCCCTACTTTCAATTTAAGCACTTTAGGCATAGAATTTCATCACGAAATTTTCACACAATCATGCAATCATATCATAAACCCCAAAATAATTATAAAACAATTATTTCTATCTCGGATTTGTGGTCACGAAACCACTATTCCGATTAGGCCCTAATTCGGGTTGTCACAATTCTCCCCCCTTTTGAGATTTTCATCCCAAAATCTTACCCAGTAAAGAGGTTTGGGTCTTGTTTCCTCATAGCTTCCTCGGGTTCCCACGTAGCCTCTTCTATCCCATGTCGTGGCACAATACTTTCACTAAAGCTATACTTTTATTTCTTAACTGTTTAACCTCTTGAGCCAAAATCTTTATTGGTTTCTCCTCATAGGTCATATCCGATCGAATCTCAATTTCATTGGGAAATCACATGTGAAGGATCGAACGATAACGTCGCAACATTGATACATGAAACACGTTATGAATTCTTTCTAACTCTGCGGTAAGGCCAACCGATATGCCGATGGTCCAATTCTCTCGAGAATCTCGTGCGGTCCAATAAAATGCGGACTCAACTTGCCTTTTCGACTAAATCTCGAATCTTTTTCCATGGTGACACCTTCAAGAACACTTTATCACCCACGAAATTCAATCTCTTTTCTTTTAAATCAGCATATGACTTTTGTCGATCTGAAGCGACTTTCAAGCAATCCGAATTACTTTTATTTTCTCTTGGTTTCTTTAACTAGGTCAACTCCATGAATCTGCTTCTCACTAAGCTCGGTCCAATATAAAGGAGTTCGACACTTACGACCATACAAGGCTTCAGACGGTGCCATTTGTATACTTGATTGATAAGCTGTTATTGTAGGCAAACTCAATCAAAGATAGATATTTCTCCCAACTACCTCCAAATTCTAAAACACAAGATCTAAGCATATCTTGAGTACCGGATTACTCTTTCCGTTTGACCATCTGTTTGTGGATGAAATGCGGTACTAAAGTTCAATTTTGTACCCAAAGCTTCTTGTAACTTTTCCAAAATCTCGAGGTAAATCTTGGATCTCTATCGATATTATAGACATAGGTACTCGTGCAACTTCACAATTTCAGCAATATATAATTCGCTAATTTATCAAGTGAGTAATCAGTGCGTCTTGGTATAAAGTGGGCTGACTTTGTTAATCTATCAACCACTACCCAAACAGCATCCTTCTTTTTAGGAGTTAAAGGCAAACCGGTTACAAAATCCATGGTAATCTTGTCCCATTTCCACTCGAGCACCATTACCGGTTGAAGTAATCCGAAGGCACTTGATGTTCAACTTTTACTTGTTGATGATCAAACACTTGGTTACAAATTCGAAATGTCCTTTTCATACCGCCACCAATATGACTTCTTTAAATCATTATACATTTTGTGCTACTAGGATGAACGATAAATGACCATTGTGCGCCTCATGTAATATTTTCGAATCAATTTATCGTTTTTTAAGCACACATATCCTGTCTCGAAACATCAAGCAGTCATCCGGTCCAACTCGAAAATCGAGTCGTAACTCGATTCGCATTGAGTTCTCTTGATCCGCAACTCATTATCATTCTTTTGAGCATCACAAATCAACTGGAGAAATAACGGTTTAGCTCTCATCTCTGCTAAGATTGACCCATCATCGACAATGCTAACCCGTGTTCATGGCTCTCAAAGTAAAAAGAAATTTTCTCGCTCAAGGCGTCAAGAACTACATTTGCTTTTCCCGATGATAATCAATCACTAAATCATAATCCTTTAATAATTCAAGCCATCTTGACATGTCAGATTCGGATCCTTTTGATTCATCAAGTACTTCAAACTTTTGTGATCGGTAAAAATTCGGCATTTTCACCATACAAATAATGTCGCCAAATCTTCAAGGCAAAAAACAACGGCCGGTTCCAAATCATGTGTAGGATAGTTCTTCTCATGCGGTTTTAAGCTCTCAAAGCATAAGCTACCACTTTACCCTCTTGCATCAACACACATCCAAGGCACATCAATGATGCATCACTATAAATTACGAACTCCTTTCCGACTCAAACAGTACTAAAATTGGTGCTTCATCAATCGTGCTTTCAATTTTTCAAAACTTTGTTGACATTTATCAGTCCATTCAAACTTAACATTCTTTTGCAACAACTTAGTCATAGGAGAGGCAATCATCGAAAATCCTTCAACAAAACGTCTATAATACCGGCTAGGCCTAAAAGCTTCTAACCTCGGATACATTCTTGGGCGGTTTCAATCAACGATCGCGAAATCTTGCTTGGATCCACCGAATACCATCACCGAGACTATATGCCCCAAAAATCCGACTTCACGGCCGAACTCACTTTTACTAAACTTGGCAAACAGTTTCTTTTCTCTCAAGATCTGCAATATAGTTCTCAAGTGTTCGGCATGTTCGAGACTCATCTCGAGAATAAATTAAAATGTCATCTATAAACACTACTACAAACTTATCCAAATATGGCCGGAAGATCCGATTCATTAAGTCCATAAATATAGCTAGAGCATTTGTTAAGCGAAAGGCATCACAAGAAACTCATAATGTCCATACCTTGTCCTAAAGGCGGTTTTAAAGACATCGACTCCTTAACTCTCACCGGAAGTAACCGGACCTCAAATCAATCTTTGAAAACACTTGTGGCCCCTTTAACGATCGAATAAATCATCAATCCTCGCAACGGTACTTGTTCTTTATAGTCACCTTATTGTCGACGATAATCAATGCAAAGTCTCATTGAACCATCCTTCTTCTTCTGAATAATACAGAGCACCCAGGAGAGAAACTCGGTCTCACAAATCCCTTTGTCCATTAACTCTTGCAACTAAGCCTTCAATTCTTTTAATTCATGAGCCATTCTATATGGAGCAATCGAGATCGGTGCGATGCCGCAACAAATCAATGGCAAAATCTATCTCTCTGTTCGGAGGCAACCTGGGCAATTCCTCGGAAATACATCCGAAACTCACAGACTATCAAGATTGATTCAAATTTCAGTTGAGGCAACTCAATATTCATTACATAAGCGGATAAAGCTTCACACCCTTTTCTCATGTATTTACGTGCGGACATGTGCGAAATCACCATAGGCAATTTATTTGATTCATCTGTTTCAACCCACGAATTTCTCCATTTTCACATTTCAACTCTAGTGTCTTTTGTTTACAATCTACCTTAGCATCATACAATGTTAACCACCCATTCCCAAGATAACGTCAAACTCACCAAATGGTAACAACATCAAGTTGGCGGAAAACAGTGACCTTGAATCATTAATGGGCAATTCTTGCAAACCTTGTCAACTAGCACATATTGGCCTAAGGGTTCGACACTTTAATCGTAAACTCAATAAATTCAACAGCAACTTTTTATTGGATACTAAATTCATGCAAATATAGGAATGAGTGGACCCGGGATCAATCAATGCAATAACAATAGTATCATAGAGAAAATGTACCATAATAACATCGAGAGATGATGCATCTTCTCGCACGATAGCATAAGCTCTAGCAGTGCTCTAGCTTCCGACCTTACTGTTAAATCTTTCATCACGGTTTACTACTAGTCCCACCTCCAAGATTTCTCGGTGGTCTACCTCTACTAGCGGTGGTATTCATCTAGCACTCAAATCTTTCTTCTTTAACTTTCTCCGGACAATCTCTAATAAAATGCTCATGAGAACCGACTTGAAACAAGCTCGCTCGGTCCCCCAACACTCACCATAATGTTGCTCGCCACATTGTCGACACTCGAGCTTTCTAGGTCGCACATTACCCACACTTGCCACCAAGTAGCTTGAGCTTTAGACCCCAAATATGCTCTACCACGATCTCTGTGTGAATCCCCAATTGAAACTATCATTCGAGGGTTTTCTCTTTGGACCTCTTTGGTTGAGATTGAAATGGCTTGCTTATCTGTCTTTTTCGACATCTCGGGCCTCAATAGCGACTTTTCTTCTTTCTTTGTTCAATTCTTGACTTTAAGAGCTCGATCAACCAATACTACAAATTCTTTCAACTCCAAAATTCCTACAAGCACTTTAATGTCCTCATTCAGCCCATCTTCAAATCTTCTACACATAATGGCCTCGGGGACACACATTCTGGGCATACTTGTTGAGTCTTACAAATTCGCGTTCATACTCTGCTACGACATTTTCCCTGCTTCAATTCAAGGAACTCCTTCCGTTTTGATCAATAAATCGCTGACTTATGTATTTCTTTCTAAATTCTTCTGGAAGAAATCCCAAGTAACTTTTTCTTTTGGTACCACTGCAACCAAAGTCTTCCACCGTGGTAAGTCGAATCTCTCAAAAGTGATACAAAGACACTTTAAGCATTCCTCGGGTGTACATGAGAGCTCATCAAATACACGGTAGAATTTTCAAGCGAATTCCGCTTTCTCAGGATCATCATCGACCTTTGCTCTAAACTCTTGACCCCTTGTTTTGAATCTTGTCAACCGGAGGCTTGTTCATTCTTACCAAATCTATACCTTGAGCAGACTCTGAGAATCGTCCGAGGTATAGGAGGGGTGGAGGAGGTTGAGCATTTGGATTTGCTCGAATAAATTCATTATACCAATTGTTCATCATTTGGAGAAAGGCATCCCGAGCCTCATCTCCTTGTCTCAATGTCTCAGTCTACTTTCCACAGTAGCGGTCCCTTGTGCGGAGCGGCGCATTACTAGCAAAGATCATCACCGCAGTTCCTTCAAGATCCATTACTATATTAAAAAAAACACAGTTTAGAATAATCAGAGTCACCACACTATCACAATATTTTTATGGCATGTATAGCTAGACTTTTACACACACTTTATTAGTCCGAGAACCGACTAAACCATAGCTCGATACCACTAAATGTAACACCCTTACCTGTTACTGTCAGGACAGATACAAGGTATTACCATAACATAACACATACCATTAAACATAACCGAAATATAAATATGTCATCCAATTTGATAGTGCATCGTATAATATATGTCTTGAACAATATTAGCCAACTTTAATGGCTTGTACAAATTAGCTGGTCGAAATCTTGTAACTAATGTTTTAAACCTAGACAAATATGACACGTAACAAAATAATTAAGCCTACTATACATGCCATAATTCAAAACGTTTAGTTCAAATACCCTAAAGTATGATAGTGCGGGTAGATCTTCACGATCCTTAACTCCCGAGCAAGTCAAGAACACTATAAGACAAAAGAGAGAAACAAAGTAAGCTTATAGCTTAGTAAGTAAGTATGTAAATACTAATTAAAAAAATCTAACATGTTTACACAACAATTCAAGTATATCTACTTTAACTTCACTATTCATTCCACTTTGATTAAGCTGTCTCATTGCGTCATATTCACTAAATAAATCATAACTCGAGTTACAAAACTCGAAATTCAAATCCGTAAAATTTCCTAAATCTAGACTCATAAAGCTTTTTGCTAATTTTTTCTATAATTTTGGTTCATCCGATTAGTACAGTTTATTAGTTAAAGTTTCCCTGTTACACAGCTCGACTGATCTGACCTCTGTTCACTACGAATTGAATTTCTCTCAGTACACAATTCAAACAACCCTGAAGTCTGTTTCATTTAAAACTAGTCTCAATAAGGAATTTAGGCATGTAAACTATATTTCTTAATTTGCTTTGTACAATTTTTAATGATTTTTAAAAGTTGGAACAGGGGATCACGTATTCATCCTGAGCAAGTCACATACAATTGTAAATATCTCAAAATATAGAATTCCTTTGCTTGCTCTGTTTCTTTTATATGAAAGTAGACTCATTAAACTTTAATTTCACATCTCATTCAACCTCTAATTATATTCCTCCTATTTTTGGTGATTTTTCAAAATCACGTCACTGCTACCATCTAAAAACAGTTTTAATGCTAATTTCACTCTTTCACACATTCTTTATGCTAACCTCATTTTATCTTATATATGTATATACCACAAATCATTTTCACCACATTTCATTCACCATAAGTGTAGGTCCAAACCACAATATCACCACAAAACCATCCCGTTGAACAATTCGGATCAATCCTCGATATTTAATGGTTTCAAACACACCCCACCATCATACTTCGTTTAGTTCGGCTCTCTTGTACACATGGTGAACACTTAGTACCACTCATGCGACCTAACCGATTTGTCTCAGTAGCTCTCTTGTCTACATGGTGTCCTTCACTTGGAATCACGCATGCGACCTAGCTACATTTATCTTTCACGTAGCTCTCTTGTCTACATGGGATACATCTTGTATCACACATGTGACCTAGCTACTACAGGGTGTCTCGTAGCTTTCTTGTACACATGATGTGCACTCAAGATCATACATGTGACCTAGCTACGCCCCTCTATTTCATTCGATCTCTCAAATGTTCAACCGGATCTCTCTCTATATTTATTTCCATTCTTCCAATAGTCGATTTATATTTTAACATCAGCTAGTATATTTATATAATAGGCTGAAATATAAGAATGTACATGAAATTATTGTAATATTTACATACAAACTTACCTTGGTGCAAAATGTGGAAATTTTGCAATTTAGTCCAAAACTTTTTCCTTCCCCTTCCGAGATCAATTCCGCGTCTTTCTTGATCTATAATAACACATTTAGCTCATTTAATACTCATACTATTTATTTCAATCCAAAAATCACATCATGGAAAAATTACATTTTGCCCCTAACTTTACAAAATTACAATTTTGCCCCTAGGCTCGGAATTTAATTTCAGCCCTTATTCTTATATTTTATGATATGCTGAACATTTTCTCTTCTACAACAACATCAAATTCTCACTCTATCATATAGTTATGAACAATAGGTATTTTTACCGATTATCTGCTTTTACTCGTTTTCACTTAAAACCGAGTAGCACAAGTTATTTAACATAATTTAAAACCTCATATTCTATCATAAAACATCAAAATACACAAATTTCACCTATGGGTATTTTTCCAAATATGAACCCTAGGTTAAATTATTACTAGCATAAGCTTAATCGAGCTTCCGGGATTCCAAAAACGTAAAGAACATTAAAAACGGGGCTTGGAATCACTTACTATGGAGCTTGAAAATTGAAGAAACCCTAGCTATGGAGAGAGGAGAATTCGCAGCAACTAAGGAGGATGATGATCAATTTTGTGTTATTTTTCCCATTTTATTTCATTTAATATCCCAATGACCAAAATGCCCCTCCTTACTAAACTTTCAAAAATTCCTTCCATGTCCTAATTTTGTCCATGAACTTAAAATTGGTCAAATTGCTATTTAAGACCTCCTAATTAATATTCCAAAACAATTTCATACTAAAAACTTCCGGGATGCAAATTTTGCAACTTATTCGATTTAGTCCCTACTTTCAATTTAAGCACTTTAGGCATAGAATTTCATCACGAAATTTTCACACAATCATGCAATCATATCATAAACCCCAAAATAATTATAAAACAATTATTTCTATCTCGGATTTGTGGTCACGAAACCACTATTCCGATTAGGCCCTAATTCGGGTTGTCACAGTTTTGATGAGAACTTTAGTTTAATAATAATAAAGGAATTTAGATTCAGTAATGGATTTTTACCGAAAAGATCAAATTTGAAAAATGGTTTGATGTGATGCACCAGATTCGGCCATAACGTCTAGGCCGGGTTTGGGGTGTTACAAAGTTTCTGAAGTCTGTAGTTTTTTGGGACTTGCTGGTTATTATCGACGGTTTATAAAAGACTTTTCTATAATCGCGACTCCATTGACAAAATTGCTAAAAAAGATGTGAAATTTGATTGGTCTAAAAAATGTTAGAAAAGCTTTGATTAGTTGAAAGCCTTATTGACTGAAGCTCCAGTGTTAGTACAACCCGAATAGGGTAAAGAATTTGTGATCTACAATGATGCTTCATTGAACGGTCTGGGATGTGTTTTGATGCAGGAAGGCAAAGTCATTGCTTATGCTTCGAGACAGTTAAAGCCACACAAAATGAATTATCCAACGCACGAACTTGAGTTAGCTGCGATTGTGTTTGCTTTGAAAATTTGGCGTCACTATCTGTTTGGTGAGAAATGTCACGTATATTCCGATCACAAAAGCTTAAAATATCCGATGACTTAAAAAGATTTGAATCTGCGACAGAGAAAATGGCTAGAATTGCTAAAAGACTATGAGCTTGTCATAGATTATCATTCGGGAAAGGCTAATGTTGTTGCTGATGCTTTAAGTCGAAAATAATAATTTGCATTGCATGCTATGAATACTCAGTTAAGTTTTTCTGATGATGGTTTACTTTTAGCTGAGGTGAAAGCGAGATCGTTATTTATTCAGCACATTTATGATGCACAGAAGGTTGATTATGAATTGTTAGCAAAACGAGCTCAGTGTGATTCGAACCCTAATTTAGAATTCTGAGTTGATAACGATGATTACTTGAGATTTCGAGATCAGATTTGTGTTCCAAAAAATTTAAAGTTGATTCAGATGATTTTGAACGAAGGTCGCAACAGTCGTTTATCAGTACATCCGGGGTAGTAAAAAAATGTATAATGATTTGAAACAACATTACTGGTGGTCTGGAATGAAAAAAGATATCTCCAATTTTGTTTCAAAATGTTTAATCTGTCAGCAAGTTAGAGTTGAACATCGGGTGCCATCTGGTTTGTTACAACCGATTATGATACTAGAGTGGAAATGGGACAAAATCATGATGGATTTTGTATCAAGTTTACCTCTGTCACCGAGTAAGAAAGATGCAATCTGGGTTGTGGTTGATAGATTGACTAAATCGGCTCATTTCATCTTGGTTTGTACAGATTATTCACTTCATAAGCTTGTTGAGTTGTACATTTCTCAGATTGTGAGTTTGCACGGAGTACCTATTTCTATTGTTTCAGATAGATATTTGAGGTTCACATCAAGGTTTTGGAAGAAACTGCAAGATGCATCAGGTACGAAACTACACTTTAGCACTGCTTTCCACCCACAGACGGATGGTCAAACCGAACGGATTATTCAGATACTCGAGGATATGTTAAGATGTTGTATTCTTGAGTTTGAAGGTACGTGGGAACGATACTTGTCATTGATTAAATTTGTATATAATAATAGCTTTCAATCGACTATCAAAATGGCTCCTTACGAGGCTTTATATGGTCGAAAATGTCGAACACCATTATACTGGACAGAGCTTAGTGAGAATAAGATTCACGGGGTTGATTTGATCAGAAAAATAGAAGAAAAAGTTAAAGTAATACGTAATAGTCTGAAAGCAGCCACGAATCGTCAGAAATCGTATGCAGATTTGAAAAGAAAAGACATTGAATTTGAGATCGGTGACAGTATTTTTGAAAGTCTCATCGTGGAAGAAAGTACTTCGATTCGGCAGAAAAGGCAAATTGAGTCTGTTCATCGGGCCGTATGAGATTATCGAACGTATCGGTCCAGTTGCTTATAGACTATTGTTGCCACAGGAATTGGAAAAGATTCACAATGTATTCCATGTATCAATGCTACGAAGATACAGATCAGATACTTCGCATGTTATTTCCCCGACTGAGGTTGAAATTTAGCTTGATGTCTTATGAAGAAGAACCGATACAGATTTTAGCTCGTGAGATCAAAGAGTTAAGAAATAAAAGAATAGCATTAGTGAAAGTGTTGTGGCATCAACACAGGGTTGAAGAAGCTACGTGGGAACCCGAGGATGCTATGAGAAAGCAATATCCAACCCTATTCACTGGTAAGATTTTTTGGGACGAAAATCCCTAAAGGAGGAGAGTTGTAACAACCCGGTTTAGACCTTGTCAGAATAGTGGTTTCAAGACCACAAATTTGAGTCAAAAAAATATTTTAATATTTTTTCCGTGGTTATAATATGTGAATTGACATGTGTAAAAGTTTCATATGAAAATTTAATCGTTTGTGTGCTTAATTTGATAAAAGGACCTAATCGCATAAAATGTAAAAGTTGATTGCCATACGTTAAGTGTGCCTATTTGTTATGTCTCTTTAAATGAGAGGCCCTTATGTTGTTAATAAGCCATTTATATGGTAAGTGGACAATAATGACCTTATATGTTAATGTTTTGAATGTTTATTAATGAAGGGCAAAATGGTAAAAGATGTATTAATATTAATATGTGTTATAATAAAAGAAAATAAGTTAATGGATATTTATTCATCCTTATTAGCTGAAATTATCAAAATAAAAAGAAGAAAATTCAAGCTTAGGATTCGGCTAGGAGATTTGGTGATTAAGGTATGTTTTGAGTTTGGTTTTTGATAATTTTTACGTTTTTGAGATCGTTGCATAGTAATCTATCAAGCCCATGCTCTAATTTTTGAATTGGTTAATGATTTTGAAAGATGCCATTGATGAATTCATGTGTTCTATGATGTTTAATGATGAATTATGAAAGCTTAGTGCTTGATATACATGTATTGTAAAATGATTTTGAGTAAAAATGCATATTAGGGATTTAATTTAGAAAAGTGTAAATTGAGGGGTTGAATTGTGAAATAAAAGAAAGTTTTCGGCTTCCAGAGGTCCTTATGATATTCAGCTAAGTATGGGTTCATTGAAATTATGTGGATTTTTTTGTTTTTGTGAAATAGGGACTAAAATGTTAAAATGTGAAAATGTGAGGGCTAATTTGTAAAATGCCCTAAATATGTGTTTATGGATTAAATTGAATTATTTTTTGAATAAAAGGGTTAATTTTGAATACATATAGATCAAGAAAAGAGGAATTCAAATTTAGACTGAGGGCAGTCGAAGGTTATTGAGTAAACGGTCCGAATCGTCAATTCCGAGTACGAGGTAAGTTCGTACGTGATAAATGAGGTTATAGTTATGTTTTAATGCTTTGATAATGCATGAATTGTATAGATATTTGATTGTGGCTTGAGCATGATGATAATTAACTATGTTCGGCACTAAGTGTGCGGTTCAAAATAGCTTTGGCTACAAATGGCACTAAGTGTGCAAGTTGGAATAGCTTCGGCTATATGAGGCACTAAGTGTGCGATACTGAGATAGCTTCGGTTTATTGAAATGGCACTAAGTGTGTGATATTTTTACGACTTCGGCAAATCACTAATGCACTAAGTGTGCGAATTCTTAACGCATGGAAAGACTTCCGAATGAATTAATGTATTTGAAAGAGAGGTGAGAATGAAATGAATAAATACGGGAAAGTTCAAGTATGTTCGATACCTATGTGGTAGATGATACCATGTGTAGGAAGCTTGATGAATTCGTATGAACATATTAAACGAGATAGAATAGAATTGATGGATGAATTGGGAATTACTAAGTGTCTATAAGTTGATGTTTCGTATATTATAAACTGTTGATTATATATGGTACGAACTTACTAAGCTTTAAAGCTTACTGTATGAAATGTTCTTTGTTTTACAGTGTTATAAAGCTAGCACGGATCTGGGGATCGTCAGCGACATCAATCACACTATCGAACATCTATTTTGGTACCATTTTGGGAGTTGTATATATGGTATATGGCATGTATAGGCTAGAAGTATTTCGTATATTTTGTGATGTGAATATCTAGCCATGAGATTTGGCTTGTAAATGTTAGTATGTATGGCATTTTAAGTTGGCCTAAATGATGTGTTTAATAGCTAAGTTTTATGATAAATATAATATTTATGTGATGGTTTGAATATGGAATGTTGAACTGGTAAGTTTTGTGGTACGAAATTGGTGATAAGATGATGAGTTTATGCACTTTGAATTTATGTAAGTTATAATGATTTTGGTATTCTTTGGTTGTGAAATTGAGCAATAAAATAGATGGTATTTGAATGGCATGAAATATGTACAAATTGTTTGATTTGGTTGCCTATGAATGTATGCAAATAATGCTAAAATGTTGTGGTTTTGGAGTGCTTGAGATAGGTGGGAAATATGGCATAAACTAAGCCTAATTTCATCCCACACAGTTGAGCACATGAGCGTGTGTCTCGACCATGTGTCTGTTGTAATTTAGCTATTCAAGTCAGTCTCGAGCACGACCCAGACACACGGGCATGTCTGGTGGCCGTGTGAGGCACACAGCCTTGACAGATGGGCGTGTGTGGCCACTTCGAAGGGTACACGAGCTAGACACACAAGCATGTGGTCGGCTATGTGACCCAAGTTAGTTTCAACCACGGCCAAGTCACACAAGCCTGTCTTGTAGCCATGTGGTGTAATTAGTATGTATGCCCTGTTTTGCCACGGCTTTGACACATAGGCATGTCTAAGGTCGTATAAGGCACATGACCTGTTCAGACGGGCGTGTCACCTTTATAACTTAGAAAAATGTTTAAGTTTTGGAAAAATTTGTATGTGCTCAGTTTAGTCCCGACTCCTTTCTAAAGTATGTTTAAGGTCTCATTGACCTAAGTAAGGGACTTATTGTTGATGTTTGATTATGATTTGAGAATGATGTATAAGAATTGTTTATATAATATTTCCAATTGTTTGATAATGCCTTTAACCCTAATCCGGTGACGGATACGAGTTAGGGGTGTTACACGAACACACTTTAGAATTGATTTGGGACTAATCTGTACACTCTAGAAAACTTTGTAAAATTTCAAACAGGAAGTGGCACACGCCCGTAAGGATGGGTAACACGCTCGTGTGTTTTCTTAACATGGTCATGTTGAAGGCCCGTGTGGCTCACATGGCTTGAACATATCGGGACACGCCCGTGTCCCTAGCCCGTGCGAATTTATTTCTCGTTTCAAACCTACAAGGGCTTTCACACAGCTTGGCACACACCCGTGTCCATGACCCGTGTCCCCTAGAAGGGCCAGGTTATGCCCATGTCTTAGCCCAAGTGCAAAAATCTTGACATTCTGTTTCTAACGTCAGTAGCCCTTTAGGGGCACACAGCCATGGTACACGCTCGAGTATTAGGCTGTGTCCTCCACACAGTTGGGACACACGGTCGTGTCTCCGCCCGTGTGGTTACAACTGCGCATTCTATTTCTCCAACTTTAGGTGCAGGGGACACACGGCCTTACCACATGCCCATGGGGTAAGCCATGTCTCACACTTGGTATAGACATAGGCCCGTGTGTCTCCCCGTGTGGACAAAAACAGAGCTACTTACCAAGCCTTTTTACCACCATTACTTGCACCAACCTACACAACATCAATCAAAACCAATCCACGCATAACACATATAACCAAAAAAGCCACAACCATGAGAATTTTCATCAAATAAATTTAATAATAATCAATATTAGCTATACCAAAATGAATATCACATCTATATGAGTCAACACTTGTGGCTAAACTAACATGACACTAAAAAAAATACCAAGTCCCTACACATGCCACACTCAAAACATTTAAACTAGATATACCAAAAGCTTCAGGTGATAGTGTGATCAACGCCTCCGACATCCCTTGATTCTCGATATTAACTTGCCGGCACTATAAGAAAATGGAAAAGAGAGGGAGTGAGCATAAAGCTTAGTAAGTTGCATATAAATAAGTAACAACATCAACCATGCATATTATAAATCAACGTAACATTCTTGAGTGAACAAAGGTAAATATCACTACATGCTTATATATCACAAGTATAAGCCAAAGATTACAAAGTTGTCCCAAAATCATTTTCATAGCTAGAACTTAATCAAGTCATTCTTACCATCAAGGCAACATAACGAGACTCATATCTCATGAGTTTCGAATAAGAATTTGTACCACTCACAACACGATTATATCATTCCACATGTTTAAGATAAGCCTTAAAAAAAACCCATGAAACCCTTTGGAATACTAAAGGATATCCGATAAGCCTCATACAATAGGGTAATTTGCTGATGCCATGTCCCAGACATGGTCTTACACGAGCTCTCGTCTCAATGCCGATGGCATGTCCCAGATATGGTCTTACACTGACTCTCACAATGTGGCCGATGCCATGTCCCAAACATGGTCTTACACTAGTGCACATTCAATGCTGACGCCATGTCCTAGACATGATCTTACACTGGCTCTCACAACATTGTCGATGCCATATTCCAAACATGGTCTTACACTAGCTCTTATATCGTGGCCAACGCCATGTCCTAGACATTGTCTTACACTAGCGCACATATCACCCAAATGTCATGGTATGGATATCCAATCTATTCCTAGGTTCAACAGGGAATTTACCACATTAATCTCATCATGTATTAGTCATAAGCATATTCAACCATATTATGCAAAATCAATCATTCAACACATAATAGCGATAAAGTTGCCTTACTTACGTACAACTTACCTTGGTATACAAAAAATGGGCGACTAGATTGAATCAATCTACTAGCTTGGCCTTCCCCTGATCTAGGTCCAGATTTCATGTTTCTTGATCTAAAATGATAAAATTCACTAGTTTAATCATCACAACAATCAAGACATTTCATAATTCATATTTTGGCAAAATGATTGTTTTGCCCCTAGTCTTTCACAAAATTATGATTTTACCCCTAGACTCATAAATTGATTTTCATTCAATTTTCTCACTAGCCAAGCCTAGCTGAACTCTTTTTGTAACACCCCACACCTGTGCCCTACGCCGGGATAGAATATGAGGCGTTACTAGACTTAAACGCATGCATTCGAACATTTTTGAGTCACCAAGACTTGATCAAATTTAAAACATTTTCTAACTTTGTTTGAACTCCTTAATATGGGCCTACGAGGCCTCAAACTTTCATTGGAAACCCTTCGAAACCAACTCAGGTCCTTAAATCAACTTAAATAAAAAAAATGACCCTCGAAACAAGGCACACGCCCGTGTGGAAGGGTATCACGCCTGTGGTTCACACAGCCTAAGCACAAGGGGACACACACATGCCCTGAGCCCGTGTGAATTAAATTCTAAATTTGAACCTACAGGGGTTTTCACACGACCTAACACAAGCCCTGTCCCTCACACGGCCATGACACGCCCGTGTCTTAGCCCGTGTCCAAAAACCTTGACATTCTGTTTCTGACGTCAGCATCCAATATGGGGCACATGCTTGTGGCCAGAGGCCGTGTCCTCCACACAGCTGAGACACACGGCCATGTCTCTGCCCGTGTGTTTACTACCATGCATACTGACTTGTAAAATTAATGTACAAGGGACACACAGCTGAACAACACGCCTGTGGGACTAACTGTGTGTCACACACGGCCTAGACAAACGCTCGTGTGTCTACTCGTGTGGACAATATAAGGCTATCTATGAAGCCTTTGCCACCCTGAAACACAATCTAACATCAACCAACATATCAAATTTTAAATTAATATGATTTCTCAACCAAACAATCATAGTTAAGAGCTATATACATAACATATATTCAGCCATGCCAACAGTTCCACATTCATGAAAGACTAGCTTGCATTCACATAGTAACTTTCAATATTAGCCATTTTCTATGGCCTTATACAAAATGAATTAAAAGCTAAAGTAAGCCAACACATTTGGCCAAGTAACAATGAAACAAACTCAAAAGTCAGGGCCCTATACATGCCATATTCAAAATAA
The DNA here is from genome assembly GCF_025698485.1 of Gossypium arboreum. Taxonomy (NCBI): domain Eukaryota; kingdom Viridiplantae; phylum Streptophyta; class Magnoliopsida; order Malvales; family Malvaceae; genus Gossypium; species Gossypium arboreum. The sequence continues at coordinate 84,394,389 of NC_069081.1, forward strand.
TAAAACCAACTATACCAAGTGCTTCCGTTGATAGTGTGATCAATGCCTCTGACATCCGATGATCCCTGAGCTAATTAGGCGGAACTATAAGAAAAGAGGAAGTAAGCATAAAGCTTATTAAGTTGCATGCAAATAAATATAACAACAACTTTACCATTCATCATCACGCTCATAATACAAAAGTAGGCATAAGCACAACTTACTCATCACTATCCAATACAATTCACATATCATATATTGAGCTCACACCTCATACATTTCAAATAGGTACCTGTACCACTCACAACATGATTATACTTTTCTCGTTTAACTTAAACTGTAACTCTCACCATTGAACCATTTGAAATACTATCGAATATTCACTAAGCCTTAACACAGGGTATAATGCCGATGCCATGTCCCAGACATAGTCTTACACTAGCTCATCGATCAAGTCAATGCCGTGTCCCGGACATGGTCTTACACTAACTATCGAAATCAAGGCTGATGTCATGTCCTAGACATGGTCTTACACTAGCTCTCACATATCCGTGTCGATGCCATGTCCCAGACATGGTCTTACACTGACACATCTCGTAGCCGATGCATGTCCCAGATATGTCTTACACTGGCTTGCATCTCGAGGTCGATGTATGTCTCAGACATGTCTTAATCTAGCTCTCGTCTCAATGTCGATGCCATGTCCCAAACATGGTCTTACACTAGCTCTCATAATGTGGCCGATGCATGTCCTAGACATGTCTTACACTGGCACACAAATAACCCGAGTGTCATGACATGAATATCTGATTTATTTCCTAAGGTTCAAACAAGAGTTCTATTATTTTAATATTCATCATACATAATCATTTCCACAAACAAGCAATTTATGCTATATCAATTCAAACGCATATAATAACGATGTGGTTGTATTATTTACATACAACTTACCTCTAATTACAAAATGTAGACGACTAGTTCGGCTTAGTCCACTTGTTTTGCTTTTCCCTGGACTAGGCCTGGATTTTGTAATTCTTGATCTATGATAATAAAAAATTCACAATTTAACCATTCTATTGAGGTACTCAACACTTCATAACTACTTGTCTCTCAAGATTTGTAAAACCATTCTCAGATGCTCCGAATGATCACTCTCATCACATGAGTAAATCAATATGTCGTCGATAAAGACCACTATGAACTTATCCAAATACGGCCAGAAAATGCGGTTCATTAAATCCATAAACACTGTAGAGGCATTCATTAAACTAAAGGGCATAAAAAGGAACTCATAGTGGCCATACCTCGTTCGAAAACCAGTTTTCGATACATCATGCTCCTTAACCCTTACCTGGTAGTAGTCTGACCTTAAGTCTATCTTAGAAAACACGGTGGCTCCCTTCAACTGATCAAACAGATCATTGATTCTTGGCAAGGGATATTTGTTTTTCATAGTCACCTTGTCGAGCTGTCGGTAGTCTAAACACAATCTCATCGATCCATCCTTTTTCTTCACAAATAGCACTGGGGCACCCATAAAGAAAAATTCGGTCTCGCAAATCCCTTGTTAGTTAACTCTTGTAGTTGAACTTTCAACTCCTTCAACTCCATAGGAGCCATCCTATATAGAGCAATTGAGATGGGTGCTGCACTAGGGACTAACTCAGTTCTAAATTCAACTTCCCTCACTGGAGGTAGTCCGGGTAATTCCTCTAGAAACACCTCTGTAAACTCACATACCACTGGCACTGATTTGATCTTCAATTCGGACGCTTGAGTGTTCAACACAAAAGTGAGATACGCTTCACACCTTTTTCTCAAATATCTCTTTGTAGTCATAGACGATATCACTATAGGTGAGTTATCCGATTCATCGGGTTCAACCCGAAGAACATATCCATCTTCACATTTCAACTCGATAACTTTTCTTCCACAATCCACTACAACACCATGAGAAGTCAACCCAATCCATACCGAGGATTAATTCAAATTCACCAAACGGTAGCAGCATGACATGTTTTGTCAGCTAACACATGCTTGCCTAATGGGTTTGACACCTTTACTACAAACGAGAGTTCTAATATCTCAATATTCATCATACATAATTATTTTCACAAACAAGCAATTTATGCTATATCAATTTAAACACATATAATAACAATGTAGTTGTATTATTTACATACAACTTACCTCGGATTACAAAATATAGACGGCTAGTTCGGCTTAGTCCACTTGTTTTGCTTTTCCCCGGTCTAGGCTCGAATTTTGTAATTCTTGAGCTATAATGATAAAAATTCACAATTTAATCATTCTATTGATTTAGGTACTCAACACTTCATAATTGGGAAAAATGACCATTTTGCCCTTAGACTTTCACAAAATGACCATTTTACCCCTAGCCCTAAAAATCAATTTTTATCACATTTCCTCTTTAATCAAACATAAGTGAATACGTTTTATACTAGGAGTAGCCAACGATTCTCATTATTTCACACATTTATCATCTAATTTTCAACTTATGCAAAATGGTCCCTAGTTAGGGTTTCCATGAAAACTACTTCATAAAAGTTGTTTATTACACATCCATAACTCACATTCTTCCATAAAACTTCAGAAAACACCATGAAAACTCTCATAGTAAAACCTAGACTTTCAACCATTTTGCAAAATAGTCCCCTTATTAGGAAGCTCATGTTACAAGGGGTCAAAAAAACAAAAATTATCAACAAAAGTCATCAAAACCACTTACTTGTAGGGAGATTAAGAGGCTGAAGTTTTTCAAGCTTCTAAAACCCTCCTATGGCTGATATTTTTTGTCAAGAAGAAAGGATGAATGAAAAAGATGAGGGCTAGGCTTTAGGGTATTATTTTATCACACATTAGGTCATCAAATACCTAAGACTTTGACTATTTTATTTTCTTTGTGTTATGGCCAGCCAAGCCTCTCTAAAGGGTCTAATTGCCTTTTAAAGACCCCCAATTTAAGTTTCATGGTAATTTAACACCCTTAGCTATCAAGTCAAAACTTTTGCACTATATGTGATTTAGTCCTTTTTTCGTAATTAAGCATGAAATCACTAAAATTACTTCACCAAATTTTTCATGCACTAATATAAAATGCTATAACTCTAAAATTAATAATAAAATAATTTCTTCGACTTCGGATTGGTCGTCTCAAAACCACTGTTTCGACTGAGCCTAAAATCGTGCTGTTACACTTTTTATACCTATAGCATTTCAAACATTTCACACAATTACCATCCATTTAACAAACTTCACAAAATGATCCATTTTAGGTGTTTTCATGAAAATCCCTTTCACAAAAGTTGTTTATTTAACAACCATGATTCATTTCCTTCCATGAAAATTTAGCAAACAACACGAACACTCTCATTGCTAATCCCTAGTCTCTCAACCATTTTGCAAAATAGTCCTTCCATTACTTAGCTTAAGCTATAAGGGCTCTAAAAGTACAAAAATCATTAAGAAAGACCACCAAAATCACTTACTTGCAAGGGTGAAGAGTTGTTGAAATTTCAAGCTTCCAAAACCCTTATTTTGCTAAAAATTTCGGTGGAGAGGAGGAAGATGAAAGGTGATATCTTTTTCTCTTTATTTTATTTTATTTAAAGTCAAATTAGTCACCAAATTTCACCTAACTTTTGACCATTTCATTTTCTTTGTCTCTATGGCTGGCCACCCTTGTGACAGCCCTAAATTGACCCTAGTCGGAAAGTGGTTTCGGGACCGCTAAACCAAGTCACCGAAGTATTTGAATATGATATTTATTGTCTAAAATATGTGAATATGAATGTGTGAAAGTTTTAAGCTTCGATTTAGTTGATTGCATGTGAATTTAATTAATAGGACTTATGTGTGACACTTTTAAAAGGTGATAGGTTAATCTATAAGGACCTATTAATGCATGTTATAAAAATGATGGGTTTGCATGTCAAATTGACCAAAATCTAGATGGTGGCCGGCCATGCTATGGGTTAAAGCATATTATAAACATTTTGTGTTAATGTTTTATGTTAGAAATAATAAAATAAAAGGTTAGTAATAAAGTAATGAAAAGGGAGGGGTGATGAAAACAAAGTTGTCTCATCCATGCTCCCCTATTGCCGTGACTTGAGGAAGGAAGAAGAAAAGGATTCTCTTGCTTCATGTTCGGCTGGTTGATGTTTAGGAAGAGGTATGTTTGATGTTATTCCATGAAGTTCATGCATATTTTTAGATGTTAGTTTGAATTCTACCTAGCCCATGGTTTAAATTCTTTTTGCTATTTGATGGAGATGATACTCGCCATGGGTGTTGTCTTCTTGGTTGGTGTTTGATGTTGTGGTGATGAGGCATGAAGATGATTGAGTTTGAGTGCTTAATAAAAAGGATTGGATGTGAGTGTGTGTGAGAATTTGAAAAGGATGGGTCTTGACAACTTCATGAAGTATTCGGCCATGGTGCTAAAATGTTGTATTGTGTTTAAACTTAGAATTTTTAGTTATATGGATGTGTTAAGTTGCTTGAAATGTTAGATTAATTTGAACTCATCACCAAGTTCTTTAGGCAACCCATGTTAAAAATTTTGGTATTGAGATGCCTAGAACTTTCGGCCATAGTAGCTATGGAGAAATAAGGTTTTTGTTTCTTGTTAAATTGGATGTATCTTGTTGTATGAGTGCTTGAACAAACTATGATTAAATAGATGCATAGATTCAAGGTGGGAAGAATTGGCTATTATGCTTGGTACTAATGCCGAATATGAGAATGTTGTACTTGAAAAATGTAGGTGAACATGACAAGTGTATTCGGCTTAGGGCATAAAGGATATGAAAATTTTGGTATTTATTTTTGATTGTGTGTGTGTATGACCATGGATAATTGGCTGCACAAATATTATAAATACATAGTGTATGTTAAATTTATTAAGCTACAAAACATTATACATGTGACATCCCAAAATTGACCATAGTCGGGATGTGGTTTCGGGACCACAAAACCGAGACATAAGAATAATTAATTATTATTTTCTATGTTTATTGTGCATGAACGTACATATGTGAAAATTTCGTGCCTTAATTTCGTCATTCGTAGGTGAAATTTATTAGAAAGGACTTATGTGAGGAAATTGAGAAATGTGCTAGGCTAATGTTAAAGTGGCCTATTGATACATATTAGAAAATGCTTGGACTTGCATGTCAAATTGCCAAATTTTCCTTATGGTGGCCGCCAAGTTAGATTGATGATGGGCAATATATTTGTTTGCCTTAGATATTATAATAAGAAATTGGATTATGGGAGACAAACTAAAATAAAGAAAGGAATTTAAAAGAAAGGGAATAAAATAAGAAAAAAAAAAGTGTGGATGCCTCCCCCAAGTTGCCGTGAATGGAGCAAAGAAAGAAAAAAAAGAGCTTCATTTCCTTTGGTTCTCTCTTAGCGAATTGAAGAAAGAAAGGGGAGGGAGATTTCGGTCAACTTTAAGCTCAAAACAAGGTTAGTAATTCATGTTAGATTTTGAAATTTCAGCTTAATGAAAGTTGATTACTAAGTTCTTTAACTAGCCCATGTTAAAATTTTGGATTTGGGTGGTGCATGAAGTATCTGACCATGGTAGATAGTGAAGGAGTTGATTATTTTCTTTGTGTTAAATGAGTGATTGTGGATGGGTGAAGTGTGAGCTAGTTAAATATTCATATAGTTAGGTTGGATGATAGGAAGAAAAAATCAGCTTGTGTATGTGCACTAAGGCCGAATATGAAGTTGGAGATTTGTGGGAAATGTATGTGTCTTGAAGTGTTGGAATGGAGAGGATGCTTTAATTGTGTTATGAACAATTATGTGTTAGAAATTGTGATTTTGGGTTGACTAGGATTTTCGCCATAGTGGTCATTGAGGATTAAGGTTATGTTTCATGCTAAACTTGATAAATCTTGGTGTATGGGTGTTTGAACTAAACTAATGATCAAATAGTTGCATAAATACAAAGTAAGAAGAATCGGCTATTGTATGTAATATTATTGCGAATGTGAAAATACTATACTTGAGTAATGAATGTGATTGGATTATTGATAGAATAGTAAATTGCATAAGGCTATTGGCCGAATAGCCAAGAACATAAGGTAGCAAGATAAAAATTTTACCATGTCGTTCCGCATGTTATATTATCATTAGAATGTGGATACCAACATATGTACCCAAGCGATTGAATGAGTTGATTTATTTGTTCAAGCTCAAGATCCTAAAGGAGAGGCGTCCAACAAAGGGAAATCGAAGGTCAACGAGTAGCCGACTTGGAATTATTTGCCCAACACTAGGTAAGTCATTAAGCACATATGTTTGATATTGCTTAAATGATTGGAAAATCTATGCAATTGTGTTTAATGGAATGCTATATATATGTATAAATGAAATTGTATGTGTATGGAATGAGGATAATTGTTGAATGTAATAGAAATAGTGGAATGTGTAGAAAGTTTGCTTTCGGCACTATGTGTCTTGAACAATACGTGTGTATGGTGACGAGATTGGCACTAAGTGTGCGTGCTGGAAATATATGGCACTAAGTGTGCGTGCTAGAAATATTTGGCACTAAGTGTGCAAGCTGGAAAAATACTGACCTTTGGTGTGCGAGTTCGGAGGGTATGGCAATGTGTGTGCGAGCTTAAATTACGTGGCACTAAGTGTGCGAAATCAAGTGGTAAGCACTATGTGTGCATACTCTATATATATGGAGGTGTGTCTCCATTGAATTGAGTATGGACAGCGGATCGGGTAAGTACCTCGAGCTCATGACGAATAGAGAATTCGTTCATGCTTGGGGATTGAAATTGGTAAGCCTTAAATCTATGTGATGATTGAAGTGTGTATGGTTGTGCTGGAAAATGAGTTAATGTGTAAAATGCTTCGATTATCTTGTTGTGTAGAATATGAAATGTGGATGTATGAATTGGTACGAGATTGGACCGAAAGGTCCGAGGTATTATGGTATAGATTCGGTATGGACGAGTACCTAGCCTCATTTGTTGTACATGTAGTAGTAACTTTATCGATGGATTGATTAATGCTTATGACTTACTGAGTTGTAAACTCACTCGGTGTTTTCTTGTCACCCATTTTAGGTCTCTCGGACTCGTATTGTTTTGCGTGATCGGGACCGTCGTTGAAGTCATCACACCGGCTGAAATCTTGTGGTATTGTTTTTGTTGTTGAAGAACATTTGGCATGTATAGGCTATTATATTTTGTCGAATTGTGGGTTGTAAACTTTAAGCCATGTGAAAATGGCCTATGTGGTCGTCGAGTGGGATGCTAGAACCTATAGCCACGAGTCTTAGAAACTCTAATTTTGATATGGTGCCCATAATTTGTGTCATGTATGATGGATGATTAAGGCCAAGGAAAGATTCATGAAATTGGCATAGTCTACTGCAGTAACTGTTGCGGACAGCAGCAGTGAGATGAGATTGAAAATCACTAAAATAGTAGAAGTAGAATTAAATAGTGAGTAAATTATGAAATTGAACCTTGATGAATCTATTTTATATGGACGAAACGAAACGACCATATGAGCAGTATATTGAGAGATATTAAAGTTCTCGTGAGACAGGGCCAGAACGGTTTCTGGGACCCCTGTCGCGACTTTGAAAATTTTCCATAAATTATCCAGAAAGAATTAGGAGTCATGCCTTATATGTACAGATTCCATTTTGAGTCTAGTTTCATTAGAAATAAACGGCACCAGTATCAAAGCCTTGTATAGAGAGATATCCAAGTTGTAACGCACGAAGGTCAGAACAGTCGATCCCTGTAATATGGGTGACTTTAACTAATAAACTGTACCAATTGGCCCAAAAAAAAATTCTAAAAATAAATCCATGGATGGATATATGAGTCTAAATTCAGGAAAATTTACAAAACCAGTTTCCGAGTTTTGAAACTCGAGATATGATTTTAAAGGCGACGGTGACGCAGTTTTCCAGCCTGACTGGTAATGTCAAATTGGTTGGTATCTTGAGAGGATTTGGCGTTAACCCTCGTGTCCGACACGGCGTCGGTCACGAAGTTAGGTGTTACAATTTTATTGGTATCAGAGCTATGGTTTAGTCGGTTCTAGGACTACCATAGAGCGTGTGAGTCTAGCTATACATGCCAAATTGATAGTGCTTAATAATGTGATGACTTGACGGTTGAAATTTTTGTTTTGATTAGCGATGGAACCCGGATAGAGAGACCCTTGGCGGATGACGTTGAAAGTGTAGCGGCTGCTCTGCGCAAGGGACACCGCTGTTGAGCCTCGGTCATCCGCGAATAATCAAAATGAAGGGCGAAACAAGCCTTCTTCACTATGATGAATGAGTGGGTCGCGCAATATGCCCGAACCAACCCTACTGTCCAACCATTCCCGAATTTAAATACTCCACCCCAAGAGCCCGCAATGCCTCCAGTTATTGATCCCGTGAGGCTGAGTAAACCACCGTGGACTTGATTAGGAAGCGGGGCCGAGGAGTTCAAGGCCATAGTTACTTGATGATGCTTGAAAAGGCCGAAGTTACGCTCGATAACACCATTAGAGTGTTAGATGAACTGTCATGCACACCCGATGAATGTCTTAAGTGTGCTATATCCTTGTTATGAGACTCACTTACTATTGGTGGAGGACTTTAATTTCCATAGTCCCAAATGAACGAGTTACACAGGATTTCTTTCAATCCAATTTCAAAGAAATACATTAGTCAACGGTTCATCGATCGAAGCGTAAGGAATTCTTGGAACTCAAGCAAGGCCGGATGATCAGATCTCAATCTGAACATGAGTTCGTAAGACTTAGTCGGTATGCTCGGGAGTGTGTGGCTGATGAGGTTGCGATGTGCAAAAGATTTGAAGAAGGATTGAATGAAGAGTTAAAGTTACTAGTGGGAATTTTGGAGATAAAGGAGTTCGTGACACTAGTCGAACGAGCCTGCAAGGCGGAAGAACTTGGGAAGGAGAAGAAGAAGGCTGAATTTGAAGCAAGAGATTACCGTAAAAGATCGACGAGTAAAGCTCCGTTCTCGGCTGTAAAGAGGTTCGTGGAGGACACCAAGAAGTCGAGGACGATCATGGAATTTCCATTCGAGCCCGACCATTGACGGACTCGAGCTACTTCAGAGCTAGTGTGGGCAATAGTCGTCAAGAGACCCTGAATGCCCCCAATGTGGAAGACGACACCTAGGTGAATGTTGGGGTAAGTCATTAATAGGGCTGTTATGGATGCGGATCGAAGGACCACTTCATTAGAGATTGCACGAGCTAGATGAGAGGAATAAGACACAAGGTGCAAGACCTAGTGGAACGACGGTGGAGGTAGGCCCCAAGAATCTCTGGAGGTAGGGGTGGTAATCGAGAGGAGCCTCTAATACGGCCGTCCGATCCGAGACCCGTGCTCTGCTAGAGCATATGCCATCCGCGCACGAGAGGAGGCATCCTCCCCGACGTTATCACCGGTACTTTTACTCTCTTTGATACTATTGTGATTGCATTGATTGACCCGCTCTACTCACTCATATGTTTGTGAAACCTTAGCATCCAAAGAAGACTCTACCGTTGAGTCTCTTGAGTTCGTAATTCGAGTGTCAAACCCTTTGGGTCAATAAGTGCTTGTTGATAAAGTGTGCAAGAGATGCCCCCTAATAATTCGAGAATCCTATTTTTCGGCCGATCTGATGCTTCTACCATTTCTTGAATTCGATGTTATTCTTGGTATGGATTGGCTGACCGTACATGATGCAGTGGTGGACTGCAAAAGGAAAACCATTGATTTGAGGAGTGCAAAAGGAGAGCCAGCGATAATATCTTCTATGACCGCTCGGAGGTATGTGAAAAAGGGGTGTGAAACATACCTTGCGTATGTGTTTGGAAGTAAAGAGACGGAAAGGAAACTCGAATCGGTACCAGTGGTTTGTGAGTATTCGATGTTTTCCCGAGGAGTTACCGGATTGCCACCGTTCGAGAAGTGGAATTCGACATCGGTTGTACCGAGTACTACGCCGATTTCAATAGCCCCGTCGTATGGCATTAACGGAATTAAAGGAATTGAAGGTTCAATTGCAAGAATTGACGGATAGAGGTTTCGCCGACCGAGTTTTTCTCCATGGGCGCTTTGTATTGTTTGTGAAGAAGAAGGACGGAACCATGAGGTTGTGCATCGACTATCGTCAACTCAATAAAGTGACGATAAAGAATAAATATCCATTGCCACGAATTGACGATTTGTTTGATCAATTAAAGGGAGCCTCGGTGTTTTCAAAGATAGATTTGAGGTCGGGTACTATCGGTTGAGGGTCCGAGAATCGGACATACCCAAAACCGCTTTTAGAACGAGGTACGATCACTACGAATTCTTGGTGATGCCGTTTGGGCTCACTAATGCCCTCGGTGTTTATGGATTTAATGAATAGAATTTTCAGGCCATACTTGGATCGGTTCGTAGTTGTATTTATCGATGACATTTTGGTCTATTCGAAGATGAAACCGAACATCTTGAACACCGAGGCTAGTGTTGCAAATCTTACGAGATAAGCGATTATACGCAAAGTTCAAGAAATGTGAATTTTGGTTGAAAGAGGTTAGCTTTTGGGGCACGTGGTGTCCGTGATCGGTGTCGGGTGGACCTAAACAAAATTTCGGCCATAGTCAATTGGAAACCTCCAAGGAATGTTACCGGTTAGGAGCTTTTGGGGCTTGCCGGTTACTACCGACGGTTTGTGAAAGGATTCTCGATGATACCCACACCCATGACAAACCGCTTGAAAAGATGTCAAATTTGAATGGACGGAAAAGTGTCGAAAAGTTTCACCAATTGAAAACCCATTTGACGAAAGCTCCAGGTTCTAGTACGGCCGAATCGGCAAAGAGTTTGTCATCTATAGTGATGCCTCCCTACTTGGGTTAGGTTGCGTATTGATGCAAGAAGGTCGAGTTGTGGCCTATCGCGTCGAGACAATTAAAGCCACATGAGAAAAATTATCCAACCCATGATCTCGAATTGGTCGCCATCGTGTTCGCCTTGAAGATATAGCGACATTACTTATTTGGTGAGAAGTGCCATGTGTATTCGGATCACAAAAGTCTCAAATATTTGATGACTCGAGAGACTTAAATCTGCGACAAAGACGATGGCTCGAGTTGTTAAAAGATTATGAACTCGTCATTGATTATCACCCGGAAAGGCTAATGTGGTTGCGGATGCCTTAAGTCGAAATCACCGCTTGCTTTATGAGCGATGAATGTACACTTGTCTATTCTACCCGACAATGTGTTAGTAGCGAATTAAAGGCCAAACCATTGTTGGCTCATCAAATTCGGGAAGCTCGAAAGTTGATGAGGAGTTGCTTGCAAAACGGGCCGAGTGTGTTCGAATAAGGAATCGAGTTTCAAATTGATGATGACGATTGTTTGAGGTTCAGAAGTCGTCTATGTGTTCCAAAGAATTCGGAACTTATTTCGATAATTCTAAATGAAGCCCATTGTAGTCGAATGTCAATCCACCCGGGTAGTACTAAAATGTACAATGACCTAAAACGCCAATTTTGGTGGCCCGGTATGAAACGAGACATTTCTGAATTTGTTTCAAGGTGTCTGATATGTCAACAAGTGAAAGCGGAACATCAAGTGCCATCGGGATTACTTCAGCCGATCATGATACCCGAATGGAAATGGGATCGAGTCACAATGGACTTTGTATCCGGACTGCCATTGTCAGTGAGTAAGAAGGATGCGATTTGGGTCGTTGTCGATAGACCGACTAAGTCGGCTCACTTTATCCCCGTCGTCACGGATTTTTCAATGGACAAACTAGCCGAATTGTACGCTTTCCCAGTTGTGAGATTACACGGGTGCCTATTTTTATCGTGTCGATAGAGACCCAAGATTTGCGTCGCGATTTTGGAAGAAATTGCAAGATGCTTTGGGTACCAAGCGCATTTAGCATCGCTTTTCATCCCCAAACCGATGGTCAATCCGAACGGATAATTCAAATACTCGAGGATATGTTGAGATGTTGCATCCTTGAGTTTAGTGGTTCATGGAACGGTATTTACCTTTGATTGAATTCGCCTACAACAATAGCTTTCAATCAAGTATTAAGATGGCGCCTTACGAGGCTTTATACGATCGTAAATGCCGTACCCCATTATTCGACCTGAACTTAGTGAAGGTAAATTCTTGAGGTTGATTTGGTTAAGGATGCCGAGCAAAAGTTCGAGTAATTCGTGAAAGTTTGAAAGTCGCCGGATCGCCAAAAGTCGTATGCGGATTTGAAAAGAAAAGATGTTGAATATCGGGTTGGAGACAAGGTCTTTCTCAAAGTTTCACCTTGGAAGAAGGTGCTTAGATTTGGTCGTAAGGGCAAATTGAGTCCGAGGTTCATCGGGCCATATGAAGTATCCGAACGAGTTGGGCGATCGATATCGATTAATTTTGCCCCGAGCTCGAAAGGATTCTAACGTTTTCATGTCTCGATGCTTCGACGATATAGGTCTGATCCATCGCACGTAATTGCTCCATCTGAGATTGAGATTCAGCCTAATTTGAGCTATGAAGAGGAACCGGTTCGCATTATGATGCGTGAAGTAAAAGAGTTGCGCAATAAGAAAATCCCGTTAGTGAAGGTGTTGTGGCATAAACACGGAATTGAAGAAGCCACTTGGGAACTTGAGGACTCTATGAAAGAGCGATACCCGAGCCTATTTACCGGTAAGATTTTCGGGGACGAAAATTTCTTAAGTGGGGGAGAGTTGTGACATCCCAAAATTGACCATAGTCGGGATGTGGTTTCGGGACCACAAAACCGAGACACAAGAATAATTAATTATTATTTTCTATGTTTATTGTGCATGAACGTACATATGTGAAAATTTCGTGCCTTAATTTCGTCATTCGTAGGTGAAATTTATTAGAAAGGACTTATGTGAGGAAATTGAGAAATGTGCTAGGCTAATGTTAAAGTGGCCTATTGATACATATTAGAAAATGCTTGGACTTGCATGTCAAATTGCCAAATTTTCCTTATGGTGGCCGGCCAAGTTAGATTGATGATGGGCAATATATTTGTTTGCCTTAGATATTATAATAAGAAATTGGATTATGGGAGACAAACTAAAATAAACAAAGGAATTTAAAAGAAAGGGGAATAAAATAAGAAAAAAAAAAAAAGTGTGTGGATGCCTCCCCCCCCAAGTTGCCGTGAATGGAGCAAAGAAAGAAAAAAAAAAGAGCTTCATTTCCTTTGGTTCTCTCTTAGCGAATTGAAGAAAGAAAGGGGAGGGAGATTTGGTCAACTTTAAGCTCAAAACAAGGTTAGTAATTCATGTTAGATTTTGAAATTTCAGCTTAATGAAAGTTGATTACTAAGTTCTTTAACTAGCCCATGTTAAAATTTTGGATTTGGGTGGTGCATGAAGTATCTGACCATGGTAGATAGTGAAGGAGTTGATTATTTTCTTTGTGTTAAATGAGTGATTGTGGATGGGTGAAGTGTGAGCTAGTTAAATATTCATATAGTTAGGTTGGATGATAGGAAGAAAAAATCAGCTTGTGTATGTGCACTAAGGCCGAATATGAAGTTGGAGATTTGTGGGAAATGTATGTGTCTTGAAGTGTTGGAATGGAGAGGATGCTTTAATTGTGTTATGAACAATTATGTGTTAGAAATTGTGATTTTGGGTTGACTAGGATTTTCGGCCATAGTGGTCATTGAGGATTAAGGTTATGTTTCATGCTAAACTTGATAAATCTTGGTGTATGGGTGTTTGAACTAAACTAATGATCAAATAGTTGCATAAATACAAAGTAAGAAGAATCGGCTATTGTATGTAATATTATTGCGAATGTGAAAATACTATACTTGAGTAATGAATGTGATTGGATTATTGATAGAATAGTAAATTGCATAAGGCTATTGGCCGAATAGCCAAGAACATAAGGTAGCAAGATAAAAATTTTACCATGTCGTTCCGCATGTTATATTATCATTAGAATGTGGATACCAACATATGTACCCAAGCGATTGAATGAGTTGATTTATTTGTTCAAGCTCAAGATCCTAAAGGAGAGCGTCCAACAAAGGGAAATCGAAGGTCAACGAGTAGCCGACTTGGAATTATTTGCCCAACACTAGGTAAGTCATTAAGCACATATGTTTGATATTGCTTAAATGATTGGAAAATCTATGCAATTGTGTTTAATGGAATGCTATATATATGTATAAATGAAATTGTATGTGTATGGAATGAGGATAATTGTTGAATGTAATAGAAATAGTGGAATGTGTAGAAAGTTTGCTTTCGGCACTATGTGTCTTGGGCAATACGTGTGTATGGTGACGAGATTGGCACTAAGTGTGCGTGCTGGAAATATATGGCACTAAGTGTGCGTGCTAGAAATATTTGGCACTAAGTGTGCAAGCTGGAAAAATACTGACCTTTGGGTGTGCGAGTTCGGAGGGTATGGCAATCGTGTGTGCGAGCTTAAATTACGTGGCACTAAGTGTGCGAAATCGAGTGGTAAGCACTATGTGTGCGTACTCTATATATATGGAGGTGTGTCTCCATTGAATTGAGTATGGACAGCGGATCGGGTAAGTACCTCGAGCTCATGACGAATAGAGAATTCGTTCATGCTTGGGGATTGAAATTGGTAAGCCTTAAATCTATGTGATGATTGAAGTGTGTATGGTTGTGCTGGAAAATGAGTTAATGTGTAAAAATGCTTGATTATCTTGTTGTGTAGAATATGAAATGTGGATGTATGAATTGGTGCGAGATTGGACCGAAAGGTCCGAGGTATTATGGTATAGATTCGGTATGGACGAGTACCTAGCCTCATTTGTTGTACATGTAGTAGTAACTTTATCGAGTGGATTGATTAATGCTTATGACTTACTGAGTTGTAAACTCACTCGGTGTTTTCTTGTCACCCATTTTAGGTCTCTCGGACTCGTATTGTTTTGCGTGATCGGGACCGTCGTTGAAGTCATCACACCGCTGAAATCTTGTGGTATTGTTTTTGTTGTTGAAGAACATTTGGCATGTATAGGCTATTATATTTTGTCGAATTGTGGGTTGTAAACTTTAAGCCATGTGAAAATGGCCTATGTGGTCGTCGAGTGGGATGCTAGAACCTATAGCCACGAGTCTTAGAAACTCTAATTTTGATATGGTGCCCATAATTTGTGTCATGTATGATGGATGATTAAGGCCAAGGAAAGATTCATGAAATTGGCATAGTCTACTGCAGTAACTGTTGCGGACAGCAGCAGTGAGATGAGATTGAAAAATCACTAAAAATAGTAGAAGTAGAATTAAATAGTGAGTAAATTATGAAATTGAACCTTGATGAATCTATTTTTATATGGACGAAACGAAACGACCATATGAGCAGTATATTGAGAGATATTAAAGTTCTCGTGAGACAGGGCCAGAACGGTTTCTGGGACCCCTGTCGCGACTTTGAAAATTTTCCATAAATTATCCAGAAAGAATTAGGAGTCATGCCTTATATGTACAGATTCCATTTTGAGTCTAGTTTCATTAGAAATAAACGGCACCAGTATCAAAGCCTTGTATAGAGAGATATCCAAGTTGTAACGCACGAAGGTCAGAACAGTCGATCCCTGTAATATGGGTGACTTTAACTAATAAACTGTACCAATTGGCCCAAAAAAAAATTCTAAAAATAAATCCATGGATGGATATATGAGTCTAAATTCAGGGAAAATTTACAAAACCAGTTTCCGAGTTTTGAAACTCGAGATATGATTTTTAAGGCGACGGTGACGCAGTTTTCCAGCCTGACTGGTAATGTCAAATTGGTTGGTATCTTGAGAGGATTTGGCCGTTAACCCCTCGTGTCCGACACCGGCGTCGGTCACGAGTTAGGGGTGTTACAATTTTATTGGTATCAGAGCTATGGTTTAGTCGGTTCTAGGACTACCATAGAGCGTGTGAGTCTAGCTATACATGCCAAATTGATAGTGCTTAATAATGTGATGACTTGACGGTTGAAATTTTTGTTTTGATTAGCGATGGAACCCGGATAGAGACCCTTGGCGGATGACGTTGAAAGTGTAGCGGCTGCTCCTGCGCAAGGGACACCGCTGTTGAGCCTCGGTCATCCGCGAATAATCAAAATGAAGGGCGAAACAAGCCTTCTTCACTATGATGAATGAGTGGGTCGCATAATATGCCCGAACCAACCCGCTGTCCAACCATTCCCGAATTTAAATACTCCACCCCAAGAGCCCGCAATGCCTCCAGCTATTGATCCCGTGAGGCTGAGTAAACCACCGTGGACTTGATTAGGAAGCGGGGCCGAGGAGTTCAAGGCCATAGTTCTTGATGATGCCGAAAAGGCCGAGTTCGCTCGATAACACCATTAGAGTGTTAGATGAACTGTCATGCACACCGATGAATGTCTTAAGTGTGCTATATCCTTGTTAAGAGACTCGACTTACTATTGGTGGAGGACTTTAATTTCCATAGTCCCAAATGAACGAGTTACAGGGATTTCTTTCAATCCAATTTGAAAGAAATACATTAGTCAACGGTTCATCGATCGAAGCGTAAGGAATTCTTGGAACTCAAGCAAGGCCGGATGATCAGATCTCAATACTGAACATGAGTTCGTAAGACTTAGTCGGTATGCTCGGGAGTGTGTGGCTGATGAGGTTGCGATGTGCAAAAGATTTGAAGAAGGATTGAATGAAGAGTTAAAGTTACTAGTGGGAATTTTGGAGATAAAGGAGTTCGTGACACTAGTCGAACGAGCTCGCAAGGCGGAAGAACTTGGGAAGGAGAAGAAGAAGGCTGAATTTGAAGCAAGAGATTACCGTAAAAGATCGACGAGTAAAGCTCCGTTCTCGGCTGTAAAGAGGTTCGTGGAGGACACCAGAAGTCGAGGACGATCATGGGAATTTCCATTCGAGCCCGACCATTGACGGACTCCCGAGCTACTTCAGTAGCTAGTGTGGGCAATAGTCGTCAAGAGAGACCTGAATGCCCCCAATGTGGAAGACGACACCTAGGTGAATGTTGGGGTAAGTCTGTTAATAGGGCCTGTTATGGATGCGGATCGAAGGACCACTTCATTAGAGATTGCACGGAGCTAGATGAGAGGAATAAGACACAAGGTGCAAGACCTAGTGGAACGACGGCTGGAGGTAGGCCCCCAAGAATCTCTGGAGGTAGGGGTGGTAATCAGAGAGGAGCCTCTAATACGGCCGTCCGATCCGAGACCCGTGCTCCTGCTAGAGCATATGCCATCCGCGCACGAGAGGAGGCATCCTCCCCTGACGTTATCACTGGTACTTTTACTCTCTTTGATACTATTGTGATTGCATTGATTGACCCCGGCTCTACTCACTCATATGTTTGTGAAACCTTAGCATCCAGTAAGACTCTACCTGTTGAGTCTACTGAGTTCGTAATTCGAGTGTCAAACCCTTTGGGTCAATAAGTGCTTGTTGATAAAGTGTGCAAGAGATGCCCCCTAATAATTCGAGAATCCTATTTTTCGGCCGATCTGATGCTTCTACCATTTCTTGAATTCGATGTTATTCTTGGTATGGATTGGTGATCAGTACATGATGCAAATGGTGGACCGCAAAGGAAAACCATTGATTTGAGGAGTGCAAAGGAGAGCCAGTGATAATATCTTCTATGACCGCTCGGAGGTATGTGAAAAAGGGGTGTGAAACATACCTTGCGTATGTGTTTGGAAGTAAAGAGACGGAAAGGAAACTCGAATCGGTACCAGTGGTTTGTGAGTATTCAGATGTTTTTCCCGAGGAGTTACCGGGATTGCCACCGGTTCGAGAAGTGGAATTGACATCGAAGTTGTACCGAGTACTACGCCGATTTCAATAGCCCCGTGTCGTATGGCATTAACGGAATTAAAGGAATTGAAGGTTCAATTGCAAGAATTGACGGATAGAGGTTTCGCTCGACCGAGTTTTTCTCCATGGGCGCTTTTGTATTGTTTGTGAAGAAGAAGGACGGAACCATGAGGTTGTGCATCGACTATCGTCAACTCAATAAAGTGACGATAAAGAATAAATATCCATTGCCACGAATTGACGATTTGTTTGATCAATTAAAGGGAGCCTCGGTGTTTTCAAAGATAGATTTGAGGTCGGGTACTATCGGTTGAGGTCCGAGAATCGGACATACCCAAAACCGCTTTTAGAACGAGGTACGATCACTACGAATTCTTGGTGATGCCGTTTGGGCTCACTAATGCCCTGCGGTGTTTATGGATTTAATGAATAGAATTTTCAGGCCATACTTGGATCGGTTCGTAGTTGTATTTATCGATGACATTTTGGTCTATTCGAAAGATGAAACCGAACATCTTGAACACCGAGGCTAGTGTTGCAAATCTTACGAGATAAGCGATTATACGCAAAGTTCAAGAAATGTGAATTTTGGTTGAAAGAGGTTAGCTTTTGGGGCACGTGGTGTCCGCATCGGTGTCGGGTGGACCTAAACAAAATTTCGCCATAGTCAATTGGAAACCTCCAAGGAATGTTACCGGGTTAGGAGCTTTTTGGGCTTGCTTGCGTTACTACCGACGGTTTGTGAAAGGATTCTCGATGATACCCACACCCATGACAAAACCGCTTGAAAAGATGTCAAATTTGAATGGACGGAAAAGTGTCGAAAAGTTTCGACCAATTGAAAACCCATTTGACGAAAGCTCCGGTTCTAGTACAAATTAATCGGCAAAGAGTTTGTCATCTATAGTGATGCCTCCCTACTTGGGTTAGGTTGCGTATTGATGCAAGAAGGTCGAGTTGTGGCCTATCGTCGAGACAATTAAAGCCACATGAGAAAAATTATCCAACCCATGATCTCGAATTGGTCGCCATCGTGTTCGCCTTGAAGATATAGCGACATTACTTATTTGGTGAGAAGTGCCATGTGTATTCGGATCACAAAAGTCTCAAATATTTGATGACTCGAGAGACTTAAATCTGCGACAAAGACGATGGCTCGAGTTGTTAAAAGATTATGAACTCGTCATTGATTATCACCCGGGAAAGGCTAATGTGGTTGCGGATGCCTTAAGTCGGAAATCACTGTTTGCTTTACGAGCGATGAATGTACACTTGTCTATTCTACCCGACAATGTGTTAGTAGCCGAATTAAAGGCCAAACCATTGTTGGCTCATCAAATTCGGGAAGCTCAGAAAGTTGATGAGGAGTTGCTTGCAAAACGGGCTGAGTGTGTTCTGAATAAGGAATCAGAGTTTCAAATTGATGATGACGATTGTTTGAGGTTCAGAAGTCGTCTATGTGTTCCAAAGAATTCGGAACTTATTTCGATAATTCTAAATGAAGCCCATTGTAGTCGAATGTCAATCCACCCGGGTAGTACTAAAATGTACAATGACCTGAAACGCCAATTTTGGTGGCCCGGTATGAAACGAGACATTTCTGAATTTGTTTCAAGGTGTCTGATATGTCAACAAGTGAAAGCGGAACATCAAGTGCCATCGGGATTACTTCAGCCGATCATGATACCCGAATGGAAATGGGATCGAGTCACAATGGACTTTGTATCCGGACTGCCATTGTCAGTGAGTAAGAAGGATGCGATTTGGGTCGTTGTCGATAGACTGACTAAGTCGGCTCACTTTATCCCCGTACGTACGGATTTTTCAATGGACAAACTAGCCGAATTGTACGTTTCCCAGATTGTGAGATTACACGGGGTGCCTATTTTTATCGTGTCAGATAGAGACCCAAGATTTGCGTCGCGATTTTGGAAGAAATTGCAAGATGCTTTGGGTACCAAGCTGCATTTTAGCACCGCTTTTCATCCCCAAACCGATGGTCAATCCGAACGGATAATTCAAATACTCGAGGATATGTTGAGATGTTGCATCCTTGAGTTTAGTGGTTCATGGGAACGGTATTTACCTTTGATTGAATTCGCCTACAACAATAGCTTTCAATCAAGTATTAAGATGGCGCCTTACGAGGCTTTATACTATCGTAAATGCCGTACCCCATTATTCGGACTGAACTTAGTGAAGGTAAATTCTTGAGGTTGATTTGGTTAAGGATGCCGAGCAAAAGTTCGAGTAATTCGTGAAAGTTTGAAAGTCGCCGGATCGCCAAAAGTCGTATGCGGATTTGAAAAGAAAAGATGTTGAATATCAGGTTGGAGACAAGGTCTTTCTCAAAGTTTCACCTTGGAAGAAGGTGCTTAGATTTGGTCGTAAGGGCAAATTGAGTCCGAGGTTCATCGGGCCATATGAAGTATCCGAACGAGTTGGGCCAGTCGCATATCGATTAATTTTGCCCCCTGAGCTCGAAAGGATTCACAACGTTTTTCATGTCTCGATGCTTCGACGATATAGGTCTGATCCATCGCACGTAATTGCTCTATCTGAGATTGAGATTCAGCCTAATTTGAGCTATGAAGAGGAACCGGTTCGCATTATGATGCGTGAAGTAAAAGAGTTGCGCAATAAGAAAATCCCGTTAGTGAAGGTGTTGTGGCATAAACACGGAATTGAAGAAGCCACTTGGGAACTTGAGGACTCTATGAAAGAGCGATACCCGAGCCTATTTACCAGTAAGATTTTCGGGGACGAAAATTTCTTAAGTGGGGGAGAGTTGTGACATCCCAAAATTGACCATAGTCGGGATGTGGTTTCGGGACCACAAAACCGAGACACAAGAATAATTAATTATTATTTTCTATGTTTATTGTGCATGAACGTACATATGTGAAAATTTCGTGCCTTAATTTCGTCATTCGTAGGTGAAATTTATTAGAAAGGACTTATGTGAGGAAATTGAGAAATGTGCTAGGCTAATGTTAAAGTGGCCTATTGATACATATTAGAAAATGCTTGGACTTGCATGTCAAATTGCCAAATTTTCCTTATGGTGGCCGCCAAGTTAGATTGATGATGGGCAATATATTTGTTTGCCTTAGATATTATAATAAGAAATTGGATTATGGAGACAAACTAAAATAAACAAAGGAATTTAAAAGAAAGGGGAATAAAATAAGAAAAAAAAAAAAAGTGTGTGGATGCCTCCCCCAAGTTGCCGTGAATGGAGCAAAGAAAGAAAAAAAAAGAGAGCTTCATTTCCTTTGGTTCTCTCTTAGCCGAATTGAAGAAAGAAAGGGGGAGGGGAGATTTCGGTCAACTTTAAGCTCAAAACAAGGTTAGTAATTCATGTTAGATTTTGAAATTTCAGCTTAATGAAAGTTGATTACTAAGTTCTTTAACTAGCCCATGTTAAAATTTTGGATTTGGGTGGTGCATGAAGTATACGGCCATGGTAGATAGTGAAGGGAGTTGATTATTTTCTTTGTGTTAAATGAGTGATTGTGGATGGGTGAAGTGTGAGCTAGTTAAATATTCATATAGTTAGGTTGGATGATAGGAAGAAAAAAATCAGCTTGTGTATGTGCACTAAGGCCGAATATGAAGTTGGAGATTTGTGGGAAATGTATGTGTCTTGAAGTGTTGGAATGGAGAGGATGCTTTAATTGTGTTATGAACAATTATGTGTTAGAAATTGTGATTTTGGGTTGACTAGGATTTTCGGCCATAGTGGTCATTGAGGATTAAGGTTATGTTTCATGCTAAACTTGATAAATCTTGGTGTATGGGTGTTTGAACTAAACTAATGATCAAATAGTTGCATAAATACAAAGTAAGAAGAATCGGCTATTGTATGTAATATTATTGCCGAATGTGAAAATACTATACTTGAGTAATGAATGTGATTGGATTATTGATAGAATAGTAAATTGCATAAGGCTATTGGCCGAATAGCCAAGAACATAAGGTAGCAAGATAAAAATTTTACCATGTCGTTCCGCATGTTATATTATCATTAGAATGTGGATACCAACATATGTACCCAAGCGATTGAATGAGTTGATTTATTTGTTCAAGCTCAAGATCCTAAAGGAGAGGCGTCCAACAAAGGGAAATCGAAGGTCAACGAGTAGCCGACTTGGAATTATTTGCCCAACACTAGGTAAGTCATTAAGCACATATGTTTGATATTGCTTAAATGATTGGAAAATCTATGCAATTGTGTTTAATGGAATGCTATATATATGTATAAATGAAATTGTATGTGTATGGAATGAGGATAATTGTTGAATGTAATAGAAATAGTGGAATGTGTAGAAAGTTTGCTTTCGGCACTATGTGTGCGGGCAATACGTGTGTATGGTGACGAGATTGGCACTAAGTGTGCGTGCTGGAAATATATGGCACTAAGTGTGCGTGCTAGAAATATTTGGCACTAAGTGTGCAAGCTGGAAAAATACTGACCTTGGGTGTGCGAGTTCGGAGGGTATGGCACTCGTGTGCGAGCTTAAATTACGTGGCACTAAGTGTGCGAAATCGAGTGGTAAGCACTATGTGTGCGTACTCTATATATATGGAGGTGTGTCTCCATTGAATTGAGTATGGACAGCGGATCGGGTAAGTACCTCGAGCTCATGACGAATAGAGAATTCGTTCATGCTTGGGGATTGAAATTGGTAAGCCTTAAATCTATGTGATGATTGAAGTGTGTATGGTTGTGCTGGAAAATGAGTTAATGTGTAAAAATGCTTGATTATCTTGTTGTGTAGAATATGAAATGTGGATGTATGAATTGGTGCGAGATTGGACCGAAAGGTCCGAGGTATTATGGTATAGATTCGGTATGGACGAGTACCTAGCCTCATTTGTTGTACATGTAGTAGTAACTTTATCGTGGATTGATTAATGCTTATGACTTACTGAGTTGTAAACTCACTCGGTGTTTTCTTGTCACCCATTTTAGGTCTCTCGGACTCGTATTGTTTTGCGTGATCGGGACCGTCGTTGAAGTCATCACACCGGCTGAAATCTTGTGGTATTGTTTTGTTGTTGAAGAACATTTGGCATGTATAGGCTATTATATTTTGTCGAATTGTGGGTTGTAAACTTTAAGCCATGTGAAAATGGCCTATGTGGTCGTCGAGTGGGATGCTAGAACCTATAGCCACGAGTCTTAGAAACTCTAATTTTGATATGGTGCCCATAATTTGTGTCATGTATGATGGATGATTAAGGCCAAGGAAAGATTCATGAAATTGGCATAGTCTGCTGCAGTAACTGTTGCGGACAGCAGCAGTGAGATGAGATTGAAAATCACTAAAAATAGTATAAGTAGAATTAAATAATGAGTAAATTATGAAATTGAACCTTGATGAATCTATTTTATATGGACGAAACGAAACGACCATATGAGCAGTATATTGAGAGATATTAAAGTTCTCGTGAGACAGGGCCAGAACGGTTTCTGGGACCCCTGTCGCGACTTTGAAAATTTTCCATAAATTATCCAGAAAGAATTAGGAGTCATGCCTTATATGTACAGATTCCATTTTGAGTCTAGTTTCATTAGAAACAAACGGCACCAGTATCAAAGCCCTGTATAGAGATATATCCAAGTTGTAACGCACGAAGGTCAGAACAGTCGATCCCTGTAATATGGGTGACTTTCACTAATAAACTGTACCAATTGGCCCAACCAAAAATTCTAAAAATAAATCCATGGATGGGTATATGAGTCTAAATTCAGGGAAAATTTACAAAACCAGTTTCCGAGTTTTGAAACTCGAGATATGATTTTTAAGGCGACGGTGACGCAGTTTTCCAGCCTGACTGGTAATGTCAAATTGGTTGGTATCTTGAGAGGATTTGGCCGTTAACCCCTCGTGTCCGACACCGGCGTCGGTCACGAGTTAGGGGTGTTACAATACATGTTCGGCCAAGGTAAATTATTTGAGTAAAGTATATCTTGATGGTACATTTCGGCTAGTATAAAATGTATATGGATGTCGTATGACTATGTTTGATTTGGGAAGTAAATTGTTTGATTTAGCTCAAGAGCCTAGAGGATCAAAGTTGGATAAGTGAAAGGAAAGAGTGATCGAATAGCCGTTGAAATTGTTCGACAACATCCAAGGTAAGTTTTCGAGTAATGAAACTTAGTTTATGATTTGATTAAGTCATGACATATAAGCATAAAAAATAAACGGTGATATAATGATTCTACTTGAATTGTATATTGAGGTGATTAGTTTATACCTATGACGGGTAGCCGAATGTGTATACAGATCATGTTATAAAGCAAATCAAAATCATGCTCTTTGTATGTGGCTATTGAGCCGAAAATGGTAATGGTTGATAAGCGTCTTGTGTTTGAATTCTAGTTATGATAATGAAATATGTATGTGTCATGATTTATTGGTATATGTGCTTGATTATTCGGATGATATCCGGGCTAAGTCCCGAAGGCATTTGTGCGAGTAGTTGCTATACCCGGGCTAAGTCCCGAAGGCATTTGTGCTAGTGACTATATCCGGGCTAAGTCCCGAAGGCATTTATGCTAGTGACTATATCCGAGCTAAGACCCGAAGGCATTTGTGCGAGTTGCTATATCCGGATAAATCCCGAAGATACTTGGGTTTGGAAGCGAGCGATCTTGCTGTAATAATTTCAATTAATACGCTCATAAAATACAAAAGATAAGGTATGTTTCGTATATGCATCGGAAAGGTTGACTCCTTTCAAATAGTACTCGCTCAATTGATTAACGAGCTTCCAGCCTCTAGTTAGGTTTGATACCCTGTGTATGAATATATTGGTTGAAGCGTGAAGTAATTATGATTTTGAGAATGTGCATATATGAAATTATTCATTTAGTCATATGAACGCTATACTTTAGTCGTAAATAATTTCATTACTCAAAACTTACTAAGCATTAAATGCTTATTCCGTTTCTTTAATTCTCTGTTTTATAGATTTTGTTCGTCAGCTATCAGACTCGGGATTGTCGAAGTCGAAGTCGTCCACACTATCTAAGCCCTTTTTGGTATTCTTTTAGTTAAACGTTGATAATGGCATGTATAGGACTAACCTTTGTTGTTAATCAAGTACCTTTGGTGATGTGTATATATTCGGATAGCCATGCGAAAATGGCTTAAATATTTTGAGCATAGTATTAAAATCATTTTGTATATATATGGTTATTGAGAGGTGTGGAAATTCTTGGAAATGATTAGCCATTGGAATGGTTAATCACGATCATATTTGGTGCTATGTATGTCCAATGGCTAGTTGAATCATGGAAACTATGGAATAGGTGAAATTTCCCTTAAAATAGACGCCGACAGCAGCAGTGATGTGAGTTTGAAAATTCACTAAAAATACTAGGAATGTAATTAAATAATTAATAAATTATGTAATCTAACCTTGATGAATCTATTTTCATATGGAAGAATCAAAATGACCATATGAGCCGTATTTTATGAGATGTTTAAGTTTTCGTGAAACAGGGCCAGAACGGTTACTGGATCCCCTGTTCTGACTTTGGAAATTTACCATAAATTAACCAGAAATAATTAGAAGTCATTATTTATATGTAAAGATTCATTTTTGAGTCTAGTTTCATTAGAAACAAACGGTATATGTATTGAAGCCTTGTACAGGGAGATATCTAAGTCGTAATGCATGAAGGTCAGAGTAGTCGAACCCTGAAACAGGGGAGACTTTAACTAATAAACTGTACTAATTGGCCTGACCAAAAATTCTAGAAAAAAATATGTAGATGGATATATGAGTCTAGTTTCAGGGAAAATTTATGGAATTAGTTTTCAAGTTTTGGAACTCGAGATATGATTTTTAAGGTGACAGTGATGCAGTTAGCCAGCTTGTCTGGAAATTTTAAAATGAACTGTGTAAATAAATGAATTAAGTTCGTTAACACCTCGTGTTCGACTCCGGCAACGGTCTCGGGTGCGAGGCGTTACAACCCTTATTAGAATGGGTCTATTTGCCCTTGAAAGACCCCTAATTATGATTCTGTATCTATTTAACACCATTTGCTAGTAAAACAAAACTTTTGCCCTTTATGCGATTTAGTCCATTTTCGCAATTAAGCTCAGAATCGCTAAAATTAATTCACCAAAATTTTCATACACTCATATAATCATGCTACAACAAATAAAATGATATTAAAAATAATTTCTCTGACCTCGGGTTAGTTGTTCTGAAACCACTATTCTGACTAGGCCCAAAATCGGGCTGTTACAATTCTCCCCCTTAGGGATTTTCGTCCTCGAAAATCTTACCGTTAAAAAGGTTTGGGTATTGGTCTCTCATGGTCTACTCGGGCTCCCAGGTGGCCTCTTCTATCCCATGTCTATGCCATAATACCTTTACAAGTGCTATTCTCTTATTTCTCAATTGTTTAACCTCCTGAGCTAAAATCTTAATTGGTTCTTCGCCATAAGTCATATCTGACCGAGTCTCAATCTCTGTTGGCGAAAGAACGTGATGGATCTTCTCTAACTCAGATGGGAAGGCTAGTCGATAAGCTACCCGTCCAATTCTCTCAATCACCTCGTAAGGGGCTTAATTTCCCTTTCTTACCAAATCTGAGAACCTTTTTCCATGGGGATACTTTCAAAAACACCATGTCACCAATTTGAAACTCAATTTCTTTTCGTTTCAAATTCGCGTAGGATTTCTGTCTATCTGAAGCGGTCTTCAAACAGTCACGAATTACCTTTACTTTCTCTTCGGTCTCTTTAACTAAGTCAACCCTGTGAATCTGATGTTCTCTGATTTCGGTACAATATAAGGGCGTTCAACAATTACGCCCATATAAAGCCTCATAAGGCGCCATTTTCAAACTCGACTGATAGCTATTGTTGTAGGCAAACTCTACCAGGGGTAAATAGTTTTCCCAACTGCCTAGGAATTCAAGGACGCAACACCGTAACATGTCTTCAAGAATCTGAATTACTATTTCCCACTGGCTATCAGTTTGCGGATGGAAAGCCATGCTAAATTTCAATTTTGTTCCCAAAGCTTCTTGTAGCCTCCAAAACTACAAGGTAAACCTTGGTTCTCTATCCAAAATAATTGACAAGGGCACTCCATTGAGTCTCACAATTTTAGAAACATACAACTCAGCTAGTTAATCAAGCAGGTAACCAGTACGTACCGGAATAAAGTGAGCTGATTTTGTTAATCAATCAACTATAATCTAAATAGCATCTTTCTTTCTTGGTGACAACAACCGTCACAAAATACATGGTAATTCTATCCTATTTCCACTCGGGAACCATTACAGGCTGTAGTAAACCCGAAGGTACTTGGTGCTCAGCTTTCACTTGCTGACAAATTAAACATTTCAACACAAACTCTAAGATGTCCCTTTTCATAATGGCCACTAATACAATCTCTTCAAGTTATTATACATCTTGGTACTACCAGGATGGATTGACATACAACTACTATGTGCCTCGTAAAGAATTTTCCCAATAAGCTCATCATATCTAGGTACACAGACCCTATTTCGGAACATCAAACAACCGTCGGTACTAATCCGAAAATCTAATTCATTATCTGTCTCACACTGAGTCACCTTGGCTTACAAATCTTTATCACTTTTCTAAGCTTCACAAATCTCTTGAAGAAACATAGGTCTAGCTCTCAACTCTGCTAGAATTGAACCATCCTTGATTACAGATAACTGAGTATTCATAGTTCTCAAGGCAACAATGACTTTCTACTTAGTGCATCTGCGACCACGTTTGCCTTCCCCGGGTGATAATCAATTATTAACTCATAATGTTTGATCAACTCCAGCCACCTTTGTTGCTGTAGATTCAAATCCTTTTGAGTCAACAAATACTTTGGAATTTTATGGTTAATTAATACTCGACATCTTTTGCCATACAAATGGTGTCTCCAAATCTTCAGTGCGAACACTATGGTGACTAACTCTAAATCGTGAATCCGATAGTTTTTCTCATCCGACTTCAATTGTCTCGAGGCATATGCTATTACCTTGCCTTTCTGCATGAGCACGCATCCCAATCCATTCAAGGAAGCGTCGCTATACATTACAAATTCTTTTCCCGGTTCCGGTTACACTAAAATTGGAGCTTCAGTCAATGCATTTAGTTTCTCGAAGGTCTGTTGGCACTTTTCTGTCTATTCAAGCTTAACATCTTTCTGAAGCAACCTCGTCATCGGAGTAGAGATCATAGAGAATCCTTTAACGAATCGTCTGTAGTAACATGCTAAGCCTAGAAAGCTTCTAATCTCCGATACATTCCTCGGTGATTTCCACTCAACAATAGCTGAGATCTTACTCGGGTCAACTCTAATTCCATTGCTTGACACGATGTGTCCCAAAAATCCAACCTCTCGGAGATAAAATTCACTTTTACTAAACTTGGCATACAATGATTATCTCTTAAAGTCTGCAAAATAGTTCTCAAATGATCCGCATGATCACTCTCATCACGAGAATAAATTAATATATCATCAATTAAAACCACAACAAATTTATCCAAGTATGGCCGAAAAATTACGGTTCATTAAATCCATAAACACTTCAGGAGCATTCGTTAAGCCAAAGGGCATGACTAGGAACTCATAATGCCCATACCTCGTTTGAAATGCGCTTTTCGACACATCTTGTTCCTTAACTCTCAACTGGTAATAATTGAACCTCAGGTCTATCTTAGAAAACACTATGGCTTCCTTTAATTAATCAAAAAAATCATTGATCCTTGGCAAGGGATACTTGTTCTTCACCGTCACCTTGTTGAGTTGTCTGTAGTCTATACATAACCTCATCGACCCTCTTTCCTTTTAACAAAAAGTACCGGAGCATCCACGGAGAATAGATCGGTCTTGCAAAACCCTTATCCATGAACTCTTGTAGTTGAGCCTTCAACTCTTTTAATTCCAAGGGTGCCATCCTATACGGGGCAATCGATATAGGCGCAGTACCAGGGACTAACTCAATACCAAATTTGACTTCCCTAGCTAGAAGCAGTCTGGGCAACTATTCTGGAAACATATCCGAAAACTCACATACCACTGGCACTGACTCAATATTTACCTCCGACACTTGGGTATTCAACACAAATGCGAGATAAGACTTATACCCTTTTGTCATATATTTTTCAGCAGTCATAGAAGAAATCACTACAAGTAAGCTATCCGGTTTACCTGATTCAACCCGAAGAATATCCCTATTTTCACATTTCAGTTCAATGAATTTCATCCTACAATTTACTATGACATCATGGGTAGACAACCAATCCATATCAAGGGTAACGTCAAGTTCATCAAATGGCAATAACATTAGGTTAGCTAGAAAACAATCAACTCTAATTGTCAAGGGACAATTTCTACATACTTGGTCAACTAATACATGCTTGCCTAATGGGTTTGACGCCTTTACCACAAATTCTGTAGACTCGACAGGCATATTCATGCTAGACACCAGTTTTATACAAGCATACAAATGGGTAGACCCTGGATCTATTAAAGCAACAATAGAAATATCATGAAGAGAGAAAGTACCCATAATCACATCTGGTGACGATGCATCTTCGCGTGTGTAAATGCCATAAGTCCTTGCAGGCGCTCGACCCTTAGACCTCACAGCAGAATCTCAATGCACACTTCTGTTGCTAGCCCCACTTCCCTAGTTCTTCTGTGGTCTACCCCTCAAAAGAGCATTACTCGCTTTTACATCTTGCTTTTTGTCTTTCTCATCCATTTCAAGACAGTTTTGGATGAAGTGGTCCAGTGAACTGCACTTGAAACAACCTCTAACATTTCCTCGGCACTCACCGAAATGGCGTCTACTGCACTATGAACATTCTGGTCTGTTCGGTCGAACACTATCAACACTCGTGATAGAAGTGGTTTGAGCCTTAAATGCTGTGTACTGTTTACTCTTATTTCTACTCAAGAATCCCACTGAAGCATTCAATCGAGTAGTGAACTCTCTCGATCTCTTAGATGAGGACTGATGTGATTTCCCCATCTGCCTTTTCTTTGAGTCACGAGACTCAATATCAACTTTTCTCTTTTCTTTGGTCAATTCTTCTGCCTTGCAAGCTCTTTCAACTAGCATCACAAACTCCCTTAACTCTAAGATGCCAACTAATAATCGGATGTCTTTGTTCAATCCTTCTTCAAATCTCTTACACATGATGGCTTCGGTAGATACACGCTCCCTAGCGTATTTGCTGAGTCTTACGAACTCACGCTCATATTCTGTTACTATCATTCGTCCTTGATTTAACTCTAGAAATTCCTTCCTCTTCTAATCTATAAACCTTAGACTAATATACTTCTTTTGGAATTCCTCTTGGAAGAACTCCCATGTAATCCTTTCCCTTGGTACAACCGACATAAAGGTGTTCCACCATTTGTAGGCCGAGTCTCGTAGGAGTGACACAACACAGTTTATGCACTCCTCATGTGTGCAAGACAACTTATCGAATACTCTAATGGTATTTTCTAGCCAGAATTCTATTCTCTCTGGGTCATCATCTATATCTTCCCTAAATTCCTCGGCTCCCTGCTTCCTAATTCTATCAACCAAAGGTTTCTCCCTTCTTAACATCTCTACAACTTGTGGAGTTATGGGGGTAGGCTGGGGAATTGAAGGGAATGGGAGAGGTGGAGTGTTCAGATTCGCACGAATAAACTCTGAATACCAGGCATCCATCATATGGAGGTAGGCTTCTCTATCCCCTCCGCCCTGACTCATTGTCACGGGCTCGCTTTCTACTGGCATAGTCCCTTCAGCGGGAGCCGGCGCATTACTCTCCACATCATCCGCTATTGCTCCATTGGGATTCATTTACTATATGAAAACACAATTTAAAGGTCAGGATTCGTCACACTATCACAATATATTTAGGGCATGTATAGCTAAACTTGTCACCCACTACGTTAGTCTGAGAATCGACTAAATCGTAGCTCTGATACCACTAAATGTAACACCGCTTACTCGAGTTCAACGCCAGAACAGGATACGAGGTGTTGCCGGACTTAAACACGTACAAACATACATTTCCTAATTATGAAATTTCGCTCCAATTTAAAACTTTTCACAATACCTTAATGTCCCTACTATAGGCCTACGAGGCCCCGAACACACTTTGGAATTGATTCGGGACTAATTTGTACACTCTAGAAAACTTTCCAAAATTTCAAGCAGACAGGGGCACACGCCCGTATGGATGGGCAACACGCCCGTGTGTATTCTTAACATGGCCATGTTGAAGGTTCATTTGGCTCACACGGCCTGAACACATCAGGACACGCACGTGTCCCTAGACCGTGCAAATTTATTTCTCAATTCGAATCTACAGCGGTTTCACATAGCTTAGCACACACCCGTGTCCCCCACATGGCCAGGACACGTCCGTGTCTCAGCCCGTGTGCAAAAACCTTGACATTCTGTTTCTGACATCAATAGCCCTTTAGGCACACACTGCCATGGTACACGCCCGTGTACTAGGCCATTTCCTCCACACGGTTGGGACACATGACCGTGTCTCTGCTCGTGTGGTTACTACTGGGCATTTTGTTTTGCCAACTTTAGGTGGAGGGGAGACACAGCCTTACTACACACCCATGGGGCAAGCCATGTGTCACACACGGTATAGACACACGCCTGTGTGGACAAAAACAAGGCTACTTAGCAAGCCTTTTTGCCACCCTTACTTGCACCAACCTACACAACATCAATCAAAACCAATTATAGCATAACACATATAACCAAAATAGCCACAACCATGAGAATTTTCACCAAATGCATTTAATAATAATCAATATTAGCCAACATTAATGGCCTATACAAAATGAATATCACATCCATATGAGTCAACACTTGTGGGTAAACTAACATGACATTAAACAAAAGATCAAGTCCCTATACATGCAACACTCAAAACATTTAAACTAGCTATACCAAAAACTTCAGGTGATATACCTCCGACGTCCTTTGATTCCCGATATTAACTTGGCAGCACTATAAGAAAATGGAAAAGAGAGGGAGTACGCATAAAGCTTAGTAAGTTGCATATAAATAAGTAACAACATCAACCATGCATATTATAAATCAACATGACGTTCTTGAGTGAACAAAGGTAAATATCACTACATGCCTATATACCACAAGTACAAGCCAAAGATTACAATATCGTTCCAAAATCATTTTCATAGCTAGAACTTACTCAAGTCATTCTTACCATCAAGGCAACATAACTAGACTCATATCTCATTAGTTTCGAATAAGAACCTATACCACTCACAACATGATTATATCATTCCATATCTTTATGATAAGCCTTAAAAATAACCCATGAAACCCTTTGGAATACTAAAGGATATCCAATAAGCCTCATACAAGAGGGTATTTGCCGATGCCATGTCCCAGACATGGTCTTGCACTGGCTCACATGTTAAGGCTGATGCCATGTCCTAGACATGGTCTTACACTAGCTCTCATCTCAATTCCGATGCCATGTCCCAGACATGGTTTTACATTGGCTCTCATAATGTGGCCGATGCCATTGTCCCAGACATGGTCTTCCACTAGTGCACATATCAATGCCGATGCCATGTCCCAGACATAATCTTACACTGGCTCTCACAACATTGCTGATGCCATATTCCAAACATGGTCTTCTATTGGCTCTCATATCGTGGTTGACGCCATGTCCCAGACATTGTCTTACACTAGCGCACATATCACCCAAATGTCATGGCATGGATATCCAATCTATTCCTAGGTTCAATCGGGAATTTACCACATTAATTTCATCATGCATTATTCATAAGCATATTCAAACATATTATGAAAAATCAATCATTCAACACATAATAGTGATAAAGTTGCCTTACGTACAACTTACTTCGGCATACAAAAAGTGGGTGACTAGGTTAAATTAGTCTACTAGCTTGGCCTTCCCCGGTCTAGATCCGAATTTCGTATTTCTTGATCTAAAATGATAAAATTCACTAGTTTAATCACCACATTAATCAAGACATTTCATAATTCATATTCTGGCAAAATGACTGCTTTGCCCCTATACTTTTACAAAATTATGATTTTACCCCTAGACTCATAAATTGATTTTCATTCAATTTTCTCACTAACCGAGCCTACCTGAACTCTTTTTATACCTATAGCATCTCAAAATTTCAAATATTTTACACAATTACCATCCATTTAACAAACTTCACAAAATTGTCCATTTTAGGTGTTTTCATGAAAACTCCTTTCACAAAAGTTGTTTATTTAACAACCATGATTCATTTTCTTCCATGAAAATTAAAAAAAAAAAAAACATGAACACTCTCATTGTAGATCCGTAGTCTCTCAACCATTCTGCAAAATAGTTTCCCCCATTAGTTAACTTAAGCTACAAGGGCTCCAAAAGTACCAAAATCATTAAGAAAGACCACCAAAATCACTTACTTGCAAGGGTGAAGAGTTTCTGAAATTTCAAGCTTCCAAAACCCTTATTTTGCTAAAAATTTTGGTGGAGAGGAGGAAGATGAAAGGTGATATCTCTTTATATTATTTTATTTCAAGTCAAATTAGTCACCAAATTGCACCTAACCTTTGACGATTTCATTTTCTTTGTCTCTATGGCTTGCCACCCTTATTAGAATGGGTTTATTTTCCCTTTGAAGACCCCTAATTATGATTCTCTAGCTATTTAACACCATTTGCTAGTAAAACAAAACTTTTTCCCTTTATGTGATTTAGTCCTTTTTCACAATTAAGCTCAGAATCGCTAAAATTGATTCACCAAAATTTTCATGCACTCATATAATCATGCTAAAACACATAAAATGATATTAAAAATAATTTCTCTGACCTCGAGTTAGTGGTTTTGAAACCACTATGCTGACTAGGCCCAAAATCTGGCTGTTACAGAAAATCAAAGTCTAAATTTTTCCCATGTTAAATATTTGTGTATTTTGATGTTTAAGGATATAAAATGTATGTTTGGTGTTATATAAACAACATTTACCAACTGATTTTTGATGAAAATGTCAAATAGAGACCTATTTGTAAAAGTTGTAAAATGTGTGAAAATTGTGAATAAATGAAAAATGTGGTCTGATATGAGTACTAATATTATTCAGCTAGGCTTTGATAATGAAGAAATTGAATGAAGATAATTTTATGAGCATAGGGAGTAAAATGTAAAAAGTTGAAAAGTTAAGGGCAAAAATGTAATTTTTGCCATAAGGTGTTTCTAGGATTAAATTGAATGATGTGATGATGAATGAGTTAAATGTGGTATTATAGATTAAGAAAGATGAGGTTCTGACCTAGACTGGGGAAAGAACAAAGTTGTGCACTAAATCGAACTATTAGCCATTTTGTACCGAGGTCAGTTCGTATGTTACAAATAAGCTTTAAAATAGTTGTACTTAAATGCTTTAACATTGCATGAATTGTATGTTTGATTATGTGAATGAGTATAACTCTATGAACGAGTTCGACGATGAATCGACAAGCAAGGAATCCCGTTTGAGCCTTAAGAATAGGGTAGGATACAAGTGACATGTCACTAGGGTCATTATGTGTTATGTGGTTATGTGATCCGGGTGCTGGTCTTGTACATCCTACTGGTGGTTACGGATACTCAACATCTTGTGTGAGCAGCATCGAGTAGCTACGTCTTGACTGACAGCTTGTGTGAGCAGGCCCGTTGAAAGCTATAGAGCGAGCAACTATGTGATATGAGACTTGAGTAGCTTTGGCTACATATGTGGCACTTAGTGTGCAAATTTCCCAAGTATCCAACATTTTTATTCCAACTGGTTCACGGGTACATCAAAGATGATAATATGTGTAAGTTCATTTCGAGATGGTTCAGGTATGTGTGTAAAGCTCATGTTTATTAAATGTTTGAAATTATGAAAATGAGGTAAGTTTTGTGATGAAATGTGTTATAATACTATGGTAAATTTACATTTAATTATGTTGTATTATTTTAATGTTATATTCATGGTAAGGTTGCTTATTTCTTGGATACGAGCTTACTAAGCTATATAGCTTACTCCATTTAATTTCCATGTTTTATAGTGTTGCCAAGCTAGCTCTGTAACACCCCTAACCCGTATCTGTCACCGGAATAGGTTTACGAGACATTACTGATCAATTCACAACATAAAACATACAATCTCATAAACCATTCAACACAATCACTTTGTCCCTTATAAAGGCCTACGAGGCCTTAAACATGCTTTAGAAGTGAGTCGAGACTAAACCGATAACATACGAAAATTTAGGAAAACTTAGAAATTTTTCATTCATACAGGGGTCACACGCCCGTGTGAACAGGCCCGTATGCCTCACACGGCTTCAGACATGCTCATGTCTCAGACCGTGTGGAAACAGAGCATACATACTGACTTAGGTCACACGGCCAACCACACGCTCGTATGTCTAGCCCGTGCTAAAACTGTAGGGTATACTGATTTACCAACACGGCCAAGTCACACGCCCGTGTGCTAGGCCGTGTGCCATTTAGGGGGTATATTGGCTTGTACCACACGGTCAGTCACATGCTCATATGTGAGACCATGTGGAACATACTAACTTCATTTTAAAATCAACACCAGGGGACACACGGTCGTATAACCTGACCGTGTGTCACATACGGCTGAGACACACACCTGCATCCCTACCCGTATGGACAAAAATAGGCCATTTGCAAGACCAATTTTGCCATCCTTTTTGCACATACCTATATAATTTAATTTGGTACCGTTTCAAGACACAAATAGGAAGCCAAAATCATCCAACAAATGCACAATTATACTGTAACACTGCAAATTTTTGGCCTAGAAGTATTGGGCCTTGAGCATGGGAGCGGTTAGGAGACTGCTCATATATATTTTAATTAAGCAAGAAAATGACATAATTTGCATATTTTCTTTAATGGCTAAGGGATTTGGGTGTGTTTGGGAGTGTTGGAGGAGCCTGGGTTCAAGTTTGGGATTTTGTAAAAAATTTAGTTTTTCCCCTTAAGTGAACCTTGGCTTTAGCTGGTAGGCCTTATAAATATTTTTGGGTAAAGTGTGTTACGAAAAGAGCCTTGTGGTTTGGTGGTAAGTGACATTTGAGCAATTGAGAGGGCTCGGGTTCAATTTTCATTGCATGAAAAAGGATATTTATTTTGCTACTTGGGGCAGCAAGTGTTTGTGGTAGACTAAAACTCTGTTGAGAGTTGTGGACTTGGTAAAAGGGGAGGGGATCAAGGGATAGGATGTTGGTTGTTGGGGATTTGAAGGAGTGGATTATGGAGAAAAGGGTGGAGTGAATTAAGGAATTTGAAGCTTGGAGAGTTGTAGCCGAATTAGGTAGCTTGTATGTGCAAATTCGGCTAAGGGGGTTTGGAGAGTGCATGTACGGCAACTTGAGAGTGTATAGGTGTCGAATTCTCTTCTTGGCATTTCGGGTTGTTTTTCCCTTTTTGGTTTTGCTTCTTCTTGGCTGTTTCTTTCTATTAACTGATTTCTACTCTATTCTTCATCTCCATCTCAAGTTCTTTTTCTTTTCTTTAGTTTCGGCCAAAAACCTCTTTTCCCTATAGCTGAACCTTGCCTTGTTTCCATCGCTCTCTTTCTCCTATCCCTCAACTGTTTACTGTGGCTGATTATTGGTAAGATATTCTCGCCTCATACTTCTCTTTTCTCCTACTTCGGTTCTCATTATTCCTTCCCTTCTTATATTTGTATCTTGGCCAAATATCATCTTATTTCTTTGTTTTGTTTTTAGTTGGTGAGTGTGGTGATCAGTTGAGTAAGGTGCACGGTTCTCTTTCCTCACTCTAATGTTTTGTGTTGGCTGAATATTGTAAGGCAAGCCCTTAATGTCACTATTTCCCATTTCGGCTTTCGGTTTGTTTACTTTGTTGAACCATCTTTTAACTTCTCTCCTCTTGCCAACTATCCTCTCTATCTACGTTTTAGATCAATTCTTTTCATGCTTTGATGTGCGTCACTTCATTAATCTATACTCTACTCAGTTGTGTGGTAAGTGAGATTCCGTTGGGGATGATATTATACTTCTAATGCAAGTCTAATGTAGGATGGTGGCATCTTATTGTATAGGTAGCGATCGAATGCGATTGACCATTCCTTGAGGATCAAGGGTGTGGCAATTGAGGCTTTTAGGGCATAGGAGTGTTTGGAGTGGGGATTAATTCCTATCGTATCAGATGTGTAATCACACCCTTATTTACTATAAAACGGCAAAAGCTAAAAAGCCAGAGAACCGAAGTGCCGAAACTTCAACATTTGGTGCCACATGGGAGTTCGATCGCCTGTCTGGTAAACCAAGCCCAAAAATCATGGGCGATAGACTATAAAGGCCACCACGAGCGTTTCTGTGGAAATAGGCCGTGTGTGCCCAATGGGCTCATGGGCCCCACACAAATTAAATCCGTGGTAAGTGATAAATATTGGACTGGGCTATGTGCGTCACATAGCTGTAACTGAATTTAGGATAAATGGGTTACACGAGTGTGTGGCCTTGGGCACATATACACCGTTATGATCATTTAGGTTATCTGTTTCACTCGAAGCGACTGTAGACCTTCAGAGAGGTCGTTATTTGAGCTGGAATCCCAAAATAGGTAAAATGACCGTTATGCCCCCGAAGGGTAAAATGACTAAAATGTCCCTACATGTTATATGATTGTTAATGTATGTCATTTATGATGTGTTTGAATTCATGTGATATTATGCTGCATAGGGGACGGGATCATTGATTTGGAAGAAGTATATGATTTGTTAGGGTCGTCTGGTCGCTTGACGACTGTGGATCAACCGACAGCTTAAAGCCATTATGTGATTGGCAGCTCTGCTGCGAAATTGGTTAGTGCCACAACCGGTGCTACGTCAAGAATGTAAGGATGGGTAGGTCGATTAAATCCCCACAGAAGTGTAGGGTTGGACGGGATACGGAGTGCAGGGTTGGTTGGGTATTTGTACATTGCATAATCTGATTTTGATTGTGACATGGGCTCAGGCCCAACTGAGGCTACTATGGGCTAAGGCCCAAGTGCCACCATTAATGTGATGGGCTTAGGTCCAAATTGATGTGATGCATGATCGATGAGGGTTGTGCACACTGAGTTTTTGTAAACTGACCCCCTTCTTTTAAATTTTTCAGGTAATCCTCAGTAGTCGATTCGACGTATGGGAGGATTCGGAGGTGGGCACACTACGAACGACTTTAAATTTTTGTATTTTCTTTTACATTACTTAAATTACTTTTTCTTTGGGGTTTTGATGTAACAAGCCCTTTTCTCTAATTTTCTAGCTTTTAATTTGGGGGTTTTTAACTATTATGATTTATTTCTGTTAAAAGTACAGCACAGTCTTCCAAAATGATATTTGTTTTCATAACATCACGTTTTTGCAACATTTTTGATATACTTCTGCAACAAACATGTTTTTAAAAGTAAGACTGGTTTAAAAATTAAAATAATTAAGTTGACTTTAGAACTAAACGAAGGGGCTTTTCTCTCTCAAGCGAGATTTATTAATAAGACAGTTTTTCGAAAAACATTTTAATGTGACTCGCCAGATTCCATCATAAAGTCTAGGCCGGGTTTGGGGTGTTACATATACTATATCCATTTCGACCAAATTCAATACTCAAATTAATGCCAAATACTTATTCAACTCAGATTCTAAAATCATACTTAATCATAAACATTTCTCAAACAATATCCTCCATGACTCAATCCAACATTTGCAACTATAAAACCATAACCATATTCATACCAAACATGCCAAAATAAACCATCACTTATGACTACATAAATACAACCAAAACATATACATTTATGAGCCATTTCTAATAGCCAAATACAAATCAATATTAACATCATTTTCAAGCCAACTCTCATGGCTATAATCACAACCAAAATACCACAACTAGCTTATACATGCCATATACCATATATATATATAATTGCAAAAGTACCAAAAATAGATGTTTGATAGTGCGATGATGTTCCCGATGACTCTCAGATCCGAGCTAGCCTTAGTTCTCTATAAAACATAGGAAAATAACACAAAATAAGATTCACAGCTTAGAAGTTTGTATTAACTTAATGAGAAACTTCACCATTCATTCACAATTCAATCAATATAAATGCAAGATAATACAAATACATTAAATCTTAAACCATTCCATCATTCATTCAATAGCTTAATGAGAATTCATTAATTTCATGGATTCAATGTTTATAAACTTTACGTACGTATCTGTACCAACTCGAACCAATCTAATTTTAGTTCACATCTTTCAATTTCCCATTAAACCATCCGAAATAGAAGTCAAATATTTAAGGATCTCAATCGATAAGTACCTATACCATGGCCCGTAGCCAAATCATGTATAACTCACACCCGAAGTGCCGATATCATGGACCAAAGCCAACTTAACACTCTAATGACATGTCATTAATATCCTAGACTATTCCAAGGGTTCAACCGGGAGTTTCCAATACCAAATCAGAGTCGAATCAATTCAAATCACTGTCGAATCATTGTCAAATAATGGTCGAACAAGTTCATAGTCTAGAATTTACAATTTAAGCAATATCAAAACATTTAAATACGATTATAATAAAGTTTGTTACATACGAACTTACCTCGTGTTCAGAAATGACGAATTGAATCTACTAATCAACAACCTTGCTTTTCCCCCGATCTAAATTTGAATTCTTTCTTTCTTAATCAATATGAATTAAAAATTAACTTATTTATTCATCTACTCATTCAATTTAATCCAAAATTACTCATTCGGGCATTTTTACACATTAGCCCCTAAACTTTCACATTTAATCAATTTAGTCCCTATTTCACAAATACACAAAATTCACATAATTTCATTACACCCAAGCTTGGCCGAATTATATATAGATCCCTAGCAGCCCAAAACTTTCATTTATTTCACATTTCAACCACACTGGTAGACAGACGGGCGTATGTCTAGGTCGTGTGTGACACACAGTCTATTCCATGGGCATGTGTTTTGGCCGTGTGTCCCCTACACCTAAATTTTGAGAAACAGAATGCTCAGAATTGAGCACATGGGTAAAGACACGGGCATGTATCTCAATCGTATAGATGGCACGGCCCTAGGCACGAGCGTGTGTCATGGCCGTGTGAAGTCTACACCTATTTTATGAAAATTAATTTTCCATACGGCCTAGCACACGGGTGTGTGACTTGGCCGTGTGACCTTAGTTTGTTCATGGGTTACAAGTCAGAGAGTTACACGGGGTCTGGACACGGGTGTGTGTAGCCACATGGCCTGTCCACACTGGCGTATCACAAACTACACGGGCATGTGATGTAACACCCCTAACCCATATCCATCACTGGAATAGAGTTACAAGGTATTACCAGTTAAAAACACAATTTCAAATGATCACGCACACACCCTTATATTAACTTTTAAAAATAAACAATCGTTAATTAATTTCAATAGTCAATTTAATTACTAATACCACAGAGGTGAATATACTTTTAATTAAAACTCATAATACATGCAGATATACAGACTCGATTACAATTTAGTCGCATACTGTAACCATACACAATTGGATTATACAAAATGTACTACTTATTATCATTTGATAAAAATCATATCAAATTCGGCATTCATTTAATATTAAGTTAAACACTTAATGACCACATAAAACACATATAATTATTATAATTTATTATTGTACATGCCATTATTCACCTAGTCATTCTTCCATGCATTTAGCCAAGACAAGTTCCTTCTTAACTATTACTCACTCACAGTTCAAATCAATTAACTTACAATTCTGTATACTTCAAATGTTTAAATCATTATATATATTATATAATATAATATACCAACATTTAATATGCTACAATTGGATACAAACATACTATAACCACCTATGTTAATCACATTTAGCGAACTACGATATAACATAAATTAATTATTCCATATAACATACCCAACTCGTCACTATTGGATCAAAACATTAATTAGCTACCACAACCGAATTTAAACAGCTTAAACCCATCCAAAAACATGCATGCATAATTCAACTAGTTGACCGAAAATACTTATTAACTAAAGGAGATT
Organism: Gossypium arboreum; assembly: GCF_025698485.1. Taxonomy (NCBI): domain Eukaryota; kingdom Viridiplantae; phylum Streptophyta; class Magnoliopsida; order Malvales; family Malvaceae; genus Gossypium; species Gossypium arboreum. The sequence goes on from NC_069081.1 coordinate 84,435,421, forward strand.
ATTTCTATAATTTCGAAACATTAACCACATAGAGACATACAGAACGTAAATTTTACATACTATGTATCAAATATATTAAGTCAAATTATCATATACAAAAATATTTATATAAGCAATGCTAAGTTACAAATAAATCATAACCTTCTTATTCAATTCCATCTTATAACTGAATATACCAATATATTATTGAAATAGTTTCAAACTAATTCATTTATGTTTACCTATTCAAAACCTTGACTGGATCAGTTTAACATGCTATGAAAATGTATACACACAATGACCATTACACCTTCCATTTCTAAATTTACCAACCATTATCAAACCATTACTAACACATATAGTGTCTATCATATGAATCATTCTTGCATAGCATATAGCACTATAACCAAAAGTGAACTCAAACCTTAATCCAAAAACACAACCAAAATTATCAAAACCTAGACCACAAAACATTATAACTAAGCCCACATAAAATCAAACCTAAACATAAAAAGCAAGCCATTTTCGCATGGCTAATATAAAAACATATTCAAAATAATTAATCCCAAAGCCAGTCTATACATGCTATAATTTAAGTTTAGCTTATAAGGTACCAAAATAGTAGATAGTGTGATGAACTTGGCTGACAGTCCCCGAGCTTGTAGCTTGACTCCAAAATCTATAAAACAGAGTAACATAACACATAGAGTAAGCTATCATAGCTTAGTAAGCCATAAGCAAATAAACAATCTAGTAATATAACCAATTCATTTTAAATTTAATCGAATTATACTAGCATAAGTATGCTTAGTCTCAACTTACCAATTTCATACATGATATTTCGTTTTTATACAAAATTCCCACCTTGGTCGAATGCCTATATAACCAATATAAGTAATTCACATTTCACTTATAAAGCCAAGATATCATTAAAAAATCAAATATACTTATACTCATAAACACCACTCAAGCATCATAATATATCATCATATACACATTACCTAAATGGCCGAATACACATGGTTACATCAATAAACATACGACATATCATTTCGAAGACAATCACAATATATATACTTTATCAAGTTCGATTACAATTTTATAATTACACATTATATTTACCTCATAAGCCATTTGTATCAAACATTAAATACTTACTTACCTTACCTTGAATAGGTAACAAGTTAATCCATACATGGCATATAGCTTATTTTACACATTCAAACATAGCTTATCTTTGCCCGACGAACCATTCGGAATCAGATAGGACACTCGGATAATCACACAAATCGTACAATGCCAACGTCTCAGACGTGGTCTTACATGTAGCCACATATCGATGCCACTGTCCTAGACAGGGTCTTACTCGTAAACACATACCGGAATCACATATCGTTACCATGGTCTTACTCGCAAACATATATCGGAATCCTATGTCATGACATATGTATCCTAACTATTCTTAAGATTCATACGGGACTTTTGGACGTCGTAACTCTGTCAAAACGATTGCATGAACATAGTTAACATGCTTACACATTTGGAATTAGCACATATTAATTCATATATTTCATATCAGCATGTACACTTTACATTTAATGAAAAATTAAGTACGTCTATTTGCTTATAAACTTACCTCGGATAATAAAAAATCGGTACAGATCGACTAGTCGACAACTTTCGTTTTCCCCCGATCCAAATCTGATTTCTTTGGTTCTTGATCTAAACATATTCAAATTAATATCATTCAAACATATTTTCATTCAATTTAGTCCAAAAACACATAAATAGGAAAAATTACCATTTACCCCTGACATTTACAATTTTTACAATTTAGTCCTTATTGCACAAAACACAAAATATTCAAAATTTCAAGATACCCATGTTTGGTCAAATATTCCTAATGTTCATACAAGCCCATATATTTCATTTATTTCACATTTTATTCCCTCAAATTATTATTTTTTCAATTTAGTCCTAATTATTCAAAATCATCAAAAACTCCAACACAAAATATGTTAATCTAAAACATATCTTTCATATTTCATCATCAAACAACAAAAATCAAAAAGCTATCAGCAATGGCATAACTTAAAATATTCATCAAAATCAAAAATTAAAGCTTGGGTCTTGAAGATTACTAAGCAACGATCTCAGAAACGTAAAAATTATCAAAATCCAAATAAAAACGAACCTTGATTGAGCTTTATAAAGTGCCGAACCCTAGCTCTTGTTCTTTCTTTTTATTTTATTTATTTTTGGTGCAAGAACAAAGAAAATAATATGATTATCCCTTATTTTATGATATATTAACATAGATATTAACTTATTACTAATTTACCTAATTAACCTTAATGAAATAATAATAAAATTATATAACATATGTCCATTACCGTCCAAATATCATGTTAATGGAATAATTTCAACATAAATACCCCAAATTAGAAAACCATTAGTAATTCGGCCCTTATACAAGTTACCACCTAATTTTTATTTTACGCGATTAAGTCCTTTTATTTAATCGGACACTCAAATGACAAAATTAAATCACAAAAATTTCACAGATATAAATTCGCACAAAATAAACATAGAAAAAAATTTTAAATATCTTTTTGACTCGGATTTGTGGTCCTGAAACCACTGTTCCTATTAGGGTCTAAATCGGGCTGTTACAACTCTCCCTCTTTAGGGATTTTTGTCCCCGAAAATCTCTCTCATTGTATCCTCTAGTTCCCATGTTGCTTCCTCAACTCCGTGTTTATTCCATAGTACTTTAACTAATGAAATCTTCTTATTTCTCAACTCTTTAATCTCGTGAGCCAAAATACAAATTGGTTCTTCCTTATACGTCATATTGGGCTTAATCTCAATCTCAGACGGACTAATCACATGCGAAGGGTCAGATCGATATCTACGAAGCATCGAGACATGAAATACATTATGGATCTTTTCTAACTCAGGTGGCAACAACAATCTATAAGCAACTGGCCCGATACGCTCTACAACCTCATAAGGCCCAATAAACCCAAACTCAATTTGCCTTTATGACCGAATCTGAGTATTTTCTTCCATGGTGAGACTTTCAAAAGACTTTATCTCTAATCTGAAACTCTACGTCTTTATGTTTCAAGTCTGCATATGATTTCTGACGATCTGATGCTGCTTTTAGACTTTCATGGATCACTTCCACTTTCTGTTTGGTCTCCCTAATCAAGTCAACCCCGTGTATCTTATTTTCACTGAGCTCAGCCTAGTCCAATGGTGTACGACATTTACAACCGTACAAAGCCTCATAAGGTGCCATTTTGATACTAGATTGAAAGTTGTTATTATACGCAAATTCAATCAGGGGTAAGTATCATTCCCACGTACCTTCAAACTCGAGAATGCAACATCTCAACATATCCTCAAGTATCTGAATGATTCGTTCAGATTGACCATCTATTTGCTGGTGGAAAGCAGTACTGAAATGTAATTTTGTACCTAGTGCATCTTGTAGTTTCTTCTAAAACCGCTATGTAAACCTCGGATCACTATCCGAAACAATGGATATAGGTACACCATGTAATCTCACAATTTGAGAAACATACAATTCAGCCAGCTTATCCAGTGAGTAGTCTGTATGTATCAGAACAAAATGAGCTGATTTAGTCAATCTATCTACAACAACCCAGATTTAATCCTTCTTGCTCGGTGTCAACGGTAAACCAGGTACAAAATCCATAGTAACTCTATCCCATTTCCACTTTAGTATTATAATCGGCTGAAGCAATCCAGAAGGTACTTGGTGCTCGGCTTTTACTTGTTGACAGACTAAACATCTTGTAACAAAGTCAGAAATGTCTCGTTTCATACCATGCCACTAGTAAAGTTGTTTCAAATCATATACATCTTTGTACTACCTGGATGAACAGATAACTAACTACTATGAGCTTCATTCAAAATCATCTGAATAAACTCTAAATTCCACGGAATGCATATTCGGTTTCTGAATCTCAAACAGTTATCAGCATCAACTCTGAATTCTGAAACAGCATCCGTCTCACACTAGCTCGTTTTGCGATCAACTCATTATCAACCTTCTGGGCATCATAAATTTATTGAATAAATAATGGTCTTGCTTTCAATTCGGCTACTATCGAACCATTATCAAATATGGCCATATGCATATTCATTGCACGTAAAGCACATAGTTATTTTTGGCTTAAAGCATCAGCAACAACATTAGCTTTTCCTAGGTGATAGTCAATCACAAGCTCATAGTCTTTTAACAATTGTAACCATCGGCTTGTCTCAAATTCAGATCTTTCTGAGTCATCAAGTATTTCAAGCTTTTGTGATCAGAATAAACATGACATTTCTCACTGAATAGATAATGACACCAAATTTTCAATGCGAACACAATAGCTACCAATTCCAGGTCATATGTCGGATAGTTCTTTTCATGTGGCTTCAACTGTCTCGAGGCATAAGCTATATGTGACAGCCCTAAAGTGACCCTAGTCGGAAAGCGGTTTCGGGACCGCTAAACCGAGTCACCAAATTATTTGAATGTGATATTTATGGTCTAAAATATGTGAATATGAATGTGCAAAAATTTTAAGCTTCGATTTAGTAAATTGCATGTGAATTTAGTCAAAAGGACTTGTGTGACACTTTTGAAATGTGATAGGCTAATCTACAAGGATCTAATAGTGCATGTAGTCAAAAGGAGGACTTGCATATCAATTTTCCCCTAACTAGTAGTGGCCGCCATGAGCATGAGGATGGACAAAATGTTATGGGGTGAAACATGTTGGAAACATGTTGTGTTAGTGGGTTATGGGAGAAAAAAAGAATAAAGGGTTTGTAATAAAGAAATGAATGGGAAGGGTGATGAGAAAAAAAAAAAGGTTGTCTCATCCATGTTCTTTTCCCCCCCTTTAGCCGTGACTTGAGAAAGAAAGAAAAGAAGAAGTTGGTTCTTCTTGGCCGTGAATTGAAGGAGGAAGAAGAGGGGAAGTTCGGCCAAGGTGGTTCTTGGGATTAAGGTATGTTAATGCTCTTTCATTGAAAATCTTTGTATATTTGGAGTGGTCATCAAGTATAGAAGCTAGCTCATGGCAAATGTTTTTGTAAATTTATGAAGATGACATTCGGTCATGGATGGTTGTATTTTTTTGATGTTGTTTTTGATGCTTTAGAGTATTGAAGGTTGATTATAGATAAGTTGAGCTTGGTAAAAATTGAATAGATGTGGCTTAATTGCTTAATGACAATCGGCTATGTTGAAGTGAAAATGTTTTGCAAATTGGTTATGGACATTCGGTTAAGGGAGAGTATTTGTGTTAGAAATCAAGATTGGATAGTGAGTTAGGCATGTGATCTTTGTGTTCGATTATTGAATGGAAAACTAAAGGGATGAGGTTGCATGTTGAGCTTGTATTCGAATAATACAAATGAATTGCTAATGTGAGAAGTTATGTGTTAATATGTGAATTAAGTGATAATTGATAATCAACTAAGTAGCTACATGGCATTTAGATATATATTATAGTAGCTGATTTTGGATTTGATTCTCATTGTGAATTAGTAGTTGATATGGAGATTAGACCGAATGAAATTTAAAATGTTAAAGAAATTATTTCGCTAAGTGCTAACCTTGTTTATATTAGCGAATGTGTAAATGTATACCATGAAGTGGTTTAGCTTAAAGTGAATCAAGGTTCTTGGAAGGTGAATTGCGGGATGGTTTAAGAAATGAATCTAATTTTGTTATGTATGTGATGACATTGCGAATGTAAATTGAGTTGTTGAATTGGTTGATTTAGTTCACGAGCTCAAGGAATCAATCTTGCATAGCGGAAGGCGAATATAATTGAATAGCCGTTTTGAAATTGTTCAACAGTATCCGAGGTAAGTTCTCAAGTGTTTGAACTTTGCTTTAGTATACTTGAAGATTGTATAAACTTAGTAGCGAGAAGGATGAATTTATATAGTTTAAGTGCCGAACTAGTCTTGACAGATTTGAGTTACTGCAGTGTTGTAACTTTGAAAATACACCAAAAATTGTAGAAGGCGAGTTCGAAGTTGAATAAAATATGAAAATGAAGCTTATTGAATCTAGTGTCTTATAAAAGAAACTATGTAAGCAAAGGAATTTCCTATGAAGGTATATTTAAAGTTGTGCGGGACAGTGTCGGAATGACTCCGAAATCCCCTGTTCTATTTTTGAAAAATCATTATAATTTGTACAAAAGTGGTTATAAGATAAGATTTATATGCTTAGACTCCTTAATGAGTCTAGTTTCAAATGGAACCAAATAGAACACATTATGAATTCTGCACAATGAAAAAATTCGATTCGTAGCGAAGAGTGGTCAGATTAGCCAAATAGTGAAATAGGGGAAACTTTAAGAAAAATCTGGTACTGATTGGCCAAACCTAAAATTCTGAAAATTTTATGAGTGAAAGATACATGAGTGTACATTCGGGGAAAATTAACGGCAATTGATTTTGAGTTTTGTAGCTCCAGTTATAAACAACTTAGTGACTGTTGGTCAGAAAAACTGCTTGTAGTGAATATGTGATTTTGTTGTAAACTTTGATGAAACTATTTGAGTTGCTCATAAGCTATTGCTGAAATTGATATACAAGAAAAATATGAAATATGTATGATATACATATATGTGTGATGAGGCCTAATGGCCGATGTGGTGAATGTGAAAGTGTATGTATATGTGATGAGGCCTAATGGCCGATGTGGTGAATGTGAAAGTGTATGTATATGTGATAAGGCCTAATGGCCGATGTGGTGAATGTGAAAGTGTATGTATATGTGATAAGGCCTAATGGCCGATGTGATGAATGTGAAAGTGTATGTATATGTGATGAGGCCTAATGGCCGATGTGGTGGATGTGAAAGTGTATGTATATGTGTTAAGGCCTAATGGCCGATGTGGTGAATGTGAAAGTGTATGTATATGTGATAAGGCCTAATGGCCGATGTGGTGGATGTGAAAGTCTATGTATATGTGATAAGGCCTAATGGCTAATGTAAAATATGTGTGATATGCATATGTGGTAAAGCCGAATGGCTAATGTGAATGTTGTAACATGTGATTAAATGTACATGAAACTTGGAATATGTTCCGGGTGAGACCCGATGACTACGTGTGGAGATTATGATCGGGTAAGACCCGATGACTACGTATGGAGATTATGACCGGGTAAGACCCGATGACTACGTATGGAGATTATGTCCGGGTAAGACTTCTTTTATAAGAATTGCTTATAAAAATACGCAATGCGAAAGGTTAAATAGGTATGTACTCCAAGTTTATATGTGAGCTTGATTTAAACTAAACCGTAAGGTAGTTATGTGATGTATACGAGAGCAATCTATGAGACTATTCCTATGATTATGATGAGATGTGCATATTTGGATAAAGGGGTGGTATGCCCGAAGGAAGAGTGAAATAAAAATACGACAACTATGTTATAACTTGATTGTTATCTGTTGACACTGCTTGAAACTTACTAAGCATTGTAATGCTTACTCCGTGTACTTTGTTTCCTTTGTTTTATAGATCTCATTTGGAAGCTACAGGCTCGGGGATCGTCAGCAACTAGTCACACTATCACTATCCACTATTTGGCACTGCTATGTTTTGGAATATCTTATGGCATGTATAGAATAGACTAGTAGTGAGAGGATATCTTGGTTAATGTATAGGACTACCCTTTTGGTGTAGGTCATGTACCCTTCGGTTTTTGTGTAAATTTGGATAGCCATGCGAAAATGGCTTAGATATACTTTGATCATAGCATTATAATCGTTGTATGTTGTTTGTCAAGAGGTATGGAAATTTTGGTAACGGTTAGCCATGGGATTGGTCATTCATGATCACTTTTGGTATATGTATGACAAACTCTAGTTGATCCATGGAAGATCATGAAATAGGTAAAGTTTACCTTAAAAATAGATGCTGGTAGCAGCAGTGACGTGAATGTGAAAAATCACTAAAAATAGTAGAAAGGGAATTAAATAGTGAATAAATTATGTAGTCAAACCTTGATGAATCTATTTTAATAGGAAAGTAACGAAACGATCATATGAACAGTATGTTAAGAGATATTTAAGTTTTTGTGAGACAGGGCCAGAACGGTTTCTGGATTCCCTGTTCCGACTTTGGAAATTCATTGTAAATTAACCAGAGATAATTAGGAGTCATGCCACATATGTATAGATTCCTCTTTGAGTCTAGTTTCTATAGAAATAAACGGCATCAGTATTGAAGTCCTTTACAGGGAGATATCGAATTCGTAACGCACGAAGGTCAGTGTAGTCGATCCCTGCAACAGGGGAGACTTTAACCAATAAACTGTACTAACTGGCCTGACCAATAATTCTAGAAAAAAAATTGTAGATGCATATATGAGTCTAGTTTCAGGAAAAAATTACAAAACTGGTTTTTGAGTTTTGCAACTCAAGATATGATTTTTAAAGTGACAGTGACGCGGTTAGCCAACTGCCTGGAAAATTTTTAAAATGGACTGTGAAAGTGAATGGTTTGAGCCGTTAACCCCTCGTGTCCGATTCCGGCAGCGGACTCGGGTACGGGGTGTTACACTATAACTCTGCCTTCCTGCGTCAAAACACATCCCAAACCATTTAAAGATGCGTCACTAAAGAAAACAAATTCTTTGCCCGATTCTGGTTGAACTAGCACTGGAGCTTCGGTTAAAAGGGCTTTCAACTGATCAAAGCTTTTCTGGCACTTCTCTGACCATTCGAATTTAACATCTTTCTGCAATAGTTTCATTATAGGAGCTGCAATCATAGTGAAACCTTTCACGAACTGTCTATAATAACCAGTAAGTCCTAGAAACTTCAAACTTCAGAAACATTCCTCGAAGGTTTCCAATCGAGTATAGCTAAAATTTTTCTCAGATCAACCCGAATACCTGATGCTAATACTACATGGCCCAAAAAACTAACTTCACTTAACCAGAACTCACATTTACTGAATTTCGCATACAACTGCTTATCTCGCAAAGTCTACAACACAAGTCTCAAATGCTCGGCATGTTCAGCATCATCACGAGAGTAGATCAAAATGTCATCTATAAACACAACCAAAAACCGGTTTAGATACAGTCTGAAGATCTGATTCATCAAATCCATGAAAACAGCATGTGCATTAGTGAGTCCAAACGGCATAACGAAAAACTCATAGTGTCTGTACCTCATTCGGAAAGCAGTCTTTGGTACATTGGAGTTTTAACTCGTAACTGATAGTAGCCTGACCTCAAATCTATCTTCGAAAGTACTGTAGCCTTATTCAGTTGGTCAAACAAATCATCAATCTGTGGCAACGGATACTTATTCTTTATAGTCACCTTATTAAGCTACCTATAATCGATGCAAATTCTCATAGTTCCGTCTTTCTTTTTCAAAAACAACATAGGTGTACTCCAATGAGAGAAACTCAGTCGTGCGAAACCTCTTTCTGTCAATTCTTGCAACTGAGCTTTCAATTCTTTTAATTCTGTAGGTGCCATTCTATATGGAGCTATGGATATCAGAGTTGTCCTAGGCATTAACTTAATACCAAGCTCTACTTCTCGAATAGGTGGCAAACCCAGTAATTCTTTAGGAAATACATCTGGATACTCACATACAATAGGTACTAATTCTATGTTTCTTTCAGCCACTTTACTGTCAAACACATATGCAAAGTAAGCCTCGCATCCTTTTCTCACATATTTCTGAGCTAACATCGAAGAAATTACTGCTGGTAAACCATATAAATCACTAGATTCAATCCGAATAACCTCATCATTCTAACTCCATAGATCAATAGTCTTTTTCTTGCAGTTCACCACAGCATCATGTAATGTCAACCAGTCCATATCCAGAATTATGTCGAACTCATCAAATGGCAGCAATATTAAATCAGCCAGAAAGCACAAATCTCGAACCATCAAGGGACAATTCTTACACACTTTGTCAACCATAACACACCGGCCCAAGGGGTTTGACACTCTAATCACAAACTCAGTAGACTCAACAGGCAGAGTCTTGCTGAATACTAATGTCTAACACACATAAGAATGAGTAGAACCAAGATCAATCAATGCAATCACATTAGTATCATAAAGAGTGGATGTAACAGTAATAACATCTGGGAATGAAGACTCCTCTCGCGCTCGAATATCATAGGCTTTGGCAGGTGCACGAGCCTCAGATCTGACTGCTGTATCTTTATTTCCCCTCTGACTGCCACTCACATTACCCACATTTCTAGGTGGTCTACCTCGAGCCGTAGTATTACTCGATCTCATGTTCTGTACTGGATTTTCTTTAGCTAACCCTGGGAAATCTTGAATGTAATGATCTGTTGATCCACATTTAAAACAGGCCCGATCATGCAATTTGCAACTACCGGGATGTCGTTTACCACAGTGTTTACACTCCAGTTGATTTGATCTGACATTCCCCACACTAGCTACTGAGGTAGCTCTCGAGCTTGTAGGTGGTCTATTCTGATCCCGTCTGGTGTAACCCGCAGTGGCTCTAGAATGACTGAAATCATCTCAGAACTTTTTTGGTGTTGATTGAATAGACTTACTAAATGATCTCTTACGCGAGTCTTTAACCTCAAAATCAACTTTTCTCTTCTCTTTCCCGAGCTCTTCAGCTTTGCAGGCTCACTCAACAAGTACCACAAACTCCTTTATCTCAAGTATGCCAACTAACAGTTTAATATCTACATTCAGCCCATCTTCGAATCTTTTACACATTATGGCTTCGGTAGAAACACAGTCTCGGGCATATCGACTGAGTCTCACGAATTTCTGCTCGTACTCTATCACGGTCATCCAACCCTGTTTCAGCTCCAAAAATTCTTTTCGCTTCTGATTAATAAATCTCTGACTGATATAGTTCTTACGAAACTCAGTCTAAAAGAATTCCCAAGTCACTCACTCTCTCAGAACCACTGATACTAGGGTATTCCACCAGTGATACACTGTGTCTCGAAGCAAAGATATGGCACACTTCAAACATTCATCTGGGGTATAGGATAACTCATCAAACACATGGATAGTATTATCAAGCCAGAACTCAGCCCGCTTAGCATTATCATCATCAGTAGCTTTAAACTCTTCAGCCCCGTGTTTCTTGATTTTATCAACAGGTGGCTTATACAATCTCAACGGATCACTTACTAGAGGTACTGCAGGCATCAAAGTTGGATCAATCAGGGGTGGAGGTTGTTGTGCAGCCGGGTTAGTCTAAATGTACTGAGTAAACCAGTCATTCATCATTTGGTAAAAGGCTTGTAATAACCCAAAATTGGGTCTAGTTGGAACAGAGGTTTTGGGACCACAAAATCTGAGATAGAAATAATTATTTTATGATTATTTTGAGGTCTATGGTATGATTTCATGATTGTGTTAAAATTTCGTGAAGAAATTCTATGCATAAAGTTCTCAATTTGAAGTTAGGGACTAAATTGAATAAGTTGCAAAACTTGCATTCTAGAAGTTTATAGTATGAAATTGCTTTGAAACATTAATTAGGAGGTCTTAAATAGAAATTTGACCAATTTCTAAGTGATGGAAAAAAATTGGACATAGATGGAATTTTTGAAAGTTTAATAAGGAAGGGCATTTTGGTCATTTGGTAATTAAAAGAAATAAAAAGGGAAAATAAAGCCAAAATTGACTCATCTTTCTCATGGAGGCCGAAATTAGCATGGGGGAAGCCATGGCTAGGGTTTTCAAGCTTTCCAAGCTCAATAGTAAGTCCGTTATAACCCCGTTTTTCAAGTTCTTTACGTTTTTTGAATCTCGGTAATTTGATTAAGTTTATTCTAGCAATAATTTAATCTAGGGTTCATATTTGGAAAAATACCATAGGTGAAATGTGTTTATCTTGCTGTTTTATAATAGAATATGAGGTTTTAAATTATGTTAGACAACTTGTGCTTCTCGGTTTTGAGTGAAAACGAGTAAAAGGGCTTAATCGGTAAAAATACCTAATAGTCATAAGTATATGTTAGAGTGAGAATTTGATGTTTCCATAGAAGGGAAAAGTGATCAGCATGTCATAAAACATAAGAATAAGGGATGAAGTTTAATTCCCGAGCCTAGGGGCAAAAGTGTAAATATGCAAAAGTTTAGGGGCAAAATTGTAATTTTGCAAAATTTTGAATTAAGGACTGTTTTGAATAGTACATTAATTAAATAAGTAAAATATGATATTTTAGATCCCAGAAAATGAGATTTGAACCTAGAATGAGAGAAAAATCGAAAATTGGGAAAGTTGGTAAAATGGTCGTTTTAGTATCGAGGTAAGTTCATATGTATAATAAGCATTAATTTATGCATGTTTCAATGTAAAATTGATATATTCATTATGATTTCCGAGGTGTTGAAAGTATGTAAGTTGGTATGATAATAATACAGCAATAATGCTGTGTGGAATCAAAGAGTTCTGTGACAGCCCAAAATTGACCCTAGTCGGAATGTGGTTTCGGGACCACAAAACCGAGGCATAAAAATAATTTAAAATTTATTTTGATGCCTATAATATGTGTATGCTCATGTATGACATTTTTTGATGATTGATTTAGTGTTATAAAGGTGAATTTCACTAGAAAGGACTTAGTAGTGAACTTTGAAAGTACGATAGGGAAATGTGTGATGACTAATTAAAGCATGCATGCAAAACAATGGACTTGCATGTCAAATTCCCTTTTATAGGTGGTGGCGGCCATGACCAAGAATATGGGCTAAACATGTCATGAAACATGTTTTGTTGGGCATTAGGGAGAAATAATAAACAAATAAGCATGGGTAAGAAAAGAATGAAAAAAAATGTGTGTGTGAGTGTGGTATCTCCCCATTGCCGTGAGTTGTAAAGGAAGAAAGAAAAAATTTGTTCATCCTTTCTTTGAGCCAAAACTAAGGGGAAGAAGAGATTTTGCTTCATTTTATTTGTTTAGAAGAGATCTAGAAGGAGATTTGGCTAAACTTGCACCAAGATTAAGGTATGTATGAGGTTGTGTCATGAGATTCATGCATGTTTTAGTTGCCAACTTGATGTTCATGTTAGCCATGGTTCAAATCCTTGTTATGCCATGGAAGTGGTATTTGGTCAAAGTTGATATTGTGATAAAGCCATTGCATGCTAAGTGTGAAGCTTGATGATGATGCATGCAATGATGGATTGTCTACTCTTGAAATTTCTTTGTAGCCATCTTGAGTAAGACATTGAGTTTTCTTTTTGTTTAACCATGATTGAAGTTGAAAGGGGCATGATTGTGATGTTTTCGGCCATGATGCATTCATGAGCATGGTTCATGCTTCTTGCATGTTAGTTAAAATTTGTGTTTTGGATGGCTAGGGACACCTTGAAATTGACCATGCACATATATGTATATATATGTTTGCACATGATGTTTTGGTTATGAAGTAAGTGATGAATATGTTTGTTTAAAGAAGAAAATGTTGAAGAATGCTTGTGAAATTGCAAGTACATTCGCCTAGTACACATATGATATGGAAATCTTGGAATTTATTGTTGAATTGGTGCAAGTATGACTAAGTATATTCGCCTTAGGTAGCCTATTGATGGCCTTAGCTTTTCCTTGATGCTTGAATGAATTGTATTGAATTGCTTGATGTAGTATAAAATGTGCATGACCATTGTGTATTCAAGCTAAAGGGTGGCCATATGACCATTTAAACTCCTTGTCATGTTCGGCCATAAGCTAGCATAATGAGGTTTTAATAAATTAAATTTGTTTGAATTAGCTCAAGAGCTTAGAGGGCCACAATTGGACAAGGGAAGGAAAAGTGATCGAATAGCCGTAAAAGCCGCTCGACAACATCCGAGGTAAGTCCTCAAGAAGTGACCCTACTTGAATTATGTGAAATGAAATATGGATGTGTAATGATTATCCATTTATGTGTGTATGAGTATTTGAATGATACCCGGGCTAAGTCCCGAAGGCGATTATGCTAGTGATTTCCTTTGTGTTTGAGCCTTAGTAACGAAAATGAAACATGAATGTCTAATGATTATTGATGTATGTGTGCATGAGCAATTGAATGATATCCGGGCTAAGTCCCGAAGACATTTATGCTGGAAATTATATCCGGGTTAAGACCCAAAGGCAATTGTGCTAGCGGCTACATCCGGGCTAAGACCCGAAGGCATTCGTGCAAGTCGTTCTATCCGGGCTAAGACCCGAAGGCATTCGTGCACGTGGTTATATCCGGTTGTATTCCGAAGAAGCTTGGGCTAGAGGTGAGTGTTGGCTGCTGTAATAAATTCCATTAGTACGCTCGAAAAGCCCAAAGAATAAGGTATGATTATATGTGCATTGGAAAAGTCGACATGCTTGAGCAACATTCGCTCAATCGACTAACAATTTCAGCTATTGAATTGGTTGATACCTGTGAAAGTATATAATGATGAAGTGTGAAGTAAGAATGATTATGTGAATGTGTATTAATGAAATGATGCATTTGGCTATGTGAATGTATTGCTTTAATTAAAGCTGATTTTATTCCTTGAGACTTACTAAGCATAAAAATGCTTACCCGTTGCTTTGGCTCTCTGTTTTATAGATTTTGCTCGATAGCAATCGGATTCGGGATCATTAAAGTTGAAGTCATCTACACTATCAAAGCCTCCATTTTGGTATAATTTTTGGTTGAACTTTGAAATGGCATGTATAGGACTACCCCTTGTCAGTTCAATTGTGTTGTGATGTATATGTGTACGGCCATGCGAAAATGGCTTGTAGAAGTCAAGTACGAACTTAGACCATTTGTGATTTGTATATACATATATATGGTTTCATGATGTAATTATGGATTGGAAATGGGAGTGTTGGTCACATGATCAGCCATTGGAATGGCTAAAATGGTCATAGGTGAACCTATGTATGGCAAGACTAGTTGGATCATGGAGACTACAAATAGATAAGACCTACCTTGAAAACAGATGCTGGCAGCAGCAGTGGAGTGGTTTTGAAAAATCACCAAAATTTGTAGGAATGGTATTAAATAGTGAATAAGTTATGTAAATGAACCTTGATGAGTCTACTTTCATATGGAAGAAACAAAACGGTCATAGGAGTTACATGTTAAGAGATATTAATGCTAATGTGAGACAGGGCCAGAACGGTTTCTGGGTCCCCTATCGAAACTTTAAAAATTTACTATAAATTATCCAGAAAGAATCAGGAGTCATGCCTTATATGTACAGATTCCATTTTGAGTCTAGTTTCACTAGAAACAAACGGCACCAGTATTAAAGCCCTGTAAAGAGAGATATTCAAGTTGTAATGCGCAAAGGTCAGAGCAGTCGATCTCTGTAACATGGGTGACTTTAACTAATAAACTGTACCAATTGGCCCGACCAAAAATTCTAGAAATAAATCCATGGATGGATATATGAGTCTAAATTCAGGGAAAATTTAGGAAAACAGTTTCCGAGTTTTGAAACTCGAGATATGATTTTTAAGGCGACAGTGACGCAGTTTTCCAGCCTGACTGGAAATGTCAAATTGATGGGCGAAACATGTGGATTTGGCTTGTTAACCCCTCGTGTCCGACACCGGCGATGGTCTCGGGTTCGGGGTGTTACAATTTTATTGGTATCAAAGACACGGTTTAGTCGATTCTAGGACTACCGTGATGTGTTTGTGGTCTAGCTATACATGCCATTAAATGATGAATCGATAGTGTGGTGATTTCCGACAATTTGACTTTGTGTTGTTTATAGTAATGGATCCCGATCCCAACCGAGCGATAGCTGATGATGTGGAGAGTGTGGCGCCTGCTCCCGCGCAAGGGACAGCGCCGGCGGACTCTCAACCTATGGCCAGCAATCCAAATGATGAGGCTAGGCAAGCCTTTTATAGTGTGATGAATGAATGGTTTAACCAATACATTCGAACTAACACGGCTGTTCCACAACCTCCATTCCCGACAAATGCAACCCCGCACCTACAATACCTCTCCGTAATCGACCAAATAAGGTCAAGTAAGCCCCAATCGATAGGATTCAAAACATGGGGCCACTGAATTCAAAGCTACGGATGATGATGATGCCGAAGCGAGCTGAATTTTGGTTGGACAACACTATCCGGTGCTCGATGAGCTATCTTGTACACCGATGAGTGCCTAAAGTGTACCATCTCCTTGCTACGCGATTCCGCCTACTATTGGTGGAGTACTCGACTTCGTGGTGCCTAGAGAGCAAGTGACTTGGGAATTCTTTCAAACCGAGTTCAAAAAAGTATATCGATCGAGATTCATCGACCAAAAGCGAAGGAATTTCTTGATCTTAAGCAAGGTTCTATGTCGATTACCGACTACGAACAAAAATTTGTGAGGCTTAGCCAGACGCGAGCGAGAATGCATTTCGTCCGAAGCTATTATGTAAAACGCCGAGGATGGGCTGAATGATGATATAAGGATGTTCGTTGGCATTCTCGAAATACGAGAGTTCGTAGTACTTGTTGAGCGAGCTTGTAAAGTCAAGAGCTTAGAAAGGAGAAACAAAAAGCTGATGTGGAACCGGAGAATTCGAAGAGGTCCTTGGGAAAGTCTCTTCAACAGCATCGAAGAGATTTCGAGATGATGTGAGCGGTCTAGAGGCGCCGGGCTTTTCTAGACGAGGACGCGATCGACCCCGTGACCACACGAGTCACTTGATCGCTAGTGGTGGAAATGATCGCCGAGAGAGGGCGGAGTGTCGCATTAAAGCAAATGGCATTCGGGAGTTGTTGGTTCCGTGATCGCTCTCGCTATAAGTGTGGATCGGCCGACCACTTTATGAAGGATTGCCCGAGGATGCTTGAACAAAATATAAGTCAAAGTGGAAACCCGGTGCTACCATTTGCCGAGGTAGGCCACCTAGAAATATGGGCAATGTCGTTGGCGGTCGAGAGGATCTAGAGATGCTACCATCGATCCGAGGCTCGTGCTCTGCTAGGACTTATGCCATCGCGCACGCCGAGGATGCTGCCTCTCGGATGTCATTATCGGTACTTTCACTCTTTTCAATACTAATGTGATTGCTTTGATTGACCCTGGTTCTACTCATTCTTATATATGTGAAACCTTAGCATCCAAAGAAGACTTTGCCTATTGAGTCTCTTGAGTTTGTAATTGGTGTCAAACCCTTGGGTCATTACGTGCTTGTCAACAAAGTGTGCAAGAAAAGTCCCCTAGTGTTCCGAGGTTCTTGTTTTCCGCGGACTTGATGCTTTTTCCGTTCGATGAATTCGACGTTATTCTTGGTTTGGATTGGTTGACCATGCACGATGCGGTTGTAAATTGCAAAAGCAAGACTATCGATTTGAGGTGCGCGAATAACGAGATAATTCGGGTTGAGTCTACGGACTTAAAGGGGTTGCCACCGTAATATCGCAATGTTGGCCGGAAATATGTAAGAAAAGGGTGCGGCGTACCTTGCGTCGTGCTCGATGACAAGGAATCGAAAAGAAACCCGAATCTGTGGCCGTGGTTTGTGAATACCCGGATGTTTTCCCTGAAGAATTGTCGGGTTTACCACCTGTTCGGGAAATAGAATTTGGCATCGAATTGGTACCTGGTACCACTCCAATTTTGATAGCTCCGTATCGTATGGCGCCAATGGAATTAAAGGAGTTGAAAGCTCAGTTGCAAGAATTGGTGGATAGAGGTTTTGCTCGCCCGAGTTTTTCGCCTTGGGGTGTGCCAGTGTTGTTTGTGAAAAAGAAGGATGGAACCATGCGGCTGTGCATCGACTATCGTCAGCTTAATAAAGCGACGATAAAGAACAAATATCCGTTACCACGTATCGATGACTTGTTCGATCAACTGAAGGGAGCCTCAGTGTTCTCAAAAATAGATTTGAGATCGGGCTATTATCAATTCGAATCCGAGATTCGGACGTGCCCAAGGCGCCTTGAGCGAGATATGGTCACTATGAGTTCCTAGTGATGCCGTTTGGGCTTACTAATGCCCTGCGGTATTTATGGATTTAATGAATCGGATCTTCGACCATATTTGGATCGATTCAGTAGTCGTGTTCATTAATGACATCTTGGTCTATTCAAGAAATGAGACCGAACATCTTTGAACACACGAGGTTAGTGCTGCAAATTTTACGGGATAAACAATTATATGCTAAGTTCAAGAAGTGTGAGTTACGGTTAAGAGAGGTTAGCTTCTTGGGTCATGTGGTATCTCAGATCGGTATTCGAGTGAATTCAATAAAATTTCAGCCATACTTAATTGGAAGCCTCCGTGAAATATTCTTGAGGTTCGAGCTTTTTGGGGCTTGCGGTTATTACCGATGATTTGTAAAGGTTTCTCAACGATAGCCACGCCGATGACGGCTACTCCAAAAGGATATTAAATTGAATGGACGGAGAAATGTCGAAAAGTTTCGATCAATCGAAAACTTATTTGATGAAGCCCCAATTCTAGTGCAACCCGAATCCGCAAAGAGTTTGTCATCTATAGTGACGCCTCCCTACTTGGGTTAGGTTATGTATTGATGCAAGAAGGTCGAGTTGTGGCCTATTCGTCGAGGCAATTAAAGCCACATGAGAAAAATTATCCGACCCATGATCTCGAATTGGCCGCCATCGTATTCGCCTTAAAGATTTGGCGGCATTACTTATTTGGTGAGAGGTGCCATGTGTACTCGGATCACAAAAGTCTCAAATATTTGATGACCCAAAGAGACTTAAATCTGCGACAAAGACGTTGGCTCGAGCTGTTAAAGGATTATGAGCTGGTCATTGACTATCACCCGGGAAGGCGAATGTGGTTGCGGATGCCTTGAGTTGTAAATCATTATTAAACTTCTGAGCGATGAATGTGCACTTGTCTGTTCGATCCGACAGTGTGTTAGTAGCTGAATTGAAAGCCAAACCATTATTGATACATCAAATTCGAGAAGCTCAGAAAGTCGACGACGAGTTGACTGCAAAACGGGCTGAGTGTGTTCCGAACAAGGACTCGAAGTTTCAAATCGATGATGACGATTGTTTGAGGTTCAAAAGTCGTCTGTGTGTTCCAAAGAATTCGGAACTCATTTCGATAATTCTGAATGAAGCCCATTGTAGCCGAATGGCAATCCACTCGGGGAGTACGAAGATGTACAACGATTTGAAACGTCGGTTTTGGTGGCATGGTATGAAGCGAGACATCTCCGACTTTGTTTCGAGATGTTTAATATGTCAAAAGTGAAAGCGGAACATCAAGTGCCTTGAGATTACTTCACCAATCACGATACCGAGTGGAAATGGGATCGAGTCACAATGGACTTTGTATCCGGATTGCCATTGTCGTGAGTAAGAAGGATGCGGTTTGGGTCGTGGTAGATAGATTGACTAAGTCGGCTCACTTTGTCCCGTGACGCACGGATTTTTCAATGGACAAATTAGCGAATTGTATGCGTTCTCAGTTGTGAGATTACACGGGTGCCTATTTCCATCGTGTCGGATAGAGATCCGAGATTTACCTCGCGATTTTGGAAAAAGTTGCAAGAAGCTTTGGGTACCAAGTTGCATTTCAGACCGCCTTTCACCCCCAAACCGATGGTCAATCCGGCGGATAATTCAGATACTTGAGGATATGTTGAGATGTTGCGTCCTCGAGTTTAGTGGTTCATGGGAGCGGTATTTGCCGTTGATTGAATTCGCTACACAACAACGACTTTCAATCAAGTATTAAGATGGCACCCTACGAGGCTTTGTGCGGTCGTAAATGCCGTACACCATTGTTTTAATGAGCTCGGTGAAAGCAAGATTTTCGGGTGGATTTGATTAGAGATGCTGAAGAAAAAGTGAAAGTAATCCGTGAAAGTCGAAGATAGCCTCCGATCGTCGAAAGTCGACGGGGATCTGAGCGTAAGGATATCGAGTATCGTGGGTGATAAAGTGTTTCTCAAGGTATCCCTTGGAAAAAGATACTCGATTCGGTAGTAAGGGCAAGTTGAGCCCGAGGTTCATTGGGCCATATGAGATATCTGGCGAGTCGGTCCGGTGGCATATCGTTTGATTTTGCCCCCTGAACTCGAAAAGGTTCACGATGTCTTTCATGTTTCGATGCTTCGACGCTATAGATCTGATCCATCGCACGTGATTAGTCCATCAGAAGTTGAAATTCAAGCCAATATGAGTTATGAGGAAGAACCGATTCGTATCCTATCACGGGAAGTGAAAGAGTTGTGAAACAAGCGGGTTCCGCTAGTGAAGGTGTTATGGCTCAAGCACGGGATAGAAGAAGCTACTTGGGAAACCGAGAACTCTATGAAAGAGCGATACCCAACCCTATTTACCTGTAAGATTTTCGGGGACGAAAATTTCTTAAGTGGAGGAGAGTTGTGACAGCCCAAAATTGACCCTAGTCGGAATATGGTTTCGGGACCACAAAACCGAGGCATAAAAATAATTTAAAATTTATTTTGATGCCTATAATATGTGTATGCTCATGTATGACATTTTTTGATGATTGATTTAGTGTTATAAAGGTGAATTTCACTAGAAAGGACTTAG
This sequence comes from Gossypium arboreum, assembly GCF_025698485.1. Lineage (NCBI taxonomy): Eukaryota > Viridiplantae > Streptophyta > Magnoliopsida > Malvales > Malvaceae > Gossypium > Gossypium arboreum. The sequence continues at coordinate 84,455,958 of NC_069081.1, forward strand.
TAGTGAACTTTGAAAGTACGATAGGGAAATGTGTGATGACTAATTAAAGCATGCATGCAAAACAATGGACTTGCATGTCAAATTCCCCTTTTTATAGGTGGTGGCCGGCCATGACCAAGAAATATGGGCTAAACATGTCATGAAACATGTTTTGTTGGGCATTAGGGAGAAATAATAAACAAATAAGCATGGGTAAGAAAAGAATGAAAAAAAAATGTGTGTGTGAGTGTGGTATCTCCCCATTGCCGTGAGTTGTAAAGGAAGAAAGAAAAAATTTGTTCATCCTTTCTTTGAGCCAAAACTAAGGGGGAAGAAGAGATTTTTGCTTCATTTATTTGTTTAGAAGAGATCTAGAAGGAGATTTGGCTAAACTTGCACCAAGATTAAGGTATGTATGAGGTTGTGTCATGAGATTCATGCATGTTTTAGTTGCCAACTTGATGTTCATGTTAGCCATGGTTCAAATCCTTGTTATGCCATGGAAGTGGTATTTGGTCAAAGTTGATATTGTGATAAAGCCATTGCATGCTAAGTGTGAAGCTTGATGATGATGCATGCAATGATGGATTGTCTACTCTTGAAATTTCTTTGTAGCCATCTTGAGTAAGACATTGAGTTTTCTTTTGTTTAACCATGATTGAAGTTGAAAGGGCATGATTGTGATGTATTCAGCCATGATGCATTCATGAGCATGGTTCATGCTTCTTGCATGTTAGTTAAAATTTGTGTTTTGGATGGCTAGGGACACCTTGAAATTGACCATGCACATATATGTATATATATGTTTGCACATGATGTTTTGGTTATGAAGTAAGTGATGAATATGTTTGTTTAAAGAAGAAAATGTTGAAGAATGCTTGTGAAATTGCAAGTACATTCGCCTAGTACACATATGATGTGGAAATCTTGGAATTTATTGTTGAATTGGTGCAAGTATGACTAAGTATATTCGGCCTTAGGTAGCCTATTGATGGCCTTAGCTTTTCCTTGATGCTTGAATGAATTGTATTGAATTGCTTGATGTAGTATAAAATGTGCATGACCATTGTGTATTCAAGCTAAAGGGTGGCCATATGACCATTTAAACTCCTTGTCATATTCACCATAAGCTAGCATAATGAGGTTTTAATAAATTAAATTTGTTTGAATTAGCTCAAGAGCTTAGAGGGCCACAATTGGACAAGGGAAGGAAAAAGTGATCGAATAGCCGTAAAAGCAGCTCGACAACATCCGAGGTAAGTCCTCAAGAAGTGACCCTACTTGAATTAGGTGAAATGAAATATGGATGTGTAATGATTATCGATTTATGTGTGTATGAGTATTTGAATGATACCCTAAGTCCCAAGGCGATTATGCTAGTGATTTCCTTTGTGTTTGAGCCTTAGTAACGAAAATGAAACATGAATGTCTAATGATTATTGATGTATGTGTGCATGAGCAATTGAATGATATCCGGGCTAAGTCCCAAGACATTTATGCTGGAAATTATATCCGGTTAAGACCAAGGCAATTGTGCTAGCGGCTACATCCAGCTAAGACCAAGGCATTCGTGCAAGTCGTTCTATCCGGGCTAAGACCAAGGCATTCGTGCACGTGGTTATATCCGGTTGTATTCGAAGAAGCTTGGGCTGGAGGTGAGTGTTGGCTGCTGTAATAAATTCCATTAGTACGCTCGAAAAGCCCAAAGAATAAGGTATGATTATATGTGCATTGGAAAAGTCGACATGCTTGAGCAACATTCGCTCAATCGACTAACAATTTCAGCTATTGAATTGGTTGATACCGTGAAAGTATATAATGATGAAGTGTGAAGTAAGAATGATTATGTGAATGTGTATTAATGAAATGATGCATTTGGCTATGTGAATGTATTGCTTTAATTAAAGCTGATTTTATTCCTTGAGACTTACTAAGCATAAAATGCTTACCCGTTGCTTTGGCTCTCTGTTTTATAGATTTTGCTCGATAGCAATCGGATTCGGGATCATTAAAGTCGAAGTCATCTACACTATCAAAGCCTCCATTTTGGTATAATTTTGGTTGAACTTTGAAATGGCATGTATAGGACTACCCTTGTCGGTTCAATTGTGTTGTGATGTATATGTATACGGCCATGCGAAAATGGCTCGTAGAAGTCAAGTCTGAACTTAGACCATTTGTGATTTGTATATATATATATATGGTTTCATGATGTAATTATGGATTGGAAATGGGAGTGTTGGTCACATGATCAGCCATTGGAATGGCTAAAATGGTCATAGGTGAACCTATGTATGGCAAGACTAGTTGGATCATGGAGACTACAAATAGATAAGACCTACCTTGAAAACAGACGCTGGCAGCAGCAGTGGAGTAGTTTTGAAAAATCACCAAAATTTGTAGGAATGGTATTAAATAGTGAATAAGTTATGTAAATGAACCTTGATGAGTCTACTTTCATATGGAAGAAACGAAACGGTCATAGGAGTTACATGTTAAGAGATATTAATGCTAATGTGAGACAGGGCCAGAACGGTTTCTGGGTCCCCTGTCGAAACTTTAAAAATTTACTATAAATTATCCAGAAAGAATCAGGAGTCATGCCTTATATGTACAGATTCCATTTTGAGTCTAGTTTCACTAGAAACAAACAGCACTAGTATTAAAGCCCTGTACAGAGAGATATTCAAGTTGTAACGCGCAAAGGTCAGAGCAGTCGATCTCTGTAACATGGGTGACATTAACTAATAAACTGTACCAATTGGCCCGACCGAAAATTCTAGAAATAAATCCATGGATGGATATATGTGTCTAAATTCATGGAAAATTTCGAAAACAGTTTCGAGTTTTGAAACTCGAGATATGATTTTAAAGGCGACGAGGACGCAGCTTTCAACTGATGGAAATGTCAAATTGATGGGCGACACATGAGGATTTGGCTTGTTAACCTCGTGTCCGACACGGCGATGGTCTCGGGTTCGGGTGTTACAATTTTATTGGTATCGAGCCACGGTTTAGTCGATTCTAGGACTACCGTGATGTGTTTGTGGTCTAGCTATACATGCCATTAAATGATGAATCGATAGTGTGGTGATTTCGACAATTTGACTTTGTGTTGTTTATAGTAATGGATCCCGATCCCAACCGAAAGCGATAGGCGATGATGTGGAGAGTGTGGCACCGCTCCGCGCAAGAAGGGACGCTGCGGACTCTCAACCTATGGCCAACAATACAAATGATGAGGCTAGGCAAGCCTTTTATAGTGTGATGAATGAATGGTTTAACCAATACATTCGAACTAACACTACTGTTCCACAACCTCCATTCCCGACAAATGCAACCCCAAGACCTACAATACCTCCCAGAATCGACCAAATAAGGTCAAGTAAGCCCCAATCGATAGGATTCTAAAACATGGGGCCACTGAATTCAAAGCTACGGATGATGACGATGCCGAGCGAGCTGAATTTTGGTTGGACAACACTATCCGGTGCTCGATGAGCTATCTTGTACACCCGATGAGTGCCTAAAGTGTACCATCTCCTTGCTACGCGATTCCGCCTACTATTGGTGGAGTACTCGACTGTGTGGTGCCTAGAGAGCAAGTGACTTGGGAATTCTTTCAAACCGAGTTCAAAAAAGTATATCGATCGAGATTCATCGACCAAAGAGAAGGGAATTTCTTGATCTTAAGCAAGGTTCTATGTCGATTCGACTACGAACGAAAATTTGTGAGGCTTAGCCATGCAGCGAGAATGCATTTCGTCCGAAGCTATTATGTAAACGCTTGAGGATGGGCTGAATGATGATATAAGGATGTTCGTTGGCATTCTCGAAATCGAGAGTTCGTAGTACTTGTTGAGCGAGCTTGTAAAGTCAAGAGCTTAGAAAGGAGAAACAAAAAGTGATGTGGGAATTGGAGAATTCGAAGAGGTCCTTAGGAAAGTCTCTTCAACAGCATCGAAGAGATTTCGAGATGATGTGAGCCGGTCTAGAGGCGCTTGGGCTTTTCTAGACGAGGACGCGATCGACCCCTGTGACCACACGAGTCACTTGATCGCTAGTGGTGGAAATGATCGCGAGAGAAGGCGAGTGTCTGCATTGCAGCAAATGGCATTCGGGAGCTGTTGGTTCCGTGATCGCTCTGCTATAAGTGTGGATCGGCCGACCACTTTATGAAGGATTGCCCGAGGATGCTTGAACAAAATGTAAGTCAAAGTGGAAACCCGGGTGCTACCATCGCCGAGGTAGGCCACCTAGAAATATGGGCAATGTCGTTGGCGGTCGAGAGGATCTAGAGATGCTACCATTAGATCTCGAGGCTCGTGCTCTGCTAGGACTTATGCCATCGCCAGCACGCCGAGGATGCCGCCTCTCCGGATGTCATTATCGGTACTTTCACTCTTTTCAATACTAATGTGATTGCTTTGATTGACCCCGGTTCTACTCATTCTTATATATGTGAAACCTTAGCATCCAAAAAGACTTTGCCTATTGAGTCTATTGAGTTTGTAATTGGTGTCAAACCCTTGGGTCATTACGTGCTTGTCAACAAAGTGTGCAAGAAAGGTCCCCTAGTGTTCCGAGGTTCTTGTTTTCCGCGGACTTGATGCTTTTGCCGTTCGATGAATTGACGTTATTCTTGGTTTGGATTGGTTGACCATGCACGATGCGGTTGTAAATTGCAAAAGCAAGACTATCGATTTGAGGTTGCGAATAACGAGATAATTCGGGTTGAGTCTACGGACTTAAAGGGTTGCCACCGTAATATCGCAATGTTGGCCCGAAATATGTAAGAAAAGGGTGCGGCGTACCTTGCATACGTGCTCGATGACAAGGAATCGAAAAAGAAACCCGAATCTGTGCGTGGTTTATGAATACCGGATGTTTTCCACGAAGAAATGACGGGTTTGCCACTGTTCGAAATAGAATTTGGCATCGAATTGGTACCGGTACCACTCCAATTTCGATAGCTCCGTGTCGTATGGCGCCAACGAATTAAAGGAGTTGAAAGCTCGATTGCAAGAATTGGTGGATAGAGGTTTTGCTCGCCGAGTTTTTCGCCTTTAAGGTGCGCCAAAGTGTTGTTTGTGAAAAGAAGGATGGAACCATGCGGTTGTGCATCGACTATCGTCGACAATAAAGCGGCGATAAAGAACAAATATCCGTTACCACGTATCGATGACTTGTTCGATCAACTGAAGGAGCCTCGGTGTTCTCAAAAATAGATTTGAGATCGGGCTATTATCAATTGCGAATCCGAGATTGGACGTGCCCAAGACCGCCTTGAGCGAGATATGGTCACTATGAGTTCCTAGTGATGCCGTTTGGGCTTACTAATGCCCTGCGGTATTTATGGATTTAATGAATCGGATCTTGAGACCATATTTGGATCGATTCGTAGTCGTGTTCATTAATAACATCTTGGTCTATTCAAGAAATGAGACCGAACATCTTTGAACACACGAGGTTAGTCTTTGCAAATTTTACGGGATAAGCAATTATATGCTAAGTTCAGCAAGTGTGAGTTACGGTTAAGAGAGGTTAGCTTCTTGGGTCATGTGGTATCTGCATCGGTATTCGAGTCGACCGAATAAAATTTCAGCCATACTTAATTGGAAGCCTCAGAAATATTACTTGAGGTTCGAGCTTTTTGGGGCTTCTTAGGTTATTACCGACGATTTGTAAAGGTTTCTCAACGATAGCCACGCCGATGACGGCTACTCCAAAAGGATGTTAAATTAGAATGGACGGAGAAATGTCGAAAAGTTTCGATCAATCGAAAACTTATTTGACTGAAGCCCCAATTCTAGTGCAACCCGAATCCGCAAAGAGTTTGTCATCTATAGTGACGCCTCCTACTTGGGTTAGGTTGTGTATTGATGCAAGAAGGTCGAGTTGTGGCCTATGCGTCGAGGCAATTAAAGCCACATGAGAAAAATTATCCGACCCATGATCTCGAATTGCCCGCCATCGTATTCGCCTTAAAGATTTGGCGGCATTACTTATTTGGTGAGAGGTGCCATGTGTACTCGGATCACAAAAGTCTCAAATATTTGATGACCCAAAGAGACTTAAATCTGCGACAAAGACGTTGGCTCGAGCTGTTAAAGGATTATGAGCTGGTCATTGACTATCACCCGGGGAAGGCGAATGTGGTTGCGGATGCCTTGAGTTGTAAATCATTATTCGCTTCTGAGCGATGAATGTGCACTTATCTTCGATCCGACAAAGTGTGTTAGTAGCTGAATTGAAAGCCAAACCATTATTGATACATCAAATTCGAGAAGCTCAGAAAGTCGATGACGAGTTGGCTGCAAAACGGGCTGAGTGTGTTCCGAACAAGGACTCGGAGTTTCAAATCGATGATGACGATTGTTTGAGGTTCAAAAGTCGTCTGTGTGTTCCAAAGAATTCGGAACTCATTTCGATAATTCTGAATGAAGCCCATTGTAGCCGAATGGCAATCCACCCGGGGAGTACGAAGATGTACAACGATTTGAAACGTCGGTTTTGGTGGCATGGTATGAAACGAGACATCTCCGACTTTGTTTCGATATGTTTAATATGTCAAAAGTGAAAGCGGAACATCAAGTGCCTTGAGATTACTTCACCAATCACGATACCCGAGTGGAAATGGGATCGAGTCACAATGGACTTTGTATCCGGATTGCCATTGTCGTGAGTAAGAAGGATGCGATTTGGGTCGTGGTAGATAGATTGACTAAGTCGGCTCACTTTGTCCCCGTGACGCACGGATTTTTCAATGGACAAATTAGCCGAATTGTACGTTCTCGATTGTGAGATTACACGGGTGCCTATTTCCATCGTGTGGGATAGAGATCCGAGATTTACCTCGCGATTTTGGAAAAAGTTGCAAGAAGCTTTGGGTACCAAGTTGCATTTCAGCACCGCCTTTCACCCCCAAACCGATGGTCAATCCGAGCGGATAATTCGGATACTTGAGGATATGTTGAGATGTTGCGTCCTCGAGTTTAGTGGTTCATGGGAGCGGTATTTGCCGTTGATTGAATTCGCTTACAACAACAACTTTCAATCAAGTATTAAGATGGCACCCTACGAGGCTTTGTACGGTTGTCAATGCCGTACACCATTGTTTTGACCGAGCTCGGTGAAAGCAAGATTTTCGGGTGGATTTGATTAGAGATCTTTGAACAGAAAGTGAAAGTAATCCGTGAAAGTCGAAGATAGCCTCCGATCGTCGTAAGTCGTGACGCGGATCTGAAGCGTAAGGATATCGAGTATCGTGGGTGATAAAGTGTTTCTCAAGGTATCGCCTTGGAAAAGATACTCGATTCGTAGTAAGGGCAAGTTGAGCCGAGGTTCATTGGGCCACATGAGATATCCGAGCGAGTCGGTCCGTGGCATATCGTTTGATTTTCCCCGAACTCGAAAAGGTTCACGATGTCTTTCATGTTTTGATGCTTCGACGCTATAGATCGATCCATCGCACGTGATTAGTCCATCAGAAGTTGAAATTCAAGCCAATATGAGTTATGAGGAAGAACCGATTCGTATCCTATCACGGGAAGTGAAAGAGTTGCGAAACAAGCGGGTTCCGCTAGTGAAGGTGTTATGGCTCAAGCACGGGATAGAAGAAGCTACTTGGGAAACCGAGAACTCTATGAAAGAGCGATACCCAACCCTATTTACGGTAAGATTTTCGGGACGAAAATTTCTTAAGTGGGGAGAGTTGTGACACAAAATTGACCCTAGTCGGAATGTGGTTTCGGGACCACAAAACCGAGGCATAAAAATAATTTAAAATTTATTTTGATGCCTATAATATGTGTATGCTCATGTATGACATTTTTTGATGATTGATTTAGTGTTATAAAGGTGAATTTCACTAGAAAGGACTTAGTAGTGAACTTTGAAAGTACGATAGGAAATGTGTGATGACTAATTAAAGCATGCATGCAAAACAATGGACTTGCATGTCAAATTCCCCTTTTTATAGGTGGTGGCCGGCCATGACCAAGAAATATGGGCTAAACATGTCATGAAACATGTTTTGTTGGGCATTAGGGAGAAATAATAAACAAATAAGCATGGGTAAGAAAAGAATGAAAAAAAAATGTGTGTGTGAATGTGGTATCTCCCCCATTGCCGTGAGTTGTAAAGGAAGAAAGAAAAAAATTTGTTCATCCTTTCTTTGAACCAAAACTAAGGGGGAAGAAGAGATTTTGCTTCATTTTATTTGTTTAGAAGAGATCTAGAAGGAGATTTGGCTAAACTTGCACCAAGATTAAGGTATGTATGAGGTTGTGTCATGAGATTCATGCATGTTTTAGTTGGCAACTTGATGTTCATGTTAGCCATGGTTCAAATCCTTGTTATGCCATGGAAGTGGTATTTGGTCAAAGTTGATATTGTGATAAAGCCATTGCATGCTAAGTGTGAAGCTTGATGATGATGCATGCAATGATGGATTGTCTACTCTTGAAATTTCTTTGTAGCCATCTTGAGTAAGACATTGAGTTTTCTTTTGTTTAACCATGATTGAAGTTGAAAGGGCATGATTGTGATGTATTCGGCCATGATGCATTCATGAGCATGGTTCATGCTTCTTGCATGTTAGTTAAAATTTGTGTTTTGGATGGCTAGGGACACCTTGAAATTGACCATGCACATATATGTATATATATGTTTGCACATGATGTTTTGGTTATGAAGTAAGTGATGAATATGTTTGTTTAAAGAAGAAAATGTTGAAGAATGCTTGTGAAATTGCAAGTACATTCGGCCTAGTACACATATGATGTGGAAATCTTGGAATTTATTTTTGAATTGGTGCAAGTATGACTAAGTATATTCGGCCTTAGGTAGCCTATTGATGGCCTTAGCTTTTCCTTGATGCTTGAATGAATTGTATTGAATTGCTTGATGTAGTATAAAATGTGCATGACCATTGTGTATTCAAGCTAAAGGGTGGCCAAATGACCATTTAAACTCCTTGTCATATTCGGCCATAAGCTAGCATAATGAGGTTTTAATAAATTAAATTTGTTTGAATTAGCTCAAGAGCTTAGAGGGCCACAATTGGACAAGGGAAGGAAAAAGTGATCGAATAGCCGTAAAGCCGCTCGACAACATCCGAGGTAAGTCCTCAAGAAGTGACCCTACTTGAATTATGTGAAATGAAATATGGATGTGTAATGATTATCGATTTATGTGTGTATGAGTATTTGAATGATACCGGGCTAAGTCCCGGCGATTATGCTAGTGATTTCCTTTGTGTTTGAGCCTTAGTAACGAAAATGAAACATGAATGTCTAATGATTATTGATGTATGTGTGCATGAGCAATTGAATGATATCCGGGCTAAGTCCCAAGACATTTATGCTGGAAATTATATCCGGTTAAGACCAAGGCAATTGTGCTAGCGGCTACATCCGGCTAAGACCAAGGCATTCGTGCAAGTCGTTCTATCCGGGCTAAGACCAAGGCATTCGTGCACGTGGTTATATCCGGTTGTATTCCGAAGAAGCTTGGGCTGGAGGTGAGTGTTGGCTGCTGTAATAAATTCCATTAGTACGCTCGAAAAGCCCAAAGAATAAGGTATGATTATATGTGCATTGGAAAAGTCGACATGCTTGAGCAACATTCGCTCAATCGACTAACAATTTCAGCTATTGAATTGGTTGATACCACGAAAGTATATAATGATGAAGTGTGAAGTAAGAATGATTATGTGAATGTGTATTAATGAAATGATGCGTTTGGCTATGTGAATGTATTGCTTTAATTAAAGCTGATTTTATTCCTTGAGACTTACTAAGCATAAAAATGCTTACCCGTTGCTTTGGCTCTCTTTTTATAGATTTTGCTCGATAGCAATCGGATTCGGGATCATTAAAGTCAAAGTCATCTACACTATCAAAGCCTCCATTTTGGTATAATTTTTGGTTGAACTTTGAAATGGCATGTATAGGACTACCCTTGTCGGTTCAATTGTGTTGTGATGTATATGTGTACGGCCATGCGAAAATGGCTCGTAGAAGTCAAGTCTGAACTTAGACCATTTGTGATTTGTATATATATATATATGGTTTCATGATGTAATTATGGATTGGAAATGGGAGTGTTGGTCACATGATCAGCCATTGGAATGGCTAAAATGGTCATAGGTGAACCTATGTATGGCAAGACTAGTTGGATCATGGAGACTACAAATAGATAAGACCTACCTTGAAAACAGATGCTGGCAGCAGCAGTGGAGTGGTTTTGAAAAATCACCAAAATTTTTAGGAATGGTATTAAATAGTGAATAAGTTATGTAAATGAACCTTGATGAGTCTACTTTCATATGGAAGAAACGAAACGGTCATAGGAGTTACATGTTAAGAGATATTAATGCTAATGTGAGACAGGGCCAGAACGGTTTCTGGGTCCCCTGTCGAAACTTTAAAAATTTACTATAAATTATCCAGAAAGAATCAGGAGTCATGCCTTATATGTACAGATTCCATTTTGAGTCTAGTTTCACTAGAAACAAACGGCACCAGTATTAAAGCCCTGTACAGAGTGATATTCAAGTTGAAACGCGCAAAGGTCAGAGCAGTCGATCTCTGTAACATGGGTGGCTTTAACTAATAAACTGTACCAATTGGCCCGACCAAAAATTCTAGAAATAAATCCATGGATGGATATATGAGTCTAAATTCAGGGAAAATTTACAAAAACAGTTTCCGAGTTTTGAAACTCGAGATATGATTTTTAAGGCGACAGTGATGCAGTTTTCCAGCCTGACTGGAAATGTCAAATTGATGGGCAAAACATGTGGATTTGGCTTGTTAACCCCTCGTGTCCGACACCGGCGATGGTCTCGGGTTCGGGGTGTTACAAGTTCAGTGATAAAATAATTACAGATATGACCAGAGACTGAGAATGGTTGACAAGTGAAGGACAGAGTTAGAGAAATATCAGAGTTGACTTAGTTATCTTGGGATTCAAATTGATGACAGAGTGTTTCTAAAAGTATCGTCTTGAAAAAAATTAGTTAGTAATGCTGGATATTATGAGAAAGATACTAAACTTCACTCCAGTAAGATTTTCGAGGACGAAAATCTCTAAATGGGGGGAGAGTTGTAATAGCCCAAAATTGGGTCTAGTTGGAACAGAGGTTTCGAACCACAAAATCCGAGATAGAAATAATTATTTTATGATTCTTTTGAGGTCTATGATATGATTGCATGATTGTGTGAAAATTTCGTGAAGAAATTCTATGCATAAAGTGCTCAATTTGAAGTTAGGGACTAAATTGAATAAGTTGCAAAACTTGCATTCTAGAAGTTTCTAATATGAAATTGCTTTGAAATATTAATTAGGAGGCCTTAAATAGAAATTTGACCAATTTCCAAGTGATGGAAAAAAATTGGACATAGATGGAATTTTTGAAAGTTTAGAAAGGAAGGGCATTTTGGTCATTTGGTAATTAAAAGAAATAAAAAGGGAAAATAAAGCCAAAATTGACTCATCTTTCTCATGGAGGCCGAAATTAGCATGGGGGAAGCCATGTCTAGGGTTTTGAAGCTTTCCAAGCTCAATAGTAAGTCCGTTATAACCCCGTTTTTCAAGTTCTTTACGTTTTTGGAATCCCGGTAATTTGATTAAGCTTATTCTAGCAATAATTTAATCTAGGGTTCATATTTGGAAAAATACCCATAGGTGAAATGTGTTTATTTTGCTGTTTTATGATAGAATATGAGGTTTTAAATTATGTTAGACAACTTGTGCTACTCGATTTTGAGTGAAAACGAGTAAAAGGGCTTAATCGGTAAAAATACCTAATAGTCGTAAGTATATGTTAGAGTGAGAATTTGATTTTGCCATAGAAGGGAAAAGTGACCAGCATGACATAAAACATAAGAATAAGGGATGAAGTTTAATTCCCGAGCCTAGGGGCAAAAGTGTAAATATGCAAAAGTTTAGGGGCAAAATTGTAATTTTTCCAAAGTTTGAGTTAAGGACTGTTTTGAATAGTACATTAATTAAATAAGTAAAATATGATGTTTTAGATCCTGGAAAATGAGATTTGAACCTAGAATGAGAGAAAAATCGAAAATTGAGAAAGTTGGTAAAGTGGCCATTTTAGTATCGAGGTAAGTTCATATGTATAATAAGCATTAATTTATGCATGTTTCAATGTAAAATTGATATATTCATTATGATTTCCGAGGTGTTGAAAGTATGTAAGTTGGTTTGATAATAATACAACAATAATCTGTAATTTATATTTGAAAGTTAAATTTAGTGAATTAATTGAATTATATTAAATTAAATGATTATGGTGCCAAGTTTATGAATTGATTTAAAAATATGTCTATGGTACATGAAGTGCATTGAATTATCATACATAAATGTGATTTCTATTATTAGGGATATTATGGGAAATTGTAAGTTCATATGATTTTAATAAGGCAATGTGTAATTTAATGTTATTGCCTTGATATTAAATGAGATGTGAGTTTATATGTAAGTAATACATCAATATTACTTGTATTATGATATTTTATAATAATATTGGAAATATGTTTGTGGATAATTACTTGATTGGTGAAACTGTTGGAAAAGAGAGAGAAATCCCGGTTGAACCTTCGGAAAGATTGGATTATATATATAGTATGTAGCTAGGTCACATGTATGGTGCTAAGTGCACATCATGTGTACAAGAGAGCTACAAGACATTATGATGTAGCTAGGTCGCATGGGTGATACTATGTGTACACCATTTAGACAAGAGAGCTATGGGATATATGTAACTAGGTCGCATGCGTGGTTCCAAGTGAAGGACACCATGTAGACAAGAGAGCTACGAGATAAATTGGCTAGGTCACATGGGTGGTACTGAGTGTTCACCATGTGTACAAGAGAGCTGAACTATATGATGGGCAGAGCTATGTGCTAAAACCACCAAGTATCGAGGATTGATCCGAAGTGTTCAACGAGAGACTCTCTATGTATTGCTTTGTGAGTTTTGTGATGAATAAGTGCAGGAACTTGATTATATGAATGATGTGTTTATTAAGTGACCAGGATGTGGTGAGGTTATAAACAAGTAAGTTATACAAGAGGATGATTTTATGGTGACCTTGTAATCATGGGCCTATACTTGTGATGTATGAAATGTGGTGAAAATGATTTGTGATATGTCTGTTAAAATGAGGTTAATACAAAGAAAGTGTGAAAGAGTGAATTAGCAATAAAACTATTTTGGATAGTACCAGTGACGTGATTTTGACAAATCACCAAAAATAATTGAAATTGAATCAGAGAATGAGATATAAAATTAAAGCTTAATGAGTCTATTTTCATATAAAAGAAACAGCGAAAGAAAAGGAGTTCTGTATTTTGAGATATTTATGTTTCTGTGAGACTGGTTTAGAATGATTACGTGATCCCCTGCTTTGATTTTGGAAAATCACAAAATTTTGGATAAAAATAATTATAGGCTTAAATTTATATTTTTAATATCCCTAATGAGTCTATTTTCAAGATAAATCAACAAGAACATTATCCGAGTTCTGTACTGTGAGATAATTAATTTTTAGTGAAGAGAGGTCAGAACTGTCAAAAAGTGAAAAGGGTAAATTTTAATGAATAAACTGTAGTAATTGGCTAAACCAAAAATTATGAAAATTTTATGGTGGAAATATATTGAGTCTAGTTTTTGGGGAAATTTACAGATCTTAATTTGGAACTCTGTAGCTCGAATTATAAATAAGTAAGTGACTATGACTCGTGTGGATAGTTTGATGTGAGCATTTATTAGTAAATTGTGAAATCGTACTTACAAGAATGCTATATACGTTAAGGATGTGGAATGGAGAGGAGGAGGAGGAAAATAAATATATGTGGAATACATGGAAACTATGGTATATGAAATATTGATATAATGAAATAAATGATATGTGTTTATAAGAAAACAAAAAGAGAATGATATGTATCATGACATGTATATATATATATATATATATATATATATATATATATATATATATGACTAGTCTCAATGTAATGCTTGTTGGGTATGGAGTTGAATTGAAATGTTTCAGGCAAACATGTTATTTTGTGTATCTGAATTGTGGTATTTTATAAAGATATGATCTAGTTTTAAATATGATTGCTTGATGATTAAGCTGAAGATATTTTGTAAGATGATAATCTTGGTATAAATGTATAAGTGGTACCATAATAAACAAGGTAAAATGAGTATGAGAGACACATGTATGATGACATACAAATGCTATGTTTGTGGTTTAATTGAGAATATTTAATCATTAAATGAATACCATGTTATATCCTTTTGATTTTGTATAAGTGTGTAAGAGATTAAGGTTGACCAAAGCTTGAAAAATAGCCTAGGTATATTCCACACAAGCAGAGACACGACCATGTGTCTCAGCCGTGTATGGAACATGACTTTGGGACATGGGCGTGTGGAGCCTTAAAGCATGAAATTTCCAAGATTTTCGTAAGTTCTCGGTTTAGTCCCGAACCTTTTCTAAAGTATGTTTTGGGCTTCGTAGACTCAAATAAGGGACTATGTGTAAGTGAATGAACGTTTTGAAATATGAATGAAATTTTATGGCCCGTATTTTAGTTTAATGTTTGTATGTTTTTTCGGTAACGCCTTGTACCTTATCCCGGCCTCGGGTACGGGTAAGGGGTGTTACAAGGGTTGTCTAGCCTTTCCTCCCTGGTTACTCGAAATTGGTCGAGAATCAATCAGCGCTGTCCCTTGTGCGGTAGCAGGCACTACACTTTCGACATCATCAGCTACAGCTCTGTTGGGATCCATTTACTATATGAAAACACATTTCAAATGTCAGAAGTCATCACGCTATCGCAATATATAATTATGGCATATATAGTTAGACTCACACATGCTACGTCAGTCCTAGAATTGACTAAATCATAGCTCTGATACCAATAAAATGTAACACCCCTAACCCATATCCGTCGTTGGATTAGAGTTACAAGGTATTACCAATCAAAAACACAATTTCAAACAATCACGTACACACCCTTATATTAACTTTTAAAAATAAACAATCGTTAATTATTTCAATAGTCGATTGATTGCGTGATATTCGTAACAGGCTTTAAAGATTTATAAATGAATCGTTCTTGAGACTAACTTATTATCACGATTAAGACAAGTGTACCTATAGAACAATAGTATAGCTCAGCAAGACCGGATTTTCGAACCCAAAGGAACTATGAGTACTAGTATTTACTTCCTTTTTATTATCTAGCCTAAAAATTAAGAGGTTTAGTTATCTAAACTAATTACTAACTAAGAATGCTCAGAAAGAAAACTGGGGAAAATACTTCTGGGAAAATTTGATTGATTGAGACAATACCTAAGGAAAAATTGACCTAGACTTCACTTGTTAATTGACTCTGAATCAGACGATTTATTCATTTGAATTGATCCGTAGAAATCCCTAAGTTATATTATTATCTCTCTCGAGACTAATAACGTCTAACCCTAGGTTGAATAATTGATATCTTTTTCTAATTAACACCCTAGAATTGCATTAACTCGATCTATGGATTCCCTTATTAGGTTTCACCCTAATCCGGCAAAATCTTGTCACCCTATCTCTAGGCGCGCAATCAACTCTTCTTAATTATGACAATTTTACTCTTAAAAAGGGTCTATTCCTCCTCTAAATAAGAGCGTTAACTTGAATCAATATCCTGGAATATTAAAACAAGAATTAAGAACACATAATTAAGAACAAGTCAAATATTTATCATACAATTCAGATAAAAATAACAAGATTTGTCTTAGGTTTTATTCCCCTTAGGTATTTAAGGGGTTTAGTTCATATTTATGAAAGAAAACATCTCAAAAGCATAAATATAACAAAACATAAGCAAACCCAAAATTCCTAAAGGAACTTGAAGGGAGATTTGCAGTCTTGATGATGAATCCGGCTCTTAAGATGGATCAATCGGCTTTCCTTGAGTAATTCCTTGCTTTCTACTCTGCGTCCCCATCCTAAGTGCCTCCTCAAGTGTTTAAATAGGTTTTTGAATGCCTAAGAGCCCTAAAAATTGGCCTTTTCCGAATAGGACTAAACTTGGGCTCAGTAGGGACACGCCCGTGTGTGATTACTCCAGCCCGTGGTCAAGGCTGTTGAATAGGCACGGGCGTGTGGTCTACCCATGTAAGTCATGCTTCGATCCTGTCAAATTAACACGTTCGTGTGACATGCCCGTGTGAGGAAGTTCAGGTCGTGTTGTTTTCCCATGTGGGTCTATTTTCTCCGTTTTCGGCCCGTTTCTCGCTCTTTTTACTCTCCTATGCTCACCTAAGTATAAAACTTGAAATTAAAGGATTAGAAGCATCGAATTCACCAAATCCAAGGAGAAATCATCCGTAAATGCACTAAGAATGGGATAAAAATATGTATAAATTACGGTTTATCAAATACCCCCACACTTAAGCATTTGCTTGTCCTCAAGCAAAATCCTCAACTCACGATCAAAATAAATCCTTTTCAATTTATAATCCTTATCAATAATATATCAAAATAATCCATAAGTATTTATACATTGAAAATTCAACTAAAAGTACATCAAAGTTTCGAACATTCTAAGTTGAGCATTTTATCTTGAAAACATAGGTGTCTCCCCTCATCTAAGTGATTACCTTGATCAAAATATAACAGAGTTTAACATACTCAATAAAGACTCACTCAAATCACTCAAGGTGTTTAAGGACATCAATTAAATCACTCATTAGTCAATATGAGAAGTTATTACCATAGGCTTGCTTGAAAATCAAATCTCCACCACTATATATTGAGATGATACCTCAATCAAAAAGGTCTTTAGAGGGTTGTAACGTGGCTTTGGTTAGGGGGTGTGGTCACAAGCTGAAAGAAAGGTTAGAATCGAGATTGAATTGAAAAAGTACCTAGCTAGAAAAATGACTAGTCATCAGTTGAATACAAGTGAGCTTCTTCTCAAAATATGGAATTAACACTCAAGCTCAAAAAATGGTGAATTACTACTAATATGTATGTAAGTATTGTTATTGTTTTTTTTTTTTAAGAACAAGTCAAATGCATAGAAGAACAAAACATAGCTAAGCAATTAGTTCAAATCAAATCTTAACAAAAATAGGGATCAAATTAGGGGATTTCAACAATAATGGGTTACGAGTTAATATTGAGGGTAAATCAATTAATGGTTTGTTAGGCTCAAAGGGGTTCACTAAGGGTTAATTATGAAGGTAGGCTTCTGTGGAGTGAGTGGGTTAAACCTAAGTGTCTTTATCATCTTGACGTATCAAATCAAATGGTGTGGTCTTGACATGCATAATCAAGCAAGTTCTAGAATAACAATTCAATACTAACGCATTCAAAGCAATAATAAAAGTGAGCATGAAAGAAATAATAGATGCTCTAAAGGCTCAAAATCTCACAAAAATTATGGTTTTTTGATGTTTAAACCTGTGAATTTCAACTCAAGATAATACCTAAACTTGGGAAAAACAACCTAAAAGTTTTTAATTCTTCAAAAATCAACTTATCATGCTTGATTCCCTAATGTCTTAAAGTTTAAACACTCAATGCATAAATGGCTATGTTTTAATTCAAGACATATCAATAAAAATCATAAATTAATTAAAATTCATTCTAATAGTGATATGAGTGATTCACATGAGAATAGGACACAATTTAGGGATTTCTAATGATGATATAAAAGACCCCCCACACTTAAGATGTACGTTGACCTCAATGTACAAAGATAAATATATTAAAAAAGATAGATTTATAATCATAATATAGGGAGAGAAGTGAAACTTCTTGAATGATGAATGAATTCCTTGAACTGGAGTTTTGGAGAATAATCGGCGTGAGAGTGGAGGAGGATACTCCGGTGGTGGTAGAGGTTCATTAGTCCATAAGTCCTGTGCCAAAAGAATATTATATCTGGTGGTAGCTATGGTCGTGGTCAAGCAGGACATGGTAGTCGTGGAGAACCTTTCCTGGTGGAGTTTTTAGTTCCTATGCGATGATGAGCTTTAGAGCTCTTTATAACTGTGATAGAATCAGGAAATATAAGAAGCATAATTACTTGTAATGAAATAGCTAAAATTTAAAATTGTAAAATAATAATTATAAAACCTAATAAAATAAGCTTAAAGAAAAATAAAAAGTAGTCTTAAAATAGAATAAAAGTAAAAACATAAAATAATAAATAAAATTTTTTAAACATCTTCATTGCTAGATGGTTCGCGAGGTGGGGGTGGCGATGAGATGTGGAAGTGCTGACAAATCTGCTGTAGAGTAGCATCAATGTTATCGAAGCGCTTAAAACACTGTTGCTCGAATCGAGTAAGGCGCTTAGAGATGTCAGTGTATGAAGCCGCTGCATGAACTGGACGAGAGGGGGGTGGTGGCTGAGTCGGTGGATCCTCGTGCGTGGAGGGGCATCATCAAGAATGTCCTCTGCGTCCTCCTCTTCGGTGGACTGGGCGAGGCGATACTGGGGAGGGTATGTGCCACGTCGTTTCTCGATCATCCTCATACTTAAAGTATAATGGTCTAATTACCATTTAAGGACCTCCAATTTAAATTTTCATAGCAATTAGACACCTTTAGATTCTAGAACACATATTTTGCACCTATTGCAATTTAGTCCTATTAGTCAAATTGGATACTCTATCAATAAAATTTCTTAACGAAGTTTTCACACAATCATTCAATTATATTGTAACCTTAAAGAAATAATAAAATAAATATTTCTACCTCCGATTTGTGGTCCTAAAACCATTGTTCTGATTTGACCCTAAAACGGGATGTTACATCAAATGCACATAAAGAATGTGAAAAATGTAAGAGGAAATGACAAGATCACCATACAAAACCAAGAAAACGTCCCCCTACACCACCAAGAACAAAATACCCCCAACACTATTAGCCACTAGAAAGGAAAAATAGGAAAAATAGAATAGGAAAACCACCACAGCCAAGGCCAAAACCAAACCGAAGCAGTTGCACCAACCGTTGAAGAGAGAAAGCATCCCAAAAACACCCCGAAGAGCTAGGAAGAAGTGGCCACCCTTAAAAACCAAGAGCTCACCACCCCCAGGACTACTTGTCTACAGAATAAGTATGAAGGAAATGACAACAAAACCTCTCACAACAAAACAATATAGAACCGATAGTAAAACCTTGAACCAAAACAAAAATGAAATAATGAAAAGAAACAAAATAAAAGAAAGAAAACCTGCTAGAAACTATAAAAAAAAGCCACCAACTAATCTTTAAAAAAGAAAAAAAATTAATGGAATATAAAAGAAAAAGCAATGCAAAGCACATGTAGAGTAAACATAAACACATGCAAAACATAAAAAGACAGCGTCACCGAATAAGCCACTGCCAAGGAATTAAAGACACCAGGGGAGTCAATCAAGAATCTGTCATGGTAAGAACAATATGACAAAAGCCATCACTCAAAGAGAAAACATCCACCGCCATGAAGAAAAGACCCACCACACTTACCTTTCCACCTCCATTATGACACCCCTTAACCCGTATTTGTCGCCAAAATAGGGTTATGGAGCTTTACCAGAGTTTACAATTCAAATGAATAGAAAATTCAAACATTTCATAACATATCATTAAACATATTAAAAACCAATTCAAAACATACAAATTGTCCCTTATACGAGTCGGGACTAAATTAGAAACTTAGAGAAATTTTTAGAAAACATTGAAAATTTTCAATATTGCAAGGGTTACACGGCTATGTGGCTAGAATGTGTGACTCACACGGTCAAGAGACACGCCTATGTCTCAGGCCGTGTGGGCATTCGAAGAATGGACACACAGCCATGTCCCAGCCCGTGTCTGTACCCATGTAACTAACTGACTTAGGTCACACGGCCAAGCCACATGCCCATGTGCCAAGCCGTGTACCCTTCGAAACAACCTCACACGCCCGTGTGCCAGGCCGTGTGCTAGGCCGTGTAACAACTTGGCTTGCAACCCTTTTAAAGCTATAGAGGACACATGGTCATGTAACCTACACACGGCTGAGATACACGCCTGTGTCTCTGCCCGTGTGGACAAAAATAGGTCATTTTACAAACCATTTTTCTCATCCAAATTGGCATGTACCTGCACACAACATTTCACATACTTGCAAGCCACTACAAGGCATCCAAATCAAGCATAAACAAGTCTTATACATATGGTATAATATCATACAACCAATATGCCCTTAGGCACCTCAAATGACATTATATAAACATGCCTAACCTTGTATTCACTTTGACCAAAAAAATCAATTAACTTACATGCATATTTGCACCAATACATACCAAATAATTTTCTTACCAAAACACAACCATTTGGTACAAAAATTCCATTCAATAATTAGCATCAATAGTCATTTAAGCTACTCAAACAAAGTAACAATTCTCAACAAGTCAGAAGCCTGATAAATTATGCATATTCTTCTATCATTTCGTCTTCTATCATTCAACCACATTGACCACACCATCAACCATATTAACTCTAATATTTACATGCCAAAACCAAACTCATACCATCATCAAAATACCAAAACACAAGCCAAACAAATGGCTATAATCCCAGCAAAACATATAGGCCAACATTAGCCAAAATAACCTATACATGCCATTATAACCGAAATTAAACATCTATAAGTACCAAAAGAGCCGATGGTTTGTATGATATAGCTCCGACAAGATTCCAACCCAAACGAGCTTCTGACTCACTATAAAACACTAAAAATAACACACAGTAAACATTTAAGCTTAGTAAGTTTTTATAACTTAGAAATTAACTTACCATTTAATCAAGTAATAGGTAACTAACAAAGCATATCCCAACACATTTTGGCCAAATGCCTAAGCACATATACGCCAACCAATATTAGTCATGTAAATACATATATGAACCAATACTCATGGATGAGCTCAACAATAAATTTCATATATCTATATCTCATGTAACATCATTTCCATGTATTTCATGTATATACCTGTAATAGTTCGTATCGAACTCATATCATTTCGTAATAGAACATTTCCCATTGAACCATTTAGAATACTGTTGGATACCCGGGAAAGCTCACACATAATATGCTAGTTCATATAACTGTAATCCATCAATTCAAGTACATGTATACTCATACAAGCTGTGAATTGGTATGCTCATTTGAGCTGAAGATTGGTATATTGTCACGAGCTATGAATCGGTATGCTCTTATGAGCTATAAATCGGTATGCTATTACGAGCTATAAATTAATAACCTTAATGACATGTCATTTGTATCCTACGAATTATTAAGGTTCAAACGGGGATCGATAATCGTCATACATCATTGGATATGCATTCGGTAATTATATATGACAAATCATAACATTTATATAATTCAATTAAAAACATATAAACACAATTTAACTACATGAACTTACCTCGACGAGTATTCATAAATACGAAGGCAATTAATCCGAGACTTTCTCTTTGCCCCGATCTAACTTCGTACGAGGTCTAACTAAATCTATATGGATAAATTTAACTCAATTCAACTTATAATTCATTAAATTTAGTCCAAAACATTTTTTTCAAAATTACCATTTTGCCCTTCTACTTTTAATTTCTTTGTAATTTAGTCCCTAGGCTCAAAAAATGAAATTCATGCAATTTTACCCTGCCCAAGCATTGCCGATTTTTATACAATCTTATAGCAGCCCACATATTTCATAATTTCACAAATTATACCTTGAATTTATCACATTTTTCAATTTAACCCCTAATTGACAATTTCATCAAAAATCTCTTTACAAAAGTTGTTTATCTAACAACAACCACCCATTTTCTATCGTCAAACTTCAAAACTCATATACATACATCAATGGTAAATCCCTAATAGTTTAACAATTTCACAAATTAGTCCCTAGGCTAGCTAGATTAATCTACAACTATCTCAAAAATGTAAAAATCATTAAAAATGGGACAAATATCATTTACAATGCAAGGTAATTTTCTTAGTCGAAACTTTGTCCTTAGTTTAGCTACAGTGGCCTGTTCTTTAGGGTGAAATTTGAAAAAGATGGTGTTTTATTACATCTTTTCTTTTATTAAATTAAGTTATTTTACTTAATTACAAAATTACCCTTTTAAAACATCACAAATTTCACCTATACCAAGCCATCATATTCCACTATCAATATTTATGGTCTAATTACTACATAAGGACTTCCGCATTGAAGTTCTATAGCTATTTAATACTTTTAGCTATTAGAACTAAACTTCTGCACTTTACGCGATTTAGTCCTTTTTATCAAATTGAGCATGTAAACGGTAAAATTTCTTAACAAAATTTTTAGACGATATTACTATCATACCGTAGGTAATAAAATAATAATAAAATAATTTTTTTGCCCTCAGATTTGTGGTCTGAAAACTACTATTCTGATTTCACTGAAAATGGAATGTTACATCCATGCTAGCACAAACCCACTCACACACAACCATGCAATTGTTCATGAAAGTGAACAAAGACGAACAAACAAAAAAAAAAAAAAGAAAAGAGAAAGTCAAATATTTCTTATGATATGATATTCTTAAAGATATAAAAAAGGGATAATTTTTAAACTAAGCAAAAATTTTAATTTAATGGCAATTTAATTCATAATATTTGATTTGGTGCAAATGAAATGTTTATTGTGATTCAATTGCACACACAAAACAATAATTTTAATTCAATTACACATTTTGATTTCCTAACACTTATATATTATGACATATGGTGTTTCTTTATATGCATGAAAACAAACATGCCATTGTTTTTGTTGATATTCTGATTCTCAAGTTAAGCATGCCATTATACTGATTCTAATTAACATGTTAAGCATGCCAATATACTGATTCTTATTCACATGTTAAGCATGCCACTTTACTGATTTTGATTCGTATATTAAGCATGTCACTATATTGATACTAAATCGCATGCAAAGCATGCCTATTGAAACTATGTTTTTATACCATATCATATACATGGGATTGGGATATGATTGTACGGAGGAAGATTCTGGCAGTTTAATAATCTACATAATTCTGGTGGTTTAACCACATTATCTGGCAACAAACCTGCATTATATGGTGGCTCGACCATAATATTTTGTTTATGGCAACTTGACTGTGATATCTTGTGGCTTGTCCATAATATTGGTGTGATATTGGATGGACGAGTTTTGGGGAACTCATTATACTGTGTAGTAGAGACGGGTAGGAAATGTTTTGTTGAAAAATGTACACTATTTCTGAAAAAGTGTTGCATCGCTATGCATTATGATAAATGTGATTCTATGATTGTATACTTAAGAATATCTGTTTTGTTATACTGAATGATATTTTATCTTAATTTTTGTTGCTATGCCTATAGACCCACATTGGGCATTAAAAGCTCACCCCTTTAAGTTTTTGATTTTTCAGATAATAATCAAGGTTAGGACATGGGCTCAGCTTACGGAGGTGCACCTGGATATTTTTTAGTAAACCACCATACTTTGATATTTGGTATTTTGGGAATTGTTTTTATTATTTTGGACTATGGCTTGGGACTTTTCTTTTGGATTTTAGGTTTTCAGATGATTTTTCATGATTAGATTTTTAAAACTATCACCTAAGACGAATTATGAATTTAGTAAGAAAAACTAGATTTCTCATTCTAATGACAAACTTAACTCAACGATCATTAATTCAAACTCAAGACTTCATTTTTGACACTCAACACTATTTGATCATTTAACTAGTATTTTACAAGATATGGCAAAACTACGATTTCAAATCAACGAGTGAGGTTTGGCTATGTTATTTTTTGCTATGATATTTTCTTGAAATATGATGTTTTCTATAAACATTTTATATTTGATTTTTTTCTAAAGATAATTGGTTTTGAAAAATTCCTTTTCAAAAGAGAATTTATAGACACCATTTGGGTTTTTCTCAAACAAATCAAAATGATTATTTTAAATAATGAAATTAGTTGAAATAAATTAATTAAATGGTTTTCTACACCATCATCCTGGCCAGTGTGATCTTCAATATTCAATCATAACATCTAGGTTGGGTTTAGGAGGTTATAGAATCCTTTATTATTGAAGCTTGTAAACTGTGAATCCCTTCTTAAAGCTAGGTAGATCTGGTCTCTAGGCCTTTTAAAACTTGTTGGAGGTGGAGGGCTTAACCTTCCCTTCTTCATCTTTTCCCTTTCAAAATTCTTACTTCTATCTCTGATGGTCATTTCCATCTTATGGGCCTTAGCTGTCATTACTGTAAGAGTTTTACGCTCAGAAGTTGCCACTAATGCACAAATTTCATTCCTTAGTTCCCCCTCAAATTTATCACACATTTCCTTCTCCGCCTAAAACATGTTCTTTGCATAACGACTAAGTCTAAGAAATTCTCACTTATATTCCGTAACAAACATCCTACCTTGTCTCAGATATAGAAATTCCTTCCTCATTTGTTCAACATACATCTGGTTTACATATCTTTCCTCAAACTTTTCATAAATATGTCCTAACCAATCATTTCTTCAGTAGTTACACCAACCAATGTTTCCCACCACTGATAAACTTCTTTTTGCAACAGTGATATAGCACACAAAAGGCTATCTCAGGATTACATTTCAATTCTTTTATCACTTTACTTGAACGAGATAACCATTGTTCAACCATAGTGGGATCATCACATTTATCACCAAGAAACTCTTTGGTACCATTTTTTTTTAATCTCCTTTACAAGACCAATTTTGGATGAACTCACAACAGGTACTTGTAGGGCAGGTTGTGCTAGGCGAACCACTTCAGGTTGTGGTTACTGAGCTTGTGGTTCTTGAGTGTTACCCATGAATTGATCAAATAGTTGCTTTATTTCACATCCCATAGTTTTAATTATTTTATTGCTAAATTGAAAACAAGGAAGAGAGTGGTAAAGTGGTTAGGAGCTTTAATTAAATCCTAAGGGTCCCAGGTCCAAGTTTCCTCGTCATTAATTAATTTTTTTGTAATTTTCCCATGTTCCATATGTGTTGCCGTCAAATCTCGCTTTCCATAAGGGGAGGAAGAATTTTTCTTTTTCTTTTGGTCAACATGCCTTTAGTGATGAGACTATGATCCCCTTTTCACTCCATTGTCCCCCTTTGTTGCCTTTCTCCTCCATTTTTTCCTTATGCAAGGTATAATGAATCTAGACTAGGTTGACGACTTTTTTCCATCCAACTTCCCATTCTCTTCCTTTAATTGTAGCACCATCTTCCTCTCCTCACCATTTTCTTTCTTTTTCTCTTTTCTTTAGCTCTCAACCTTCCCCTTTTTTTCTTTTCATTCACATTTTCCTCCACCCTTCTTAGTTGTGCACAACCAATATTTCACCACTGAACCACCACCTGTCACCTCTTCCCTCTCCTTTTTCTCTCTGAGTGCCACCCTCCTCCACCATGTCAACCATCACACACCACCACTTAATTCCTTTCTTTTTTTTTTCTTTCTTTTCTTTTTCTTATCTTTTCCATTAAGAAAGTGACTGAATCATTTTTCATTCCTTCTCCTCCATAAAATCGCTGCCTCTGTTGCTAGACAATCGCCATTGCCGCTCACGGTAGAGATTTTTTCCCTTTTCCTTTTCTTATTTTGAATATTCATTATTTTTATTTTAATAATCAAAATCCTACATTAATCATTTCATTTGAATCCTAATTCCAAACTCTATCTCTTCCTTAGGTTTATCTTCGAATAAATCCTCCTCTTAAATTATTCTTTCTTCTTTGATTCGTGACTCATTCGATTGGTTGATCCCATAAGTATAAAAGGGTGTATAGAAATATTTTCTCCTTTCTATTTTTTCTTCTCTTAGCCGATTACTTTAAGGGGCCTTGGTGGTTTATTTTCTCAATAATTAATGTTTCATATATCTTATGTATAAAAGGGTCGACCGACATCAACCCAAGAGATCGTTAATTATTGAGTTTAAATCGCTAATCCAAGAGATCTTTTAAGGGTAAGTGATAATAATAATCAATAATCAATTTATTATATTAAACTCTTAAGACGATAGTCCTAACTCAAGATCATTTGTTGCTCGATTAGGTAATCTAATTGTAGATCCACCTGTGGGGGTTTTGAGAGATTTATTACACGTCAGATCTACAATCGGGTGTGGATTTTAGAACCAAATAAACTAAGACTATTATTAAATCGATAAAAATGTTGTTATTAAAGTAATGTTGTTTGATAGGGATACTATATGTATCTATAAACTGAGATAAGTCATCCTTATGGATTTTTATGACTAAGTGTTTTTCCTAAATCATATGCTTGTGAAAAGTATGTTGTGTGATATTCATGTTTGCTAATAATGTGAAAATTATGTACATCTCATTTTCATGTTATGTGATTATATGTCATATGTGATATTTGTATGAAAATAAGATGCAAAATTTTGGCCCCTTGAGTATATATGTGATTTGCATGCTAAACATGCCTACATGATTTCGAGTATATGGTAGTTTATCTGTATTAATGTGACACTATTCACGATTTGATTATATGGTAGTTTATTTGCGACTCTAGTGGCCTGTCCACAATTTTGCTTATATGGCAGTTTATTTGCATTATTCTGACGCTGTTCACAATTTGGTGTGTCGATTAGATCAGTTCTGGGAAAACTTGATGTTGGCGCGTAGTGAAGATGAACAAGATCGTTTTCCTAAAATATGCATTGTTTTACAAATTATGCATTGAATGATCATGCATGATAAGCTTATGAAATATTGAGATATGTGATATTATGGCTTTATATCATATATGTTTTATATTGTGAATGAGTTTGTGTTAATTTCACACTTGGCTTAAAAAGTTCACCCCATTAGTGTTTCAACCTCTCAGGTAAATTCAAACATAGGACTTGGATTCAACACTCGATGGAGCCTTTCGAAAAATTTTACATCATGGATATTTATTGGATTTTTAACTATTTAGATTTTGGGTCGCAATTTTGTGGACTTTTGGATTTTGGACTTTACCTTTATTTTTTTTGTTTGTGATTTATATTTTTATGACATTAAAATTATCATGCATGCATGTAAAATTATGGGATTTTAAGTATTTTGATAATTTCATTTTCTAAATTAATTATGTTTTGTTAAATTTTAAATGAAATAATAATTCATAAATTTTCTAAATAGTTTTATGAAAATTCACTGCGAGCTTCTTTGTAAAAAATCATTTTTATAATTATAATATAAGATCATTCGTTTTTTAAATGTTTTCAAACAACATTACTATAACGCCCCAAAATCTGAACTCTTGTTTGTTAAATATGTTATAAATTTAGTATTTGCTTTAGTGGTTTAGAGTTTAAATTGCATGTTTGAGGTCTGGGGTTCAAGTCCCACTTTTGGAAATTTGGTTATTTCTTTTTACTTAACCTTTATTCGAGAGTTCCTGATTTTAAGTTTAATTATGTGTAAATTAGAGTTACACGGGCCAGAGACATGAACATGTGTCTAGGCCGTGTAACTCATTATTTTGGAATTAGAGTCACATAGGCCAGAGACACGGGCGTGTGTCCAAGTCGTGTGAGAGGATTTTTGGGTCTCGAGTCACACAAGCGTGTGCTAGACCGTGTAACTCACTATTTTGGGTCACACAGCCGTGTGGTAGGCTGTGTATGACACTGAGGTGGGTCACACGGGCAAGCCTTCCAATTCGTGTGAATCCACACGGGCATGTGGGCCAAAAACCAATATTTTTCTTTAGGGTCATAAACGCCAATCAACTAATCGAATATAGGCCTACCGTAGGGTTTGTGTCATCTAAATTAGGCTTTACAACTTGTCATATGATGATCTAATGATGAATAAGTTGTTATCCGTATTTATATTTGTTGTGATATCTATTAATTGAGTATGATTTGTTTAATTTGAACATGATCTTAATCTGAACAACTGTATGCGCAGTTTTTGTATCTAACAATTTTATGATTGCATTGGATCGGGATTTTTGAAAAAGGAAGAAGTGTAGACCCTTACTTATCTATTGATTCTGGTGACTAAGCCACATATACATTCTGATCTTGCAATTAGTTTGCAAGTATTTTGAAATGTGACATACCGTCACTATGCGGTGTGTAGGGATGGACGGAGATGGTGTTTAGTGGATGGGATTAGCATTTGCATCTATTTATTATAAGTTCTGTATTTGAATCTGAGAAATGCCTGGAAATGTTAACTTGAGGA
Source organism: Gossypium arboreum (assembly GCF_025698485.1). Classification (NCBI taxonomy): domain Eukaryota; kingdom Viridiplantae; phylum Streptophyta; class Magnoliopsida; order Malvales; family Malvaceae; genus Gossypium; species Gossypium arboreum. The sequence continues at coordinate 84,484,260 of NC_069081.1, forward strand.
CATGTTTGACATGCTTCCACTTAACTGAAAACAATATGTTATACACTAAGTTTGTAAGCTCATTTAGTCTCTTTGTTTTGATTTCAGGTAACCCACAGATTTAGGTAGATTGGCGTAGCAAGAGTTCGATCATATTCGTTTATTTACTTTGTTGTTTTATCTAAATATATTCTGTTGTAGTTTTTCTTTTCGGTTTATTTTTTTAAAAGACTATATTTTTTTATGGTTTGTTTACGATCTTTAAAGTGGCTTTGAATCATTTGAATTCTTATTATTAAGTGTTAGACTTTCCAAAAGTGTTTAATCTAGCTCTCCAGATTCACCCATAACGTCCAAGCTAGGTTTGGGGTGTTACAATTACAAATAAATGACGCTTTTTCTTTTTAAAATAAATATATTTTACTAAGTATTTTTTTTAAATAGATAAAATTTGTTAATCTTAGAGATTTTTTTATGTTTCGAAACTCAAAACTCTATTTTTCAAATAAATAAATAATTTTGCACGTCAATAATGTAATTTCCAAGATTTCGCCGTAACGTCTAGTCAGGTGTGGGGAATTACAATCATCATCATGAAAAACAAATTCCTAAAGGCATTATCTGCATTACCCATATTATTGGTAGGAGTTCATTCTTGTATAGGCATATGACTCTTTATTTCTTCCCCAATAGCTTCTCTAAATTCATTAGACATTTTATTATATCACTACAAACGAAAATTTAACTTAGTTCATAGATTAAAGACTAAGCTAGAGGCATATTATGCATGATGGGATGTGACACAACCTTCAGGGTTTCTGATAATCGACTAAACCTTGGTTCGGATACCAAATTTGTAACACGCCAAACCTAATCCCTTAAAAGGACCCAAGTATGTCCTATCACTATTTAGAAAATCATCCATTTTTAAAATTGTTTCTAGTGAAAACTTTGTATAATTTGCACTGTTCAAATTAAACCCTTAATAAAATATTAAAATATAAGCTAATTGGTGTATAAACTTCAATAAGATAATTTCATTAAAGCATTGTTTATCAATCATAAGTTTCAATTACAATTTCATCTCAAAATACAAGTAGACGTCACCCACATATGTCATGTATAGTACAAATAAACATGTCTCACAGCAGCAAATATCCTTTAGGGTAGTACTTTAGAAAGTCTTCCTTTAACATTGGATTGGAGAAGGAAATTGATAATAGGGTAAGTTTAAAAGAACTTTTTGAGTTCCATAGAGGTCTTAAGCAAAATACTGATAGCACAATCCAATCTTTCAAAGGAATCACTCAACATTGTAGAGTACACCCAATGGCGTATACAGAACTCAGAGAGACCCAATACGCCAATGGCGTGCCACATGGGTGAATACTATACACCAAAAAAATATAAATCAAACATTCAATTTTCATGCCAGCCACATACCCGAAGTTTAAAGTCAGATCAGATTAGATATTTTTCTATCATTCATATATATTCTCTCCTTACAGCTCCCATTTTAGAATCATTTAGTAGTATGTTTAATTGTGTCATGCCAACCCAGTTTGCAATATATATCTGCCCTACCAGGAGCACACAACATGTTTTCCTTTAACTCTATTTCTGTAGAACAATTCATATCATATATTCTTTCCTAAAGCAGATGGTAATGGCTTTACATGAAAATGACCAATACTTTTTATCCTAGACATACAGAGCTCAAACTAATGACTCTGGACAGACAACCATTATTCAAACTCACATACATTGATCATACTTTACAGAGTAAGAATACTTACCTTACAGTATTATAAAGTAAAGATAATTACAACACATGAAAGTAAAAAGGAACTCACTAGGAAAATAACAATGTCTAAATAATAGGTCCTTTGCCTTTTTCACCTGAACCTTTAATAATGTCTTAAGCTAAAAATAAGGTTATTTAAACATATCAGATTACTACTTCATCAAATCTAAACATGCATCCATGAAACATTAACACTTAACCAAGAACCAGGAAGTTTCCTTCCTTTCACACTGGTCTAACACTTATGCATGTAGAATAAAAAACACGTAAATAGCCTTAAAAGTAATATAGTGATAGTGTAACACCTTTTACCCGTATTCAACGCCAGAATAGGGTACGAGGCATTATCGGACTTAAACACAAGTAATCATATAGAATTGAGACATAAATTTCCATCCAAACCAAAACTTTTCATATACATTCATATTGTTCCTATTACGAGCCTACGAGGCCCAAAACATACATTGGGTATGGTTTGGGACTAAAATGGGAACATTCAAAATTGTTACAACACTTAGAAAATTTTCATGCTTTGGAGGGTCACACGCCCGTGTGGCTTGGGACATGCCCGTGCCCTCAGCCTGTGTAACTCTCTGTTTATGATGTCATCAATAAATTAGGGTCAAATGGCCAAGGCACATGCCTGTGTGCTAGGCCGTGTGGGTAATTTTATTTTCATAATTTTTCATAAATTAGGTGCAGACTTCACACGCCCTGGGCGCACGCCATGTCCCTGGGCCTTGTCCTTTACACGGCTGAGACACAGGGCCGTGTCTCTGTCTGTGTGGTCAATTCGAAGCTAAAATTCAAGAATGCAGGGGACCCATGGCTGGATCGCACACCCAATAGGCAAGCTGTGTGTCACACACGGTATAGACATAGGCCTTTGTGTCTACCTATGGGGACAAAAATAAGGCTATTTACCAAACCTTTTTGCCACCCTTACTTGCACCAACCTACACAACATCAAACAACACCAATCCAAGCATATACATACTACCAATTCAGCCACAACCAAGACATCCAACACCAATTACATGCTATTTTCTATCACGTACAACATCTCATACTTATCATCAAAAACCATGTAATAACCACATCTATGAAAGGCATCATCATATGTATATACACTTAACCAATATTAGTTAATACCATATGGCAATTTACAAAATGAATCAATTACCATTACAAGCCAACACACTTGGCCAAATCAATAATGACACATATTGTAACACCCCTTACCCATATACAACACCGGGACAGGGTACAAGGCATTACCAGACTTAAACATAACCAATCATAAAAAACTGGGCCACAAAATTTCATTCAAAATAAAAGCTTTTCAATCACATGCAAATTGTCCCTTATAAGGGCCTACAAGGCCCAAAGCATACACTGAAGGTGGTTCGGGACTAAATCGAGAACTTTCAAAACTTCTGGATAACTTAGAAAATTTTCTTGTCTTGGAGAGTCACATGCCTATACGGGTAGGCCGTGTGGTCACACACGCCCGTGTGGCTCGAAACACGCCCGTGTAACTCTCTGACTATTACGTCATCAACACAATTACGGTCACACGGCCAAGGCACACGCCCGTATGCTTAGGCCATGCGGCGAATTAAATTCCACAAATTAAGTGCAAACTTCACACGGCCTAGGCACACGCCTATGTCCTAAGGCTGTGTCCTTCACACGGCTGAGACACACGGTCGTGTCTCTGCCTATGTGTTTACTATTGGGCAATCTGTTTTGCATAATTGGGGTGCAGGGGACACAAGGCCAGATCACACTCCTATGGGGTAGGCCGTGTGTCACATACGGCCAAGGCACATGCCTGTGTGTCTAACCGTGTTGATAATTTCTAGGCTACTTTCCAAGCCATTTTTCACCCTTAAACACTCACATACTTACACACACCTCATGGAGTGTAACATGGCACATTTGATTACTCAAGCATTCACATTCATGGTTAAATTATGACTTGGCAGTGTCAACACATCACCTATTCAAACTATCATGTTTTCATATAGCATTCCACACCAATTTCATATTTATCTATCATCTTTACTAACCTACTTTCAAGTTACCCACTTGCATCACCTTTATTGACATACACATTAATCATATCTCATATAAACATACATGCCATCCATTACACTCATTATCCATAGTAACCATAACCACATTAAAGCATAAGCACATTTGCATGCATGCGCCAATAATTAGGGTTACAACCCAAATAATCGATATGAGCCACCTCTCATGGCCATATACAAAATAATCATAATACCATCATGAGCCAACACATTTGGCTAACCAATATGACACATAACAAAAAGACTAAGTCCCTATACATGCCATACTCAAAATGATAAGACTAGCTATACCCAAATGTTCAATTGATAGTGTGATCGAGTCTCCAACGTCTCCCGATCCCCGAGCTAGCTTGGCAACACTATAAGAAAAGGAAAGGAAAGGGGGTAAGTATTAAAGATTAGTAAGTTCACATGAAAATAAATGGTAACTTAAACAAGCTTCAATCATGCATTTAACATAACGAACATAATCTTGCATTTTATCAATTCATATAAACTTATTCCTCATGTATATATAAATACATGTTCTTACCATGAGCTCATCATATATCATGTCATTCACATGAGTTAGATGCACATACCTGTGCCCACTTGCACATTATAACTTACTTTCGTGTTTTGATGCAATCGTTATGATTACTCATAGAACTTATTTGAACTACCTGCTGAACACTCAGAATACTATCGGATACATCGAAAGTTTGCACCTAAGTGCCTTACATGTAGCCAATGCTACTTCATATCTCAGATCACATGTTTCTCGTTTACGAGCTACTAACGGGTTTGCTCATACATGCTGTCAGGTATCCGCAGCACATGCCGGACTACCTCGCCATCAATAACATATACGAGACCAGTACCTGGATGCCAAAACATGTGTCACATATATCAGAAACTCAGACCACAAGTTAATGAGTACAGATGTCACATATATCATGAACACATACCACAATTCAATAAGTTCAGATTACATAATTCCCAGTGACATGTCACTTGTATCCAAAACTATTCCTAAGGTTCAAATGGGATTCTTTGATACCACATTTCTGTCGAACTTGCTCGTAACGTCGTGTTCAATAATCATAGCACGAATCACATATTCATGGAATTGTCAAGCATAATTCATAATACAATTTAGGCTATAAACACATGATACAACATCACATTAAATATGTATGTATTTACCATACATGCAATATTAAAGCATTTAAAGTATGGTTCATGTTGCATTATTTACAAATGAACTTACCTCGGTATAAAAATGATAGAAAAAAGCCTAACCCTCGTAAATTTTGTTTTTCCCCCGATCAAGACCCGAATCACATTTTTCTTGATCTATAATGCCAAATATAACTTGTTCAATACACACATTGGTCAACTCGACCCATAACACATACTTTGGTAAAATTACTATTTTACCCTAACTTTTTGCTTATTTACACTTTAGTCCGTAAGCCCGTAAAATGAAATGCATGCAATTTCTTGGTTACCCAAGCCTAGCCGATTCATATTCTAACTCATATCAACCCACATTTTTCTTCATTTCACATTTCTACTACTCATTTTTTTACACCTTTTTCAAACAAGTCCTTTTTATGTGTCTTCATTAAAAATCACTTAGCAAAAAATGTTTATCACAAATCAAACATTCATATTCCTCCCTTAAACATCAAAATATAACCATGTCACACATGGGTCAAATTTCATACATGAACCCTAGCTCAAAATAATGGTAGAAATAGCTAGATCAGTTGATGAAAACTTCAAAAATGTAAAGAACATTAAAAACGGGATTTGGGAGCACTTACAATCAAGCTTGAAAATGTTGAAAACCCTAGCTATGGAGTCTCACCAAAATCTCGGCACCCTTAGAGAATATGGACAAAAGTTTTGCTTGATTTTTCCCTTTTTATTCTTTTATTAACTAAATGACCAAAATGCCCTTAATGCCTTTCTTTCAAAATTTTCCTATCCATGCCCATTTTTGTCCAAAATTTTATAACTTAGTCAAATTGCTATTTAAAGACCTCTAATTAATAATCTAATGCAATTTCATACTTGTAGCTTCTAGAACACAAGTTTTACAACGTATTCAATTTAGTCCCTAAAGTTAAATTAGACACTTTAGGCATAGAATTTCTTCATGAAAATTTCACACAAACATGAAATCATATCATGGATCATCAAATAATTATAAAATAATTATTTCTATTTCAGATTTGTGGTCTCAAAACCACTATTTTGATTAGACCCTAATTCAGGATGTTACACATATCACAAAAAGACCAAGTCCCTATACATGCCATAACTCCAAATAATGGAATCATAAGTACCCAAAACGATAATGTAATAGTGTGAATGGATCTCCAATCGTCTTTGATCCCCAAACTGGCTTGATGACACTATAAGAAATGAAAAAGAAGGGGGTAAGCTTGAAGCTTAGTAAGTTAGGATGTAAATAATAATCAACTTTAAACATAAAATAACATACACATAACATGATGTAAATTAGGGCAAAATCATCAAGTGATCATAGACATATCTTACTTATTTGCATCCTTACCAATAGTGCATCTTAAACTGTGATGATTTCTTATAAGTTTTGTGTACATACCGGTACCACTTCATAACATAATCATAACCTTTCACATCTTTGACATAATATTTAAATCACCCGTTGAACCACTTAGAATACTAAAGGATACTCAGGAATCACATACACATAGAATCTATAACGCCCCAAAAATCTTGAAACCTAAAAATCCCAAAATCTCGAACTTTCTTTGTTTTCAGTTTTGATAAAAATTGTGTTTTATGTTCCTAGCCATGTGATAATTATAGTAGGTCTTAATTAAGGTTTAAGTTCAAACCTAGGGGTAAATGAAATTATAGTTTAATTATTAAAAAAACATATTGGCAAGTAGTTGGGCTTTTAAATAAAGATAGGGAAAATGGCATCAAAAACCCTTGTGGAAGAGTGGATAAGTGACGCCAATTAAAGTGTAGGGAGGTGGCGTTAGTGGCTAGCAAGGAGATCCAAGGTTCGAATCCTAGTTTAGCATTTTTAGAAGTTTAATTTTGGCCTTCTAGAAGGATGGAAGTGGCATGAAGATGGACTCCAAGGGGAGTGATCAGAAGAGAAATTTTAGGAAAAGATTAAGGGGATATCAGGGAGAAAAAAGAGGAGATGAGAAGTGAGGAGCAAGTGGAGCCGAAATGGGAACTTGGGCTTGAGGAATTCGGCCATAAGGGTTATAAATAGGTGCCGAATGCAAGGGTATTAGGCTACTGCTAAAATTTTTTTCACCTTGCTACCGGAAACCCTTTTTGCTTCAAGATCCAAAAAGCCAAAAAACCCTTTTCTTTTCTTTCTTTCTGTCAATTTCTGCTTCTACTCTTCTTCTTTACTCTGTGCCAAATATACCTTATTCACCATACTAAGTTTGGAAGCCGTATCTTCCAAGGGCCGAATACTCTTTGACCGAATCTAGTGTAAGTGTTGCTCTTCCAGTCGATTTTTGCTAAGGTATCGATTATTGTTCCTCACTTCTTCTAATCGGTTTTTTGGTAGGACTAGGTATCGAATTTTAGTTTTTGGATCCGTGCCAATTTTCTCTTCAGGTGAGAGACGTTGGTAAGTACTCTTAATCTTAGTTGGTCGAATGGTCATAGTTAAGGTAAGGGGACTTGTGTTGGATACGAGTCACCTATTATTCTGGTTTTAATAGTTAAGATTGATGCAGATCTAGGAGTTGATTGTGGTTTGTGATTAAAAAAGGGGTTGTTATACTTGTCGACCAAGGTAAGGTGAAAGCTGAGGTTTCAGTTTTAGTAAAAATATGCATTAAGTATGTGATTAATTATAGGATGATATCGTTTGTAGGTTGGTGACTAAGGGAATCGCAGCACGCTTGCTTACCAGGTGTGTACATACACTGCACACACAAGTAGATCGACAAAAGCCGAAAGTCGAAATGCTGAAAAGCCGAAAGTTGGCTGCGGTAGTCTTGCGAGTGCGCGAACACTCGTGAGGAGGAAACCATAGGTTTTCTGAGGCCCATGGACGATTCCATGGACTTGGGCTGTGATCTGGCCAACCGGGCCAGAATAGGCTTAATGGGCCCGATGGGCTGTTGGGCCCATAATAGGAAAAATTTGATAATTGATGCTATGTGATAGAAAATTTGTGTGTGAGCATGCATATAAGGTGATTTGGGCCTAACGAGCCATATAAAGGTGATTTGGGCCTAATAGGCCATATGAATATGAATTGGGTCTGATGGGCCATATGAATGTGAATTGGGGCTTGATGGGCCAAGTGGGCCATATGCATGTATGTAGGGGTTTTGGGCCTAGTATATGATAACTACATAAAACTTTATTAGTATATTGCGACCGTGGACAAGTCATAGGGTTAAGGTGTGGCAACAGGTATATGCATGTCTAGGATTAGATCTAGGGAGAGCTTGGTACTTAAGCGGTCTTAATGACTCACTTCCTCTTCTCTAGAATCCTACCTGGTGCATAGTATTCGTTCATCTTAGCTCACGGGATTTGTTAAGGGGCCAAGGTAAGTGAAAACCGTAATAAAGGGAAAATTACCAAAATGCCCCTAACGGCAGAAATGACCAAAATACCCCTAGGTGTTAAATGTAAGTTTTATGGATGTGACATACATACATATGATATTCTGCTTAGGTTGCATATGGGTTGGGAATTATGGAACGGAGGAAGTATATGAGGATCGCATCGTTGCTTGACAATCGTGGATCCACCGACGGCTTTTAAAGCCCAATAAGTAAATGAAGGAAGTTCCGCAACCGGGCTACCATTGATGTGTCGGTTGGATGGATCGATATTTTTATCCCCACATGGTGTGATGATGGACAGAGCTGGTGTGTAGCGGATGGATAATTGGGATGGGATTGCATTGCATGTTTGATGTGTAAGGATTTTTGAATGCTTGCTTTTCGTTGAGGGTTGTACACACTGAGTTTGCGAAAACTCACTCCCTCTTTTATTTTATTTTTAGGTGATGCTCAGTAGAAGGTTCGATGTTTGGAGGGACTCTGGGTGGCCAGCTAGCAAGATAATTTGGACTTGTTTTTTTAAAAAAAGCATATAAGTTTCTATTTTATTAAGTACGATTCAAATCAGATTGTAATAGGGCTTCCATTTTGTTATTATTTGGATTATTATTTCTATGTGATGTAATTATAAGAAGTTGAACATGGTTTCTTAAACTATAGTATGTCTTCTTTACGTTTCCGCAACTAAATTTTTAAGTGACATGCTTTCATCAAATCTTATGTTTCAAACAAGTTATTGAAAGGGGTTTTTTTTTTAATTAAGATTTTCCTTTATTTTAAGAAGGGTTTTCAATGAAAACACGATTTTCGCTAAAACACTTCAATGTGACATGCCAAATTCGGTCATAACGTCCGAGCTGGGTTTGGGGTGTTACAGAATCATACCAATGCCATATCCTAAATATGGTCTTACATGGGATCTCATATCGATGCCAATAGCCCAACTATGGTCTTACACGATTCTTATATCGGTACGATGTCGTAGACACGATCTTACATGAAATATCATAACGATGCCATATCTCGGATATGGTCTTACACGTAAACTCATAGCCCTAATGTAACGACATTTGTATCCTAGCTATTCCTAAGGTTCAACAGAGAATTTTTCTGTATTGAATATTTACCGAACAAATCCATAATGATAATTGTACAAGTAATGCAATAAAAAAATATTAAATACATAATGTAAGTTGCATTATTTACACACGAACTTACCTCGGTACAAAAATAGTAGAAATGGATCTAATAGTTAATGGCCTTGTTTTTCCCGCGATCAAGATCCGAACTTCGTTTATCTTGATCTATAATAGTAAATTTAGCTTATTTAATTATCACATTATTCAATTCAATCCAAAAATCATACTACGACAAAATTACATTTTTACCTCTAAACTTTGACATATTTACATTTTTGTCCCTAGGCTCGTAAAATGATATGCATTCAATTTCTTTGTTACCTAAGCCTATCCGACCCACACATGCTTATATCAGCCCACATTTTTCATCAAATCAGATTTTTACTACACATTTTACAGCTTTTACAAATAGGTCCCTTTTAGGTATTTTCATGAAAAATCACCTAGTAAAAGTTGTTTATTACACATCAAACTTTCATTTTTTACCATTAAACATCAACATACATGAATGGAACACATGGGTAAATTTTTAAACATGAACCCTACTTCAAAATAATAGTAGAAATGGAAAGATCGGGTGAAAACGACTTCAAAAACGTAAAGAGCATTTAAAACGGGGCTAGAATACACTTACTATCAAGCTTGAAATTTTATCTCTCCATGCCCATTTTTGTCCAATAACTTAACAAATGGTCTATTTACCATCTAAGGACCTATAATTTAAAATCTCATATCAATTAGATACGTCTAACATGTAGAACTCAACTTTTTCACTTTTTACGATTTAGTCTTTTTGACTAAATTGAGTGCCCAAACATCAAGATTTTCTAACAAAATTTTCATGAAATTATTCCGTAAAGCCGTAAACCATGAAAATATAATAAAAACAAGATTTAATACGTCAGATTCAGGTCCCAAAATCAATGTTCCGACTAGGCCCGAAATCGGGATGTTACAACTCTCCCCCATAGGGATTTTTGTCCCCGAAAATCTTACCGGTAAAAAGGTTTGGGTATTGTTTTCTCATGGTTTCCTCGGGTTCCCATGTAGCCTTTTTAACCCCATGCTTTTTCCATAATACTCTCATGAACTATACTTTTATTCCTCAATTGTTTGACTTCTTAAGCCAAAATCTTAACTGGCTCTTCGCCATAAGTCATATTCGGTCAAATCTCAAGCTCTACCGGTGAAATCACATGTGAAGGGTCTGATTCGTATCGGCGCAATATAGACACATGGAACACATCGTGAATTCTTTCCAGTTCATATGGTAAATCCAACCGATATGCTACTAGCCCTATCTTTTCGGTAATCTCATACGGTCCAATAAAATGCAGACTCAACTTGCCCTTTCAGCCAAATTTAAGAACTTTCTTCCACGGAGACACTTTCAGGAATACCTTATCATCGACCTGAAACTCAATCTCTTTCCATATCAAATCCGCGTAGGATTTCTGTCTATCTGAAGTTGCTTTCAAACAATCACGAATTGTCTTTACTTTTTCTTTGGTTTCTCTGATGAAATCGACCCTGTGAATCTAATTCTCTCTAAGTTCAGTCCAATACAATGATGTTCGGCACTTGCGGCCATATAATGCCTCATAAGACACCATCTTAATACTTGACTGAAAATTGTTGTTATAGGAAAATTCGACCAATGGTAGATATTTTTCCCAACTACCCTCGAATTCTAAAACACAACATTGGAGCATATCTTCAAGTACTTGAATCGTTCTCTCGGATTGACCATGGGTCTGTGGATGAAAACCGGTACTAAAATTCAATTTTGTGCCCAAGGCTTCTTGCAACTTTTTCCAAAACCTCGAAGTAAACCTCGGATCTCTGTCCGAAACAATGGAAACTGGCACCCCGTGCAATCTCAAAAACTCAATAATGTACAGTTCAGCTAGCTTATCAAGTGAATAATTAATACGTATTGGTATAAAGTGAGCCAGTTTCGTCAATCTATCAACCACAACCCATATAGCATCTTTCTTATTCGGAGTCAAAGGCAAACCCGTTACAAAATCCATCGTAATCCTATCCCATTTCCACTCAGGTACCATCACTGGCCGGAGTAAACCTAAAGGCACTTGGTGTTCGACTTTCATGTGTTGGCAAATCAAACATCTTGAAACAAACTCGGAGATATCTCTTTTCATGCCCGACCACCAATACATTTTCTTCAAATCACTATACATTTTTGTACTACCCGGATGCACAGATAAACAACCATTATGAATTTCATGGAGAATTTTCTGAATAATCTCATCATTTTTTGGCACACAAATTCTATCTCGGAACATCAAACAATCGTCAAATCCGACAGGAAAATCTGAATCACTAACCGATTCAAAATGAGCTCTCTTGGCTTGCAAATAACTGTCACATTTCTTGGATTCACAAATTTGCTAAACAAACATCGGCCTAGCTCTCAATTCGGCTAGAATCGAACCATTATCGGATAAGGTCAACTGAGTGTTCATAGCTTTCAAAGAAAACAAACTCTTCCTACTCAACTTCCTACACAAGGCATCTGTGACTACATTCGCTTTACCGGGGTGATAGTCAATCACCAATTCATAATCTTTCAACAATTCAAGATATCTTCATTGCTGTAAGTTCAAGTCCTTCTGAGTCATCAAATATTTTAAACTCTTATGGTCGATAAAAACATGACATTTTTAACTATACAAATGATGTCTCCAAATCTTCAACGCAAACACAATGGTGGCTAGCTCCAAATCATCGTGCGGTTCCAATTACCTCGAGGCATAAGCTATCACTTTGCCTTCTTGCATAAGTACACAACCTAATCCATTCAAGGATGCATCACTATTGATCACAAATTCTTTTCCTGGCTCAAGCTGTACTAAAATCAGTGACTCAGTCAACAATGCCTTCAACTTCTCAAAACTCTGTTGACACCTTTGTGACCATTCGAACTTGACATCCTTTTGTAGCAACTTTGTCATCGGAGTAGCAATCATGAAACCAAAAGCCTAGAAAGCTTCTAACCTCGGATTCCTCGGCGGTTTCCAATTAACAATTGCTGAAATCTTACTCGGGTCAACTCGAATACCATCATCCGAAACAATGTGCCCCAAAAATCTGACTTCTCAAAGCCAAAACTCACTTTTACTAAACTTAGCATACAACTTTTTATCTCTCAAAGTTTGTAAAACAGTTCTCAAATGCTCAGCATGCTCGGACTCATTTTGAGAATAAATCGAAATATCATCAATAAACACAACCACAAACTTATCTAAGTACGGTCTAAAAACCCGATTCATTAAGTCCATAAACACAACAGAGCATTCATTAAACCAAAAGGCATAACCAAAAATTCATAGTGACCATACCTCATCCAAAATGTAGTTTTCGGCACATCCGAGTCTTTAACTCTCAACTGATAGTAACCGAAACTCAAGTTTTTCTTTGAAAACCATATGGCCCCTTTCATTTGGTCAAACAAATCATCTATTCTCGACAATGGATACTTATTCTTTATGGTCATTTTATTGAGTTGTCGATAATCAATGCAAAATCTCATAGAATCATCTTTCTTTTTCACAAATAGTACTGGTGCACCCCACAAAGAAAAACTAGGTCTCGGAAAACCTTTATCCGTCAACTCTTGCAACTGAGCTTTCAACACTTTTAATTCTATTGGATTCATTCTGTACGGAGCAATCGAAATAGGTGCAGTGCCAGGGACTAACTGAATACCTAATTCAACTTCTGTAACTGGAGGCAATCCAGGCAACTCTTCTGGAAACACATCTGAATACTCGCATACTACTGGCACTGACTCTATCTTTAACTCAAATAGTTTGGTATTCAACACAAAGGCAAGATAAGATTCATACCCCTTTCTCATATACCTCTCAGCTTTCATAGAAGAGATCACAACTAGAAATCTATTTGATTCATCTGATTCAACCCGAAGAATATCACCATTTTCACACTATAATTCAATAATTTCTCTTGCACAATTTACTACCACATCATGAATGGTAAACCAGTCCATACCAAGAATTACATCAAATTTATCAAATGGGAAAATCATAAGATTAGTCGAAAAACAACGACCTCTAATCATCAAAGACAATTCTTTCATGTCAAGTAACACATGCTTGCTTAGAGGGTTCGACATTTCTATCATAAATTCTGTAGACTCAATAGGCATATTCATACTCGATACCAATTTCATACAAACATAGGAATGGGATGATCCTGGATCAATAAAGCAATCACATGAGTATCATAGAGAGAAAAAGTACTCGTAATCACATCAGGAGATGAAGCCTCTTTGCAAGCGCAAATGGCATAAGTCCTCAGATATCATAGCTGGGTCTCTGGATGCACTCTTGCTACTCGTTCCATTCCTCGAATTTCTCTGTGGCCTCCCTCTAGAAGTAATATTACCTGATCTTGCACTCTGAAATTTCTCTTTTTCAACCACCTGGGGCCAATCTCTAATGAAGTGATCTTGGGAACCACACTTGAAACAAGTTCGATCGTTCACCCAACACTCACCGGGGTGACGTCTACTACAATGTGGACATTCAGGTCTACTAGGTCGAGCATTACCTACACTCGCTATCGTAGTCTGAGCCTTATAATCGGAATATTATTTCCCTTGGTTTCTATTTGAAAATCGAACTGAAACAATTGATCGAGTATTAAACTCTCTAGGTTTCTTACCCATCTGTCTCTTCTTCAAGTTTCGAGACTCATACTCAGCTTTTCTTTCTATTTAGGCAACTCCTCGGCCTTTCAAGCTCTTTCTACAAGCACAACGAATCTTTCAGTTCAAGAATGCCAACCAATAATTGGATGTCTTCGTTCAGCCCATATTCAAATCTCTTACACATGATAGCTTCAGTTGAAACACATTCTCGAGCGTATTTGCTCAGCCTCACAAACTCACGCTCATACTCCGTTACCGTCATTCAGCCCTGTTTTAACTCAAGGAATTCTTTTCATTTCTAATTGATAAATCTCTGGCTAATGTACTTCTTACGGAACTCTTCTTGGAAAAATTCCCAATTAACTTTCTTCATTGGTACAACTGACACAAGGGTGTTCCACCACTGATAAGCCGTGTCTCTCAGAAGTGATACTACACATTTCATACATTCCTTAAGTGTGCATGATAACTCATCAAATACCCTGATGGTATTCTCAAGCCAGAACTCTGGCCTTTCGGTATTGTTATCTATACCTGCTCGAACTCTTTAGCTCCTTATTTTCAAATCTTATCAATTGGAGGTCTATTCAATCTCACGAAGTCCATACCTCAGGGTGCTACGGGGATAGGCTGAGGAATAGGTAGGGTAGAAGGGGTTGAGCATTCGAGTTCGTTCGAATGAACTCTGTATACCATGAGTTCATCATATGGAGAAAGCCTTCCCTACCTCCTACTTCTTGACAAACTGTAGGGGTTCTACTATCAGACGGTGTTGCCCCTTGAGCGGGAGCCGACACATTACTTTCAACTTCATTAGCCTTAGCTCTGTTGGGATCCATTACTATATGAAAACTCAATTTTCAACTGTCAGGAGTCATCAAACTATCACAGTTCATTTATAGCATGTATACCTGGACCCGTACACACGTTATGCTAGTCCGAGAATCGACTAAATCATAGCTCTAATACCATTAAATGTAACACCCTTTACCCGTATTCGACCTGGAATAGGGTACAACACATTATCAGACTTATGCACAAGTAATCATCCAGAACCGAGACATGAATTTCCATCCAAATTAAAACTTTTCATATACATTCATATTGTCCCTACTACAAGCCTACGAGGCCCAAAACATACATTGGGAGTGGTTCGGGACTAAACTGAGAACTTTCAAAATTGTTACAAAACTTAGAAAATTTTCATGCTTTGGATGGTCACACACCCGTGTAGCTTAGGACATGTCCGTGCCCTCAACCCGTGTAATTCTTCGTTCATGACGTCATCAACAAATTAGGGTTACACAGCCAAGGCACACGCCTATGTGTTAGGCTGTGTGGGTAATTTTATTTTCATAATTTTTCATAAATTAGGTGCAGACTTTACACGCCCTGGGCACATGCCCATGTCCCTAGGTCGTGTCCTTCACACAGTTGAGACACACGACTGTGTCTCTACCTGTGTGTCCAATTCGAAGCTAAAATTCAACAATGCAGGGGACACATGGCCGAATCAAACACCCAATAAGCAAGCCATGTGTCACACATGGCCTAGACACATGCCCGTGTGTCTACCAGTGTGGACAAAAATAAGGCTATTTACCAAGCCTTTTTGCCACACTTACTTGCACCAACCTACACAACATCAAACAACAACAATCCAAGGATATACATACTACCAATTTAGCCACAACCAAGACATCCACATGTCAATTTCATTCTATTTTCTATCACATACAACATCTCATACTTATTATCACAAACCATGCAATAACCGCATCCATGAAAGGCATCATCATATGTATATATACTTAACCAATATCAGTCAATACCATATGGCCATTTACAAAATGAATCAATTACCATTACAAGCCAACACACTTAGCCAAATCAATAATGACATATATCACATAAAGACCAAGTCCCTATACATGCCATAACTCAAAATAATGGAATCATAAGTACCCAAAACGATAATTTGATAGTGTGAATGGATCTCTGACCGTCTTCGACCCCCGAACTGGCTTGATGACACTATAAGAAATGAAAAGGAAGGGGGTAAGCTTGAAGCTTAGTAAGTTAGCATGTAAATAATAATCAACTTTAAACGTACAATAAGATACACATAATAGGATGTAAATTAGCACAAAATCATCAAGTGATCATAGACATATTTTACTCGTTTGCATCCTTACCAATAGTGCATCTTAAACTATGATAATTTCTCATGAGTTTTGCGTACATACCTGTACCACTTCATAACATGATCATAACATTTCACATCTTTGACATAATCTTTAAATCACCCATTAAACCACTTGGAATACTAAAGGATACTCGGGAATCACATACACATAGAGTCATACCAATGCCATATCCCAGATATAGTCTTACATGGGATCTCATATCGATGCCATGTCCCAAACACGGTATTACACAAAATCTCACAACGATGCCATATCCCGGATATGGTCTTACACGTAAACTTATAACCCTAATGTCATGACATTTGTATCCTAACTATTCCTAAGGTTCAACAGGGAGTTTTTCCGTATCGGATCTTGGCTGAGTAAATCCATAATGATAATTGTACAAGTCATACAATAACAAAATATTAAATACATAATATAGGTTACATTATTTACACACGAACTTACCTTGGTACAAAAATAGTAGAAATGGATCTAATCGTCAATAACCTTGTTTTTTCCCCTGATCAAGGTCCGAACTTCGTTTATCTTGATCTATAATAGCAAATTTAGCTTATTTAATTATCACGTTATTCAATTCAGTCTAGAAATCATACTATGGCAAAATTACATTTTCGCCCCTAAACTTTGACATATTTACATTTTTGTCCCTAGGCTTATAAAAAGAAATACATTTAATTTCTTTGTTACCCAAGCCAAGCCGACCCACACACATGCTCATATCAGCCCATATTTTTCATCAAATTAGATTTTTACTACACATTTTACAACTTTTACAAACAGGTCCCTTTTAGGTATTTTCATGAAAAATCACCTAGTAAAAGTTGTTTATTACACATCAAACTTTCATTTTCTACCATTAAACATCAACATACATGCATGGCACACATAGGTAAATTTTTAAACATGAACCCTACTTCAAAATAATGGTAGAAATGGAATGATCGGGTGAAAACAACTTCAAAAACATAAAGAGCATTAAAAACGGGGCTAGAATGAACTTACTATCAACCTTGAAAGTTGAAGAAACCCTAGCTATGGTGTCTTGAAAATTTCGGCTAAGGGAGGAAGAAGATGGACATAATTTTGACTTGTTTTTCCCGTTTTATTCTTTTATTTGCCAAATGACCAAAATGCCCTTTTAGCCTTTCATTGAAATTTTATCTCTCAATGACCATTTTTGTCCAATAACTTAACAAATAGTCTATTTAACATCTAAGGACCTCTAATTAAATCTCATATCAATTGGACACCTCTAACATGTAGAACTCAACTTTTGCACTTTTTACGATTTAGTCTTTTTGACTAAACTGAATGCCCAAACGTAAGAATTTTCGAACGAAATTTTCATGAAATCATTTCGTGAAGATGTAGACCATGAAAATATAATAAAAATAAGATTTACTATGATAGATTCGGGGTCCTGAAACCATTATTCCGACTATGCCCAAAATCAAGATGTTATAGATAGGAATGAGGCAGATGAATGCGGAAGCAGATCATAAAGTTTGTCAGAGTTGTGGATCTGACTTAGGGCTCTAGATGATCAAAAAGAAACTTGGATTCTAACATAACCTAAAATGCAAACGAATCCAAGTTAGATAAAAATAAAGAAAACAAGTAAAAATAAATAACTAAGATAAATAAAATAGTATAATGAAATCTAATATTAGAATTAATAAAGAAGAAAATAAATAAGATAGATGGAAAATAGAATGTGGTATGTGGAAGTCCTAATAAGCCTTCGAAACACAAAGAATCCACAACTCCCTTCAATTGGCTCTAATTTTCCCTCCAAGAAAGAAAACTTGGCAAGAAAAAGTTTAAAGATGATCCCCTACTGTAACACCCCTAACCCGTATCCGTATCCGGAATAGGGTTACGAGGCATTACCGATTAATACATATCATTCGAATACATTTATACAATCATAATCAAAATCCATTCATCGCAATCACATTGTCCTGTATAAGGTCCTACGAAACCTTAAAACAAGCTTAGAAGTGTTCCGGACTAAACCGATAACATTTGCAAATTTTGGAAGATTTAGAAACTTTTCCAACATTTAAGGGGTCACATCCCCGTGTGAACAGGCCATGTGCATGTCTGGTGGCCGTGTGAAAATAGGGCATACATACTGAGTTGCACCACATGGCCAGAGACACGCCCGTGTGCTATGGTCGTGGGAAAAACTAGAGGAGCTACTGACTTAGGTCACACAGTCGACCACATGCCCGTGTTTCTAGCCTGTGTACCATTTGAAATCGCCACACACACCTATGTGCCAAGGCTGTGTGATTCACACGGCCACCAAACATGCCCTTGTGTCTAGGCTATGCTCAAGACTAACTTGAATCCCTAATTATTTCCTACGGGACATACGGCCGTGTAGCATGACTGTGTGTCACACACAGCTGAGATGCAAGCCCGTGTCTCTGCACATATAGACAAAAATAAGCCATTCGAAAAGCCAAATTTGTCACCCTTTTCTCATGCACACCTAGCCATCAAAATGGTATCATTTCAACATATATATAGGTAGCCAAAACATGCTAATTCACTCACATATCATGCCATCTATCATCAATCATTTCATACCAAAATATATCATTTCTCAAGCATTAATATATCAACTAATAACTAACCAAATGAGCAACCACTTAGTGTAACACCCCTAACCCGTACCCGTTGCCAGAGGGTTAAGGAGTATTACCATACAAGCACGAAATTCCATTTAACTTTATTCGAATAACTCCCGTTGGCAACTTATAACACCGAATTCCAACTTGTTTTTTTTTCCAATTATACAATATACAAAAGAGTCATCTCAAGTTAATGGGTACATTGATTCATTCTTAAGTTCAATTCACATCAAAACATGGAAAACATTAATCGAATATCAACCACACATTCACATTAACTATGTGGAACACATATAGTAACTTAACAAGCCATTTTCGCATGGCTATACATATATACAACATCAAAAAGATACTTATTTAACATCAAAAAGTCAAGCCTATACATGCCATTATCAAAGTTTAGCTACTAGAGTACCGAATGGGCTTAGATAGTGTGGACGACTTCGACTTTGAGATTCCCGAGACCGCAGCTAACGAACGAGATCTATAAAATAGAGAATTAAGGACAACAGAGTAAGCATAGATGCTTAGTAAGTTTTAAGCAATGAAATCATTTAAAATTAAAACATAGCATTCATAAGACTTATCATCTTTTCTTTGACTAAATGTAACCGTGACTAAATATACCACTATTATTCATGCATGTCATTTTAAATTTTTCCTTAAACACAAATTCATAACATGTAGATAACTTCTTTTTATCCAACCAACTTCATCATTTGGCCAAATACATCTAATTCAATTACAAGGCTAAATAAATACATATATGCATATTCATATATTCATGTTACTTCACACTTCAACCAATATACTCACATGCTCAGAGCCAATCTTAACATATTTCTACTTGAATCAAAATTCATGTATCCTGAATAAGCTATAGACTTCATACAGCCCTAAGCAATGGCCGGAAGAGCACTATCCAAATGAATAATCACAATTTAAACCGAATCAAATTTTACAACGTATATACGGCACATACCTGACCATCTTAGGGTTGTGAGCACATTAATTGGAATTATTACAGCAAGCTCACACATTTCCAACACAAATGCCTTCGAGACTTAGCTCGGATATAACACCAGCACGAATACCTTCTGGACTTAGCTCGAATATAACACCAGCACGAATGCCTTCGGGACTTAGCCCAGACATAACACTAGCACGAATGCCTTCGGGACTTTGCCAGGACATAACACCAGCACGAATGCCTTTGGGACTTAGCCCGGATATAACACCAGCACGAATACCTTCGGGACTTAGCCCGGATATAAATCTCACACAAGGCCTACGGGCCTTAGCCCGGTTATAATCCTCAATTATCATGCATATATATATATATATATCATAACACATTAGCATTTCATTTACATTACTAGAACACAAGCACAACATGCTTATCAACCATTCCACTTTCGGCTCAATAGCCACATACAAAGAACACGATTTCGATTCGCTATCCAACATGATTTCTATAACCATTCGGCTACAAGTCATATGCACAAATTCAAGTAGAACCATTAGGTCACAATTTATTTATTATGATTATATATCATGATTTTATCAAATCATAAGCTAAGTTCCATTACTCAAAGACTTACCTTGTATCTTTCTAAACAAATTTCGGGTTGGCTATTCCGTGACTTTAGCTTTTCCCTTATCCGATGTTGCCCCTCTATGCTCTTGAGCTATGTTAAACAAGTTTAATTATATTAAACCTTATTCATACCTCTCATTCAATAATTACACTTTCATTCCAATATGACACACACACACACACACAATTTTCCTTCACATACACATTCGGCCAAATACAACTATGTTACCAGTCACAACTAAATTATTAATTTGATCAAGTTTACATAATCTTTTAATCAAACTCATTATTCATGACATAATAATCATCAAGAGCCGAATATCTGATCACTAGTAAGCTTAAATTCATGTGAACTTAAGTGTCAAAAATGTCTATGAAATATTTACTCACTATCTTCTATCTTTAACTCAATTTCCTAGCTCCCAATCGGCACACTAGGACCATCTTAATTCATTTCTCATCTTGTTAACATAAACATGGCAAAGCTAATTCCCATAAACAATTATCATCAATTCATTCATTCTCTAGGGACAAAGCCGAATGTTCAATAAGCAAATACGGCACACAAAGCATGACTTCTTCAATTAAGCCCACCATTCTCTATTTCATTGATTTTAACATCAATTTTACTTAGCAACTTCTCACTTTACAATTCGGCAATCATGAAAGCTTCTTTTTAAACATATTGACTAAATTCTCAATTATCCAAATCTTAACAAAATCTAGCTAATGGCCGAATATAAATATTTTGCCCCATACCCACGAATTCACCTATTCTAAGCTCAATTTGCCAATTAAGTAAATAACACTAATGTTGAGCATTATTTGACAATTTGTCTTAAGTAGCAGACTAAACTCATGTTCCTAATTCATAATTTCAAGTATTTCATTCACAAGTTACACAAATTATGCTCAAAACCTCTAATTCAATTTCGGTAAGCACAAACATGTTAGCCAAAATTCCCCAAAGCACCTAAACCACTACTATGCATATCTAACAAGTTTAAACCTCACTTATCCACCTTTACTCAAAAGAGCATAAAACAACCACCATTTCTTACCATCCATATCATGGCCGAATGCCCAAATCACCATAGAATTCAAATCTTCAAAATGGGCTAAGTCAAATACTTAGCTATCAACCACACTTAAAAAAATTCAAAGGAAATAACATGCAATTTTTACCTTAATCAAGCAAAAATCAAAGAGTAACCGAAAGCCTAGCTTTTCCTCCTATATTCGGCAAATGAAGAACAAAAGATGAACTAAGCCTTGTTCTTTTCACCTTTCACTATTTTATTTATTTTATTTTAACACCAATAACATATATAATTATAATTATATTATAATACAAATATATGTATAAAATACATACATTTCAATGATTATTCCACATGGGTGGCCACTATAAAAAAAAATGTCAATTTGACATGCAAGTCGTTGTGTTTTAAAGTCACATAATACAAGGCCATTTCAAAATTTACCTAACACATTTTCAAAATTTTCACACAAGTCCATTTTCAATTAATTTCACATCAATTTGCAAAAATTAAAGCATTTAAAAATTCACACAGGCATAAACACATATTTTAGACATAAAATATTATATTCAAATATTTTGGTGACTCGGTTTAGCGGTCCCGAAACCACTTCCCAACTAGGGTCAAAATAGGGCTGTCACAACTCTCCCCCCTTTAGGGATTTTCGTCCCCGAAAATCTTACCAGTAAATAGATTTCGGTATCATTCTTTCATAGAGTTCTCAGGTTCCCAAGTAGCTTCTTCGATCCTGTGCTTGAGCCATAACACCTTTACTAACGGAACCTTTTTGTTTCGCAACTCTTTCACCTCGCGAGCTAGGATACGAATCGGTTCTTCTTCAGAACTCAAATCGGACTGAATTTCAATTTTTGACGAACTAATTACATGAGAAGGATCGGATCTATAACGACGGAGCATCGATACATGAAAAATGTTGTGAATCTTTTCAAGATCAGGGGGCAGAATTAGTCTATAAGCAACCGGCCCAATCCTCTCTGAAATCTCATACGGTCCAATAAATCTCGGACTCAATTTGCCTTTACGGCCAAAACGGAGTATCTTTTTCCACGACGAGACTTTCAGAAAAACTTTTTCTCTAATTTGAAATTATATATTTTTATGCTTTAAGTCCGCGTATGATTTCTGACGATCCGATGCTGCTTTCAAGCTATCACGAATTATTTTCACTTGTTGTTCTGCTTCTTTAATTAAATCCACCCCATATAACTTATTCTCGCTGAGCTCAGTCCAAAACAAAGGTGTACAACATTTACGTCCGTATAAGGCCTCGTAAGGCGCCATCTTGATACTCGTTTGAAAGCTATTATTATAGGCAAATTCAATCAACGGTACGTATTTCTCCCACGAGCCACTAAACTCGAGAACGCAACATCTCAACATATCCTCGAGTATTAGAATCATTCTTTCGGACTGACCATCGGTCTGGGGATGAAAGACAGTGCTAAAATGGAGCTTGGTACCCAACGCCTCATGCAATTTTCGCCAAAACCGTGAAGTAAATCGGGGATATCTGTCTGAAACAATAGAAGTCGGCACTTCGTGCAATCGTACAATTTGAGAGACATATAATTCCACTAGCTTATCAAGTGAAAAGTCCGTACGAACAGGGATGAAATGAGCTGATTTCGTTAATCTATCCACAATAACCCAAATGGATCTTTCTTGCTCAGCATCAGTGGTAAACCAGACACAAAGTCTATCGTAACTCGATCCCATTTCCACTCGGGTATCATGATCGGCTGAAGTAACCCCAAAGGCATTTTATGTTCTTCTTACACATTTTATGTTCTTCTTACACTTGTTGACATATTAAACATCTTGATACAAAATCAGATATGTCACGTTTCATACCATGCCACCAATACTGACGTTTTAAATCATTATACATTTTTGTGCTACTAGGATGGACCGACATTCGGCTACTATGAGCCTCGCTCAAAATCATCGAAATAAGCTCTGAGTTTCTCGGAACACACACACGATCCCTGAACCTCAAACAATCATTATCGTTAATTCGAAACTCTGAATCCACACTTGATTCACATTGAACTTGCCTAGCAACCAACTCATCGTCGACTATCTGAGCTTCACAAATTTGTTGTATTAACACTGGTCTTGCTTTTAACTCGGCTATCAACATAGCATCTGCCTAGAACGATAATTGCACGTTCATAGCTCGCAAGGAAAATAATGATTTTCGCCTAAGAGCGTCTGCAACTACATTAGCTTTTCCCGGGTGGTAGTCAATGACAAGCTCATAGTCTTTAAGTAACTCCAACCATCGTCTTTGTCTCAGATTCAAATCTCTTTGAGTCATTAAATATTTGAGACTTTTATGATCAGAAAAGACGTGGCATTTCTCACCGAACAGATAGTGACGCCAAATCTTCAGTGCGAAAACAATAGCAGCTAGCTCCAGATCATGAGTCGGATAGTTTCGCTCGTGAGGCTTTAACTGCCTCGAAGCATATGCGACAACTCGACCCTCTTGCATCAAAACGCAGCCCAGACTGTTCAGAGATGCATCACTATAAATCACGAACTCCTTGCCGGATTTTGGCTGAACTAACACTGGGGCTTCCGTCAAAAGCATTTTCAACTGGTCGAAACTTTTCTGACACTTTTCAAACCACTCGAATTTGACGTCTTTTTGCAGCAATTTTGTCAAAGGTGTCGTGATCATCGAAAAACCTTTTACGAATCGTCGATAGTAACCGGCAAGTCCCAAGAAGCTCCAAACTTCCGAAACATTTCTAGGAGGTTTCCAGTCGAGAATGGCTAAAATCTTGTTTGGATCGACTCGAATACCCGAAGCAGACACTATATGTCCCAAAAAGCTGACCTCACGCAACCAAAACTCGCATTTACTGAATTTCGCGTACAATTGATTATCACGTAAAGTCTAAAACACGAGTCTCAAATGCTCGGCATGCTCGAGCTCATCGCGAGAGTAAATCAAAATGTCGTCGATGAACACCACCACAAATCGATCTAGATACTGTCTAAACACCTGAATCATCAAGTCCATGAAAACTGCAGGGGCATTAGTGAGCCCGAACGGCATCACTAAAAATTCGTAGTGTCCGTATCTCATTCTAAAAACAGTCTTTGGCACGTCGGAATCTCTAACTCTCAACTGGTAATAACCGGGTCGCAGATCAATCTTTAAAAACACTGAAGCTCCTTTCAACTGATCAAACAGGTCATCGATTTGGGGCAACGGATATTTATTCTCTATAGTGGCTTTATTCAATTGTCTATAGTCGACACACATTCTTATAGTCCCGTCTTTCTTTTTCACAAACAAAACTGGTGCACCCCATGGTGAGAAACTCGGTCGTGCGAAACCTCTATCCGTCAACTCTTGCAACTGAGCTTTTAATTCCTTCAATTCGGTTGGTGCCATATGATATGGAGCTATCAAAATTGGTGTAGTCCTAGGTACAAGTTCAATGCCAAACTCTACTTCACGAATAGGTAGTAATCCCGGCAACTCTTCGGGAAACACATCCGAATACTCACAAACCACAGGTACAGTCTCAAGCTCTTGTTCGAATACTTTGCTGCCTAACACATAGGCCAGATACGCTTTACAGCCCTTCCTCACATATTTCTGAGCTGACATGGAAGTTAATACGGCTGATAGCCCGTTTAAATCAGTGGATGCAACCCGAATTATCTCATTATTCGAACATTGCAAATCGATAGTCTTTCGCTTGCAATTCACTACAACATCGTGCACAGTCAACCAATCCATTCCAAGAATAATGTCAAACTCTTCAAAGGGTAAAAGCATCAAGTCAGCTGGGAAACAGAAATCTCGAACCATCAGGGGGCATTTCCTGCACACTTTGTCGACTAGCACATATTGACCCAAAGGATTCGATACTTGAATCACGAACTCAGTAGACTCAACAGGTAGAGTCTTACTGGATGCTAAAGTCTCACATACATATGAATGAGTAGAACCAGGGTCAATCAAAGCAATCACATCAGTATCAAAGAGAGTGAAAGTGCCGGTAATGACATCAAGCGAAGAAGCATCCTCGCGTGCGCGTATAGCATAAGCTCTAGCATGAGCACGAGCCTCGGATCTGGTTGTAGCATCTCTAGATCCTCTCTGACCGCCGCTAGCATTCCCCGTATTCCTAGGTGGTCTACCTCGTGCTGTAGTAGTACTAGTTTCCCATTCTGGTTCACATTTTGTTCGGATAATCCCGGGCAGTCTTTGATAAAATGGTCGGCTGATTCGCATCTATAACAGGAGCGGTCATGAAATCTACAGCTCCCCAAATGCCATTTTCCACAGTACTTGCACTCGGTCCTATCCCGTCGATCATTTTTAACACTAGCAACTGAAGTGGCTCGTGTACTCACAGGGGGTCGATCGCGGTCTCGTCTGGAAAAACCCGAAGTGTTCTTTGATTGACCTAAATCATCTCAAAATTTCTTCGATGATTGCTGAAAAGACTTTCCTGAAGATCTTTTACGAAATTCTCTAGCTCCAACCTCAGCTTTTCTTTTCTCCTTACTAAGTTCTTCGGCTTTGCAAGCTCGCTCGACAAGTACTACGAACTCTCGTATTTCAAGAATGCCAACAAACATTTTTATATCTTCATTCAGCCCATCTTCAAAACATTTACACATAATAGCCTTAGACGATACATATTCCCGAGCATATCTACTAAGTCTGACAAACTTCCGTTCATAATCAGTAACTGACATGGAACCTTATTTAAGCTCAAGAAATTCTTTTCGTTTCTGATCGATGAACCTCTAACTGATATACTTTTTTCGAAACTCAGTCTGGAAGAATTCCCATGTCACCTGTTCTTTGGGCACAACAGAAACCAATGTATTCCACCAATAATAGGCAGAATCACGTAGCAGAGATATGGCACATTTCAGGCATTCATCAGGTGTGCAAGATAGTTCATCGAATACTCGAATAGTATTGTCCAACCAAAACTCAGCTTGCTCGGCATCATCACTGTTTGTAGCTTTAAATTCAGTAGCCACATGCTTTCTAATTCTGTCTACCGGGGGCTTATTCAACCTCATGTGATCAATCACTGGAGGTATCATAGGTGCACAGGGTGTATTTGTTGGAAGTGGGGGTTGTGGAGCAGCTGTATTTGTCCGAATGTATTGGTTGAACCAATCATTCATCACATTATAAAAGGCTTGTCTAGACTCATCATTTTGATTGCTTGCGTCTATCGGTCCGGTCCCGTGTGCGGGAGCAGGTGCTACACTCTCAACATCATCAACTATTGCTCGATCGGGATCGGGATCCATTACTATACGAAAAAAACATTTTTAACTGTCAGAAATCATCACACTATCGTATTAACACTTAATGGCATGTATAGCTAGACTCATACGTGCTATGTTAGTCCTAGAATCGACTAAAACGTAGCTCTGATACCAATAAAATGTAAACCCCTAACCCATACCCGTCGCCGGAGGGTTAAGGAGTATTACCATACAAGCACGAAATTCCATTTAACTTTATTCGAATAACTCCCATTGGCAACTTATAAAACCGAATTCCAACTTGTTTTTTTTTTTCCAATTATGCAATATACAAAAGAGTCATCTCAAGTTAATGGGTACTTTGATTCATTCTTAAGTTCAATTCACATCAAAACATGGAAAACATTAATCGAATATCAACCACGCATTCACATTAACCATGTGAAACACATATAGTAACTTAACAAGCCATTTTCGCATGGCTATACATATATACAACATCAAAAAGATACTTATTTAACATCAAAAAGTCAAGCCTATACATGCCATTATCAAAGTTTAGCTACTAGAGTACCGAATGGGCTTAGATAGTGTGGACGACTTCGACTTTGAGATTCCCGAGACCGTAGCTAACGAACGAGATCTATAAAACAGAGAATTAAAGACAACAGAGTAAGCATAGATGCTTAGTAAGTTTTAAGCAATGAAATCATTTAAAATTAAAACATAGCATTCATAAGACTTATCATCTTTTCTTTGACTAAATGTAACCGTGACTAAATATACCACTATTATTCATGCATGTCATTTTAAATTTTTCCTTAAACACAAATTCATATCACGTAGATAACATCTTTTTATCCAACCAACTTCATCATTTGGCCAAATACATCTAATTCAATTACAAGGCTAAATAAATACATATACGCATATTCACATATTCATGTTACTTCACACTTCAACCAATATACTCATATGCTCAGAGCCAATCTTAACATATTTCCACTTGAATCAAAATTCATGTATCCTGAATAAGCTATAGACTTCATACAACCCTAAGCAATGGCCGGAAGAGCACTATCCAAATGAATAATCGCAATTTAAACCGAATCAAATTTTACAACGTATATACGGTACATACCTGACCATCTTAGGGTTGTGAGCACATTAATTGGAATTATTACAGCAAGATCACACATTTCCAACACAAATGCCTTCGGGACTTAGCTCAGATATAACACCAGCACGAATACCTTCGGGACTTAGCTCGAATATAACACCAGCACGAATGCCTTCGAGACTTAGACCAGACATAACACCAGCACGAATGCCTTCGGGACTTAGCCTGGACATAACACCAGCACGATTGCCTTCGGGACTTAGCCCAGATATAACACCAGCACGAATGCCTTCGGGACTTAGCCCGGATATAAATCTCACACAAGGCCTACGGGTCTTAGCCCGGTTATAATCCTCAATTATCATACACATATATATATATATCATAACACATTAGCATTTCATTTACATTACTAGAACACAAGCACAACATGCTTATCAACCATTCCACTTTCGGCTTAATAGCCACATACAAAGAACACGATTTCGTTTCGCAATCCAACATGATTTCTATAACCATTCGGCTACAAGTCATATGCACAAATTATTTATCTCACTACGTAATTCAAGTAGAACCATTAGGTCACAATTTATTTATTATGCTTATATATCATGATTTTATCAAATCATAAGCTAAGTTCCATTACTCAAAGACTTACCTTGTATCTTTCTGAACAAATTTCGGGTTGGCTATTCCGTGACTTTAGCTTTTCCCTTATCCGATGTTGCCCGTCTATGCTCTTGAGCTATGTTAAACAAGTTTAATTATATTAAACCTTATTCATACCTCTCATTCAATAATTACACTTTCATTCCAATATGACACACACACACACAATTTTCCTTCACATACACATTCTTCCAAATACAACTATGTTACAAGTCACAACTAAATTATTGATTTGATCAAGTTTACATAATCTTTTAATCAAACTCATTATTCATGACATAATAATCATCAAGAGCTGAATATCTGATCACTAGTAAGCTTAAATTCATGTGAACTTAAGTGTCAAAAATGTCTATGAAATATTTACTCACTATCTTCTATCTTTAACTCAATTTCCTAGCTCCTAATCGGCACACTAGGACCATCTTAATTCATTTCTCATATTGTTAACATAAACATGGCAAAGCTAATTCCCATAAACAATTATCATCAATTCATTCATTCTCTAGGGACAAAGCCGAATGTTCAATAAGCAAATAAGGCACACAAAGCATGACTTCTTCAATTAAACCTTCCATTCTCTATTTCATTGATTTTAACATCAATTTTACTTAGCAACTTCTCACTTTACAATTCGGCAACCATGAAAGCTTCGTTTTAAGCATATTGACTAAATTCTCAATTTTCCAATTAAGTAAATAACACTAATGTTAAGCATTATTTTACAATTTGTCTTAAGTAGCCGACTAAATTCATGTTCCTAATTCATAATTTCAAGTATTTCATTCACAAGTTACACAAATTATGCTCAAAACCTCTAATTCAATTTCGGTAAGCACGAACATGTTAGCCAAAATTTTCCAAAGCACCTAAACCACTACTATGCGTATCTAACAAGTTTAAACCTCACTTATCCACCTTTACTCATAAGAGCATAAAACAACCACCATTTATTACCATCCATATCATGGCCGAATGCTAAAATCACCATTCAATCAAATTTTCAAAATGGGCTAAGTCAAATACTTAGCTATCAACCACACTTAAAAAAATTCAAAGGAAATAACATGAAATTTTTACCTTAATCAAGCAAAAATCAAAGAGTGACTGAAAGCCTAGCTTTTCCTCCTATATTCGGCAAATGAAGAACAAAAGATGAACTAAGCCTTGTTCTTTTCACCTTTCACTATTTTATTTATTTTATTTTAACACCAATAACATATATAATTATAATTATATTATAATACAAATATATGTATCAAATACATACATTTCAATGATTATTCCACATGGGCGGCCAGTATAAAAAAACATGTCAATTTGACATGCAAGTCCTTGTGTTTTAAAGTCACATAATCCAAGGCCATTTCAAAATTTACCTAACACATTCTCAAAATTTTCACACAAGTCCATTTTCAATTAATTTCAAATCAATTTGCAAAAATTAAAGCATTTAAAAATTCACACAGGCATAAACACATATTTTAGACATAAAATATTATATTCAAATATTTCGGTGACTCGGTTTAGCGGTCCCGAAACCACCTCCCGACTAGGGTCAAAATAGGGCTGTCACACTGAGCCATACCAACGACCATGGCAAACATGCCAAAACATATGGTAATTTATAAACATCACATATGTCACTTATCAAGCATATAATCAAGCCAACTTAAATGGCTAAGAACATAGCTATATTTACATTATCAACAAGCCAAATCACATGGCTAATATCTTAACTCAAAACATACCAATATGACACTAGCCTATACATGCCATATACTATATATACAAGGCTTCCAAAAGTACCAACAAGTTGATCGATAGTTTGATGATGTTTCCCGACGATCCCCGATCCGAGTTGGCTTTGATACACTATAAAACACAGACAAACAACACACAATAAGCTTCATAGCTTAGTAAGTTCGTACTAATAAACTCAAAAGTTCATAGTATTAAAATTATCAATTAATAAACACTTAATAAATCTCATATCATTACTCAATTCAAACCCATGACCATATATCATATATACATACAAATCCATCAAGCTTCATACACTTAGTATCAACTACCACATAGGTATCATACATACCTCTACTCTCCTATATTTAATTATTACATTTTCACCTCTTTTCTCAATACATTAATCCATCCGGAAATCTTTCAATACTCAAGGAACTCGTACACTTAGTGCCACATATAGCCAAAGTTATTCCAGTTCGCACACTAAGTGTTATTTATAGCCGAAGCTATTTCGAAACGCATATTAAGTGCCAAACATAGTCGATTTGTCATCGTACGCAATCGTAGTTGTGTATAGATATACAATTTACGCATTATTAAAGCATTAAAAACATAATTAAACAATGTTTATCATGTACAAACTTAACTCGTACTCAGAATTGACAAATCGGGTCAATTACTCGATAACCTTCGATTTTCCACGATCTAAATCCGAATTCTTTCTTTCTTGATCTATATGAATTCATAATTAACCCATTTAATCACCAATTCATTCAATTTCATCCACAATACATAATTTTAGCTAATTTGTATTTTGGCCCTAAACTTTCATATTTTAACAATTTAGTCCCTATTTCATAAAAACACAAATTACTCAAAATTCAATAAGACCCATGCTTGGAAAAATTCTCTATAGGTCCCTAGAAGCCCATATTTTTCATTTATTTCACAATTTAACCCCTCAATTTATACTTTTCTCAGTTTAATCCTTAATATGCATTTTTACTCAAAATCACTTTACAAAACATGTATATCAAGCACCAAGCTTTCATAATTTATCATAAAACATCATAAAACACATGAATTCATCAATGGAAACTTCCAAAATCATAAACACTTTCAAAAATTAAGGCATGGGCTAGCTACTACTTAAAGCAACGATCACAAAAACATAGAAATCATCAAAAATCGAGCAAAATACATACCTTAATCAAGCTTCCAAAGTGCTAAAATTACTAAAGCTTCAAAACCTATCTTTCTTTCTAATATTCAGTTGAAGAAATGGAAAAATATGGACACCAATTTGTTTTGTTTTATTTTATTAACCTTTATTTCATTATTTACTAATATAACCTTAGTTATAAACATTAAAATTTCCATAATAGATGCCCGTTAATGTCCATTAACCTTAAAAATGGTATAATATCATCATAAGGACCTCCTGGTTAATGTCTCATAGCAAATAGACACTTTTAACAAGTGAAATGCAACTTTTGCATTCTATGCGATTAAGTCCTTTTTCTCAAATTGAGCTATTAAAAGATAAAATTAGCTCACGAAATTTTCACGCATATATAATTACATGCTATAAACACCAAAAATAATATTAAAAATAATTTTAAGACCTCAGATTTTTGGTTCTGAAACCACTGTTCCGATTTAGCTAAAACAAGGTTGTTACACCCACAATCTGAAAAGATTGTTAAAACTCTTCTAAAAGAACCTCAAGAGAATTTCTTGAAGAAGAAAACTCAAAGAGAATTTATTAACTCAAAAAAGAAGTTAAATAATAATGAATTGTGTCCATTTTGTACAATGCAAAGGTTTATATAGGCTAGCTAAATAAATCTAAATAAAGTTCTTAAGTATACTAGAACTTTAATTAATCTAAACAAGAAGTAGTTTTAAACTAAACTATCTTATTGACATAAAAATTCTAAATAACTTAAACCACTTAATAATTATTACAAATTTGGATTAATAAAAATATAAAATAATAAGAATCGATAAATACAATATTGGGCTCATATATAATAAAAATTTAGCCCAAAACTCGAATCCATCCAACTTGTTCCAATCATCTCATGATCATCCAAATCTATTACCTCTAAGTTTCTAATCCTATTGGAGTAAAATAGTTAAGTTATTAATCAATATTATAATCAACGTGTAACACCTCTTACCCTATCTGATGCTGGAACAGGGTACGAGGCATTACTAGACTTAAACGTAAGCAAACATACAAAATCGAGAAATAAATTTCTGTTCAAATTTAAAACTTTTCACATACATTAAAATCATCACTATAATAAGCCTACGAGACCCAAAACATGCTTTGAAAGTGGTTCGGGACTAAAATAAGAAATTTAGAAAATTTCACAACACTTAGAAAATTTTTCATCCAACAGGGGTCACACGACTGTGTAGCTTGGGACACGCTTGTGTGAGCAGGCCGTGTGGTCACACAGGCCCGTGTCCAGACCCTGTGTAACTCTCCGTTTTTCATCCATAAAAAAAATGAATAATAATGAAGGCACACTGTAACACCCCTTACTTGAGACCGTCACCGGAGTCGAGCACGAGGCGTTACCTGACTTAACTTACTAATTCGGGGAATAAAATTTGCTTTTAAAATTAATTTATTTACATTCATTCAATATGCCCCTAAAAAGGGCCATCGAGACCCTAAAACATGCAATTGAAACAGTTCGGGACCAAATCGGGAACATTAAAATTTTTTCGAATACTTAAACAAATCAAAACAATTTATTTCATTATTCCTTATAAAACTGCCCACCTGCTTTATAGTCACTAAATAAATCATAGCTCAAGTAAAAAAACTCAAAATTTAAATACATGAATTTTCCCTGAAACTAGGCTCATATATCTTCTTACTAATTTTTTTCTAGAATTTTTGGTCTAGTCAATTAGTACAGTTTATTAGTTAAAGTTTCCCCTGTTGCACTATTTGACTACTCTAACCTCTCCTCACTACGAATCAATTTTCTCCCTCTACAGAATTCAAATAACCATTTTGTTTGCTTCTCTTGAAAGTAGATGCACTAAGGAATCTATAAATATAAAATATAACACCTAATACTTTTTGTAAAATTTTTAGTGAATTTATAAATTTAGAACAGGGGATTCAAATATCGCTCTGACCCTATCTCACTAAAATTAAAATATCTCCTAATATACACTTGTTTTGCTTACTATGTTTCTTTCATATGAAAATAGACTCAATAAGATTTAATTCTATGTCTCATCCATCACCTAATTCCATTTCTACTATTCTTGGTGATTTTTCAAGCTCACATCACTGCTGCTGTTAAATACTGTTTTAATGCTAATTTCACTTTTTCATGATTTCTTTGTATTAACTACCATTTAGGCATACATAACACCGAAACATGTTCTCATTAGCCATTTCAATAGCTAATCATTATAAAGTATTTACATACTATTCTTTAGCCATATTATAAGGATATATGTAACACCCCTAACTCGTGACCGTCGCCGGTGTCGGACACGAGGGGTTAACGGCCAAATCCTCTCAAGGTACCAACCAATTTGACATTACCAGTCAGGCTGGAAAACTGCGTCACCGTCGCCTTAAAAATCATATCTCGAGTTTCAAAACTTGGAAACTGGTTTCGTAAATTTTCCCTGAATTTAGACTCACATACCCATCCATGGATTTATTTCTAGAATTTTTGGTCGGGCCAATTGGTACAGTTTATTAGTTAAAGTCACCCATGTTACAGGGATCGACTGCTCTGACCTTCCTGCGTTACAACTTGAATATCTCTCTGTACAGGGATTTAATACTGGTGCCGTTTGTTTCTAATGAAACTAGACTCAAAATGGAATCTGTACATATAAGGCATGACTCCTAATTCTTTCTGGATAATTTATGGTAAATTTTCAAAGTCGCAACAGGGGACCCAGAAACCGTTCTGGCCCTGTCTCATGAGAACTTTAATAATTCTCAGTATACTGCTCATATGGTCGTTTCATTTCGTCCATATAAAAATAGATTCATCAAGGTTCAATTTCATAATTTACTCACTATTTAATTCTACTTCTACTATTTTTAGTGATTTTTCAATCTCATCTCACTGCTGCTGTCCGCAACAGTTACTGCAGTAGACTATGCCAATTTCATGAATCTTTCCTTGGCCTTAATCATCCATCATACATGACACAAATTATGGCCACCTTATCAAAATTAGAGTTTCTAAGACTCGTGGCTATAGGTTCTAGCATCCCACTCGACGACCACATAGGCCATTTTCACATGGCTTAAAGTTTACAACCCACAATTCGACAAAATATAATAGCCTATACATGCCAAATGTTCTTCAACAACGAAAACAATACCACAAGATTTCAGCCGTGTGATGACTTCAACGACGGTCCCGATCACGCAAACAATACGAGTCCGAGAGACCTAAAATGGGTGACAAGAAAACACCGAGTGAGTTTACAACTCAGTAAGTCATAAGCATTCATCAATCCACCGATAAAGTTACTACAACATGTACAACAAACGAGGCTAGGTACTCATCCATATCGAATCTATACCATAGTACCTCGGACCTTTCGGTCCAATCTCGTACCAAGTCATACATCCACATTTCATATTCTACACAACAAGATAATCAAGCATTTTACACATTAACTCATTTTCCAGCACAACCATACAATTTCAATCATCACATAGATTTAAGGCTTACCAAATTCAACCCCAAGCATGAACGTATTCTCTATTCGTCATGAGCTCGAGGTACTTACCCGATCCGCTGTCCATACTCAATTCAATGGAGACACACCCTCCATATATATAGAGTACGCACACACAGTGCTTACCACTCGATTTTGCACACTTAGTGCCACGCAATTTAAGCCCGCACACACAGTGCCATACCCTTCGAGCTCGCACACCCAGTGCCGTATTTTTCCAGCTTGCACACATAGTGTCATATTTTTCCAGCATGCACACTTAGTGCCTTATATTTCCAGCACGCACACTTAGTGCTATATATTTCCAGCACGCACACTTAGTGCCAATCTCGTCACCATACACACGTATTGCCCGCACACATAGTGCCGAAAGCAAACTTCCTACACATTCCACTATTTCTTTTACATTCAACAATTATCCTCACTCCATACACATACAATTTCATTTATACATATATAGCATTCCATTAAACACAATTGCATAGATTTTCCAATCATTTAAGCAATATCAAACATATGTGCTTAATGACTTACTTTGTTTGGGGTAGAACGGTTCCAAATCGGCTACTCGCTTGCTTTCTCCTTTCCTTTGTCCAATCTAGTTCCCTTTGCTCTTGAGCTAAATCAAACAATTTACCTCTCCATCAAACACAAACATACGGCATTCACATGCATTATTATGGTTATTGGCGAATACTTAACACAACTAAGCTGAAAATTTACTCAATCTCATCTTAATTTATTGCTACTTATTTATCAAAGTTTCCAATACAAGGTATTTAACACCTATGCCCATTTATACCCCATATGGCGAATGCTTCATTCCTTACCCAATTAACCATCCAACAATTTTTCAGCCTCATTACCACCCTTTTCATGTCTAATTGTTTAAATACTCTCAAGCTCATTCACAAGTACTATTATACATCTCATTAAGCATTAATCATTTTGCAACATAAATTCTATAGCATGGCGAATACTCATGCACACACACATAACAACAAGAACTCAATGGCACAAAATTTCCTTTTGTTAAACATTCAACTCACTCATCTCCATGCTTTCATCACAACAACATCAAAACACTCACCAAGGAAGACAACATGCATGGCGAATACTCATGCACACACACACATAACAACAAGAACTCAATGGCACAAAATTTCCTTTTGTTAAACATTCGAACTCACTCATCTCCATGCTTTCATCACAACAACATCAAAACACTCACCAAGGAAAACAACATGCATGGCGAAATTTAACTCACCTAACAACTTAGTTTCGATTTGAGATTCAAGGAAAATTTTGAACCAATCCTCCAAATCATGCATGCATTTTCAAGAGTGGCATAAAACATACCTTCTTGTATCAAAACACCTTAGTCTAGTAAGCTCCCATGGCTGATTTTCTCAAGCTTTTTCCCCCTTTCTTCTTAGTATATTCGCCAAGCAAGGAGAAAATGAGAGAATGAACACTTTTTTTTTCTTTTGTTTTCATCATATCCCTATTTTTTTCAATTTCATTTCTTTATTCTTTCAAGCATAATCCATTAGCTAAACATGTTTGAAACATGTTTTCCTTGCCCATCACTCTTGACATGGCGGCCACTACCCTTAGGAATGGGCTATTTGACATGCAAGTCCATTTATTTTACTTCATCCTTTTTATTAATCTCCTAAAATTAGCCACATCTATTTAAATCCTTTCACATGAGTCCTTTTTCTTTCAATTCACAATCAAATTAACTAAATCAAAGAATTCAAAATTCACACATGCATTTTCACATATTCTAGACAATAAATATTACGTTCGAACATGTCGGTGATTCGGTTTAGCGGTCCCGAAACCACTTCCCGACTATGGTCAATTTTGGGATGTCACAATATACACACAAAATGGCTAAGTCCCTATACATGCCATAAACTAGAACGTTTGTAAACGAAGATACCCATTTGGTAACTTGATAGTCGATAGTGTGAAGTGATCACCGACGACCTCCAACCCGAGCTTACTTTTAAGTACTCTAAAAAAATGGGAAAGTGAAAGAAGAAAACTTATAAAGCTTAGTAAGTTCACATGTAAAATAATAAGCATTAGCAATCAATTTAGCTTACTACTATGCTGTCATTGATAAATCGTAATTTATACATGTTTTTATCCCATGCTTAGCACATTTGTGGATGGTTTTTCCTTATATTTGGTGAATTCAATGCTCCTAATTCTTTAATTTCATGTTTTATTCTTAGGAGAGCATAAGAGAGTAAAAAGAGAGAGAAACAGGCCGAAAATAGAGAAAATGGACCCACATGAGAAAATAACACGGCCTGGCCTTCCTCACACGGATGTGTCCCACGGCCGTGTCCCTTTGGCAGGACCGAAACACGACTTACACGAGTAGACTACACACTCGTACCTATTCAACAGCCTTGACCACGGGCTGGAATAATGGCATATGGGCGTGTCCCTGCCGAGCCCAAGTATAACCCTATTCAGAAAAGGCCAATTTTGAGGGCTCTTAGGCATTCTAAAGCCTATTTAAACACCTGAGGAGGCACTTAGGAAGGGGACGCAGAGTAGGAAGTAGGGAATTACTCAGGGAAAGCCGATTGATCCATCTCAAAAGTGGGATTCATCATCAAGACTGAAGATCTCCCTTCAATTTCATTCAGGAGTTTTGAGTTTTCTTATGTTTTGTTATCTTTATGCTTTTGAGATTTTTTCTTTTATAATTATGAACTAAACCCCTTAAATACCTAAGGGGAATGAAACCTAAGACAGATCTTGTTATTATTATCTAAATTGTATGATAAATATTTGACTTATTCTTAATTATGTGTTCTTAATTCTTGTTTTAGATATTGATTCAAGTTAATGCTCTTATTCAGAAGAGGAATAGACCCTGTCTAAGTGTAAATTTGTCATAATTAACCGGAGTTGATTGCATGCCAAAAGATAGGGTGATAAGATTTTGCCGGATTAGGGTGAAACCTAATAAGGGGATCCATAGATCGAGTTAATGCAACACTAGGTGTTAATTAGAAAGAGATTTCAATTAATCAACCTAGGGTTAGATGTTATTACTCTCAAGAGAGAAAATAATATAACTTAGGGATTTCTACGGATCAAGTCAAATGAATAAATCGCCTGATTCAGAGTCAAATAACAAATGAAGTCTAGGTGGATTTTTCCTTAGGTATTGTCTTAATCAATCGAATTTTCTAAAAAGTATTTTCCCAAATTTTCTTTCTGTGCTTTCTTAGTTTAGTAATTAGTTTAGATAACCAAATCCATTAATTTTTAGGCTAGATAATAAAAAAAGGGTAATTACTAGTAATCTTGGTTCCTTCGGGTTCGACAATCTGGTCTTGCTAAACTATACTACTGTTTGATAGGTACACTTGCCTTCATTGTGATAATAGTTAGTTTCAAGAACGATCAATTATAAATATTTAAAACATGTTGCGAATATAACATATCAAGTTTTTGGTGCCGTTGCTGGGGAAATAGGATATTAGGAACACTCGATTTTTTTACTTTAGCCATTCTACTTTATTTGCAATTTAAATTTTTATTTTCTAATTTTTCTTTTATTCGTTCCTGGCAGGTTTTTATAGTGTATGACTAGAAGAAACCCATCGGAACCATTACTATTTGATAGTGAGATCGATCGCACAGTTTGTAGAAACCGAAGAGAAATAAGGCGAAGCTTACGATACACAGAGGAAGAGCAAAAGGACGATACTTCAACCACAACCGAGGAGATGGCTGAAAACCAAGAAAATCGGCCATTGCTGCTAATCAGAATCCTGCTTCACACACTATATATGATTATGCTAAACCTTCTTTAACAGGAACTGAATCGAGCATAGTTAGACCTACTGTAGCTGCAAATAGTTTTGAAATAAAACCTAACACAATTCAAATGATACAACAATTTTTTCAGTTTGATGGTTTGCAGGACGAAGATCCCAACGCTCACTTAGCAAACTTTTTGGAACTATGTGATACATTTAAAATTAATGGCATTTCTGATGACGCCATTCGCCTTCGGTTATTCCCTTTTTCATTGAGAAACAAAGCTAAACAGTGGTTAAATTCGTTACCACGAGGGTCAATCACTACTTGGGAACAAATGAACGAAAATTTTTTATTAAAATATTTTTTGCCGACTAAAACGGCTAAATTACTGTAACACCCTTATTTTCGGGATTTTCGTAATTTTTGAGAATTTGGTAAAATTTTTTAAAATTTGGTATTTGGTTGTGAAATTTATAATTGGAGTATGTAAATGGGCCTATGGAGGGCCCATGAGTTGGCCAAAACCCGGTGGAGTTTTTTGAATTTTGGACTTAAGGAGTTAGGGGCATTGGTTAGATGGCCTTATAAAAAGATGTAGGTAAAATGTAACACAAGAGAGCCCCTGTGTAACACCCCGTACCCGAGACCGTTGCCGGAGTCGGACACGTGGTGTTAACGGACTTCATTCACTTATTTATACAGTTCATTTTACCATTTCCAGGCAAGCTGGCTAACTGCGTCACTGTTACCTTAAAAATCATATCTCGAGTTCCAAAACTTGAAAACTGATTCCATAAATTTTCCTGAAACTAGACTCATATATCCATCTACAAGTTTTTTTCTAGAATTTTTGGTTGGGCCAATTAGTACAGTTTATTAGTTAAAGTCTCCCCTGTTACAGGGTTTGACTACTCTGACCTTCATGCATTACGAATTAGATATCTCCCTGTACAGGGCTTCAATACTTATTCCGTTTGTTTCTAATGAAACTAGACTCGAAGATGAATCTGTACATATAGGGAATGACTTCTAATTATCTCTGGTTAATTTATAGTGAATTTCGAAAGTCAGATCAGGGGATCCAGAAATCGCTCTGGCCCTATTTCACGAAAACTTAAACATCTCTTAAACTACGACTCATATGATCGTTTCGTTTCTTCCATATGAAAATACACTCATCAAGGCTCGATTTCATAATTTATTCACTATTTAATTCCATTCCTACTATTTTTAGTGATTTTTCAAATCCACACCACTGCTGCTGTCAGCATCTATTTTTAAGGTAAACTTTACCTATTTCATGGTTTTCCATGAATCAACTAGAATTTGTCATACATAGCACCAAAATGATCATGATTAACCATTCCAATGGCTAATCGTTACCAAACATTTCCACACCTCTCAATAACCATATATATACAAAATGATTATAACGCTATGCTCAAAATATATAAGCCATTTTCGCATGGCTATCCAAATATATACAATACCAAGGTACTTGACTAACAACAAAAGGGCAGTCCTATACATGCCATTTTCAGAGTTCATCTAAAAGAGTACCAAAAGGGCTTTGATAGTGTGGATGACTTCGACTTTGACACTCTCGAGTCCGATAGCTGACGAACCAAAATCTATAAAACAGAGAATCAAAGAAATGGAATAAGCATTTAATGCTTAGTAAGTTTTGAGTAATGAAATCATGCACAACTGAAGTATAGCATTCATATGACTAAACGAATAATTTCATATACACATATTCTCACAATCATACCTACTTCACATTTCCAACCCTTATATTCATACATAAGGAATCAACTTGACTAAAAGCCGGAAACTTGTTAATCGATTGAGCGAATACTATTTAAAAGGAAACAATTATTCCAATGCATATACAAACATACCTCATCGTTGGGATTTTACGAGCGTATTAATTGAAATTATTACAGCAAGATTGCTCATTCCCAAACCAAGTACCTTCGGGATTTAGCCGGATATAGCTACTCGCTCAAATGCCTTCGGGACTTAGCCCGGATATAGTAACTCACACAAATGCCTTCGGGACCTAGCCCGGATATAGTAACTCGCACAAATGCCTTCGGGACTTAGCCCGGATATAGTAACTCACTCAAATGCCTTCGGGACTTAGCCCGGATATAGTAACTCGCTCAAATGCCTTCGGGAATTAGCCCGGAATTAGTCACTAGCACAAAGGCCTTCGGGACCTAGCCCGATTATCATTCGAATAACCATGCACATATATCAATAAATCATATCACATCTATATTTCATTTTCATCACTAGAACTCAAACACAAGACACTTATCAACCATTCCCATTTTTGGCTCAATAGCCACATACAAAGAGCATGATTTGATTTGCTTTATGACATGATCTCTATGCACATTCGGCTACCCGTCATAAGTATAAACTAATTATCTCGACATATAATTCATAAACCATGTTCCATTACTCAAAAACTTACCTCGGATGTTGTCGAACGGTTTCGACGGCTATTCGATCACTTTTTCCTTTCCTTTATCCAACTTTGATCCTCTAAGCTCTTGAGCTAGTTCACACAAGTTTAACTTATTAAAGTCTCATTATGCTAGCTTATGGCCGAATATGTCAAGAAATTTAATAGGTCATATAGCCACTTTTAGCTCAAATACACAATGGTCATACGCAGTTTTAATCACATTAAGCAATTTAATACAATTAATTTAACATTTCCTCATGTACACCTTTACGACCGAATACACATATCATTAACCTAATATCAATTAACTAAGCACTTTAACAAGTTTTCTTTAACTATACACACATTCGGCAATGACAAAGACAACTTAACCAACCTTAAATTCAACTTATAACAATATATACTCAATATTCAAAGCATTTAGCATCACTTCATCATAATTTTACAACATGGCCGAATGCTCTTTTTAAACCATTTACCCTCACAAAGCATGAATTTCATCATCCAACTTACAAGCTTACAATCCCATGAATTTTAACCTCATAATATCTATCCAACTCTCACTCATTAGCTTCTATCATAAATCTCCAACAACACCAAATAAAAATATACTTCATGGGTCTAAGGTAGAACCAAGAAAGGAACTCATAAATATCAAGATGTAAGCAAACTACCATTGTTCATCTAGATTTAGCATGAAACAATAACTATCACCCTTATTAATTTCCATAGCCGAAAACCTTACTCATTCCAAAATCAAAATTTCAACATGGATTACAAAAATAACTTGATATCTCACTCAATATCAACTAAAATTTCAAGAACTAGTATAAACTTCCTTACCTTAATATTGACCTGAGATGACCGAATGCTTCACTCCCTTCTTCCTCTTTTCATTTTTGCCAAGAAGAACCGATTTCTTCTTTTGTTTTCATCACACTTTCATTCTTCTATTTCTTTTATTATCCTTAGTATTTCTTTTATTTATTTCCTTTCTTTTACATAAAATAATGACCATTTCATGAAGATTTACTACATATTCTAATATATGCACCATCATGGCCGGCCACTATGTATAAAAAAAGGAGTATTTGACATGCAAAACCATTGTTTTCACTACATGCTTTAATAGGTCCTTATAGATTAACCTATCACATTTCAAAAGTGTCACACATAAGTCCTATTAACTAAATTCACATGCAATTAACTAAATCGAAGCTTAAAACTTTCACACACTCATATTCACATATTTTAGACAATAAATATTATACTCAAATATTTCGGTGACTCGGTTTATCGGTCCCGAAACCACTTTCCGACTAGGGTCAATTTAGGGCTGTCACACCCTGGCATAATGGGTAAGTGACGCCACTAAGGAGTTAAAAGGTGGCTTGTAAGTGGTTGGGGGAAACCAAGGTTCGATCCACTAAGTTGGCAATTGTGTTGTTATTTTTACGTCTTGGGCATGCAGGAGTTAGAAGTCGAATGGAACTCTGTTGGAGAGAGTTTGAATTAGTCAAATGCATGGATTAAGGAGTGATAAGGGGAGAGATTTTAGGGAGTTGAAGGGAGGCTTAGAGTTAGCCGACTAGTAGGAGTTAGGGAGGAGAAATCGGCTTAGAGGTACTAGGGTGGGTATTTCGGCATTAGGGGCTTAGGTTGTGCCGTTTCCTTTGTTTAAACATCAGAGAGTGATTCTTTTTCTCCCTTTTTCTTCTCTAGCCAAAATTACCACTCTTTCCATCCATCTTTCTTTATTTTCTTTTCCAAAACCAATCTACTATTCCCTTTTCTTCTCTTCACCCTTGCTGAATAGCCACAAGAGCCGAAACCTGTGAAGATTGATTGTGCCGATTTCTTTTAGACCAACAACCTTCTTTCCTCTTCATTGTGGTGACCGATTCCTTTAAACTCTAAAAAGTCCTCGACGACAACACCAATACAAGCCACCACACCATTTCTTTTCCTTGGTCC
The DNA here is from genome assembly GCF_025698485.1 of Gossypium arboreum. Classification (NCBI taxonomy): domain Eukaryota; kingdom Viridiplantae; phylum Streptophyta; class Magnoliopsida; order Malvales; family Malvaceae; genus Gossypium; species Gossypium arboreum. The sequence goes on from NC_069081.1 coordinate 84,527,852, forward strand.
TAAAAGCCGAAATACCTTAGTTCTAGGGGCATAGTCGAACCCATGGACCTCTAGGATTCGAAGGCTGCTAGATGGTTGAAGGCTGAGTTTACTTTGGATCTAAGCAGTGCAGAAGGGAAGATTGTGGTAAGTACTCGTTTTCAAATCGTTTCAGTGGTATAAATATTGAGAAAAGCCGAAACTCCCTACAGTTTAGGGAGGTTATCGTTTTGAGGCATAGGCCTTATGAGGCCTTTTCTTTTGACTTGTATGGTTTGTGTAGTGAAGTAGATAACTTTGGAGGAGCAGCAAGGCTTGGAGTATCAGTTTTGGATAAGCTTGAATCGAATCGTCGAACCTTGTGATGGTAAGGGATCTATGGCTATTAGGGGTTCTTTAGCCGAATATGGTAAGGTGGACTTTGGGTTTGATTGCTTGAACTGTAAACTAAGAATGGTGGTGATTAATTGTAGGTTGTAGTGGAAGACTTTGTTAGCAAACGTCGCGAAACAAGTGTGTAACAACCCTCATAGTAGCTTAGGCTAATATTCGCTAAAAAGTCGAAATGCTAAAATTTTGGCATTTCGGGAACTTGAGATTTTGCATGTAGTTTTAGATGGATAGATACGATATGGTCGGTGGTTGGATCAATGGAACAAGTAAGAGCGCAATTTTGTGCACGTTGGTAAGTTGGGCCTCAGTGGGCTAGAATTAGGCTCAATGGGCATCGGGCCCATTTGGGTAGAATTGATAGAAAATGGAATTTGGAGAAATTGCATGTCAACACGGTTAGTAATGTTGTAAAATTTGGATCATGTGGGCTTAATGGGTTAAATCGAAATTCGTAGGGCCCATTAGGGGGTTTTGGGCCCAAAAGCCCGAATTTGATAAAGTGCGTTAAAATCATTGTTTAAACACCTGGAAATATTGATAATTGTTAATGAATGTGGAAAACCCATAATATTTGGAAAATTTACAAAAGTACCCTTAAAATATGAGAAATGACTGTTTTAGCTCTAGGGAAAATGACCATTATACCCCTAGGGTTTAATAATGAATATGATGCATGAGATTTTGATATACATGATATGACATGATATGACATGATATGCACATGATATGTTATGAGATGCACAAGATATATTCATTATATACATGGGTTGGGTTTGATATAAATGGAGGAAGTGCAAAAAGGGCTTTGCCCCAGTTTACCAAAAAGGGCATTGCCCCAGTTAATCAAAAAGGGCTTTGCCCCAGTTCTTAAAAGAGGCTAGGCCTCCAGTTATATGATAAAGTAGCTATGCTGCCAGTGGAGAGTTTGGTTGGGTGGGTTGAGTTATTCCCCACATTGAGAGTTTGGTTGGTACGGGTGGAGAGTAGCGGATGTTGGGTTGAGTAGTCTCCCCAAATGGGCTTGTATACATTCATTGATATTACATGTGATATTGAAATGGGCCTATGTGCCATACCACTTACAGTAAAGGCTTCGGCCTAGTGATATGATTTATGATAAGGCTTCGGCCCAGTATGCTGATATTGGATGGGCTCCGAAAGGGGCTTGTTGCACACTGAGTTCCCAAACTCACCCGCTTTTCCTTAACCTTGCAGGTGAGCCTTGATGAGGAGACTTGGAGCTAGAGGGGATTCAGAGTAGCCATGGTGATCGCTTTTGAACTTTGCAAATCAGTAACCGGTTTTTTTTATTTTAGTTTATCTTAACTGTTAATATTATTTGTTTTTGGGTTGCAATAAGGCCATTTTAACTATTTTCTGAAATTATTTTATTCTTCTTAATAACTCTAATTTTTCTGATAATAATTCAAAATAGGCTAGACTTAGGGCGAGTTTTCAAAATGATACATGTTTTCAAAATAACGCATCGATACAATCAATTGGTTTATCAAAAATATCTACTTAAATGAATTTCAACTCATTTATCAAAGTGTGGCAATGGTTGTGGGCATGTCTAGGATTGGATCCATTCAAGAGCTTGGTACTTAACCAGCCTTCATGGCTCACCTCCTCTGTTTCGGATACCTACTTGGTGCACAGCTTCTATTCACTTCGATCATATAGCAAAGACTATCTTTTAAAACACTAGGAAGGACGTTGAAAGAGGCTTTGGTTTTACTTAAAAACTTCAATGTGACACGTCGGATTCGGCCATAATGTTTGGGCCGGGTTTGGGGTGTTACATTTAGTGGTATCAGAGCCAGGTTTCAACAACTCGGCTGTGGGTTCCTAAACGGGTTTAAAATCAAGAATTTCAAAACAAGGGTATTTTAAATCAATTTTTAAAGAATTCCTATTTTTTGTGACAAAATACATGTTTTCGTTTTAAATTGTTTGGAGAAAGAAGTGGCACACTGAATCCCCGGCACCAAGTCTGTAAGTATACTTTCTTTTATGCCATGTGATATTGATATGATGCTATGAATAGAACTAAGACCCTACCATGATACTTTAGATAGGGTAGAGCTGTAAAATAGTAAGATTGAGATCTCTAGCTAGCTACGGCTACGCGTTGCAGAACAATCCCTGAACTACTATATTTCCATAAAACATCTTGTAATAAACAACTGAAATATTAAACTAATATCATAAAATTTAAAACAGATAATTCGATATGAGTACAAGGGGAACTCGTGGACGAGGCCGCGAACGTGGTCGAAGAAGGCTGCAAGCTGAATCTTCATCCTTAGAACATAGGCCAGCTGAGGAGGCATTCATACTACAGGCAACTGAGACTGGGTCACATGATCGGGCTACGGGGGACGATGCTTTGTCCCAAGCGATGTTAAGGGTTTTGGAAAGGGTTGCTGGAGCTGGCACCGGGACATTGAATAGGGGATCTATCTCTGAGCGACTCCGGGCTAATGGAGCAGAGGTTTTTAGAGGCGTATCTGGAGTAGCCCCAAACATGGCTGAATATTGGCTAGATGCAACAGAGCAGATTATGGACGGCCTAGATTGCTCTGTGGAGCAAAAGCTGAAGGGGGCTATGTCGTTGCTACGAGATGAGGCATACCGGTGGTGGATTACTATAAGGGAGAGCACCCCGATCAAACGAGTAACTTGGGAACTGTTCAAGACTGCTTTTAAGGGGAGGTATGTTGGAGCTAGTTATGTGGATGCCCGTCGAAAGGAATTTTTGAATCTGGTTAAGGGTAATAAGACTGTTGCGGTGTGTGAGGCGGAATTTTTAAGGCTGAGTCGATATGCTAGCAGGATAGTTGCAATTGAATATGAGCGCAGTGTTCGATTCGAGGATGGCCTCCATGATGAACTTAGGCTGCTACTAGCTCTACAGAGGGAGCGTGACTTCGCTGCATTGGTAGAGAAGGCTAAGATAGCTGAGGAAGTAAAACAAACTGAACGGCAGAATCGTGAGAGGGATCGACCCAGATTTAGGAGGGATTTTGGACCCTCGGGAGCTGCAAATAGAAATGCTAAAAGAGCTAGAATGGAGGAACTGGTTCGAGCAATTCCGGTGAATACCTTTAGACCGCAGGCTTGCGGGACTGTGGCAGAGTGCATATGGAGAAGTGCTGGAAACGAACTGGAGCATGTTTTCGATTTGGGTCAAAGGAACATAAGTTCAGAGAGTGTCCTCAGAAAGCAGCTCAAGATCAAGTTGCCGAGCAAAGAGGTGTCCAACCGCTGCGAGGAGGACCACCACCACAGAGAGGCCGTAGGAAAAATAGAGGTGGTAAGTGTAATGGACGTGGACATGGGGCACCTGGCAAGGGTGCTGGACATGCAGAAGCTAGACAGCCGGCGTTGGTTTATGCTGCACGACGTCGTGAGGAGGGTGATGCTCCTAATGTTATAACTGGTATGTTCTTCATTTATAGCACGCCTTACACTACTTTGATTGATGTTGGTTCCACTCATTCGTATGTTGCCTGTAATGTATCTAGGGCATTGGTTAAGCTTTCTCAGGAGACTGTGAGTGGGGTATCAGTGATAAGTCCTTTAGGACACTCGGTTAAGTTAGATAAACTCTTTAGGGAGGTACCTTTAAAGACACAAAATAGGATATTCATAGGAGATTTGATGGAGCTGCCATTTGGGGAATTTGATCTTATTTTGGGAATGGACTGGCTAACTAAGCATAGGACTACGTTGGATTGTCCTGTTAAGAGGATGGTGCTAAGAACTACCAAGGATGAGGAGATAATGGTCATAGGGGAGCAAAGGAACTATTTGTCCAATGTTGTCTTGACTTTAAGGGCTGAAAGGTTGATTCAGAAAGGTTGTGAGGCGTTTTTAGCATTTGTGAGTCAAGCTGAACCTGAGGGGATGACTGTGGAGTCGAATAGGACCATCAAAGAATTTCAAGATGTATTTCCAGAGGAACTTCCTAGACTACCTCCGAACAGAGAAGTCGAGTTCAGAATCGACTTGTTACCTGGAACAACTCCAGTATCCATTGCACCTTATCGGATGGCACCAAAGGAATTGGTGGAGCTGAAAGCTCAGATTCAAGAACTGTTGGATAGAGGGTTTATAACACCAAGTGTTTCTCTGTGGGGCGCACCAGTGCTGTTTTTAAAGAAGAAAGATGGGACCATGCGGATGTGTATTGATTATCGGCAGTTGAACAAACTAACGATCAAGAACAAGTATCCGTTGCCAAGAATCGATGATCTGTTCAACCAACTGAGAGGAGCTTCAGTATTTTTTAAGATTGACCTTCAGTCAGGATATCATCAGTTGAGAGTCAAAGAAGATGATATTCATAAGACGGAATTCAGAACTCGATATGGTCATTACGAGTTTCTGGTTATGCCTTTTGGTTTGACTAATGTACTGGTAGCATTCATGGATTTGATGAATCGAGTATTTTAGCTGTATTTGGATCAATTCGTAGTCGTTTTTATCGATGATATCTTAGTGTACTCAGAAACGGAAGAGAAGCATGATGAGCATCTTCGTATTGTGCTGCAAGTGCTGAGGGAAAAGCACCTCTATGCAAAGTTCAGTAAGTGCGAGTTTTGGTTGAATGAAGTAACCTTCTTGGGGCATGTTGTGTCTGCTGAGGGAATCAAGGTAGACCCTCGGAAGATTGAGGCAATTCTGGAGTGGAAGCCACTGAGGTCAATAACAGAAATTCAGAGTTTTCTGGGGTTGGCAGGTTATTACCGAAGATTTGTGAAAGGATTTTCTGTGTTGGCAGCACCGTTAACGAAACTTATAAGGAAGAGAGCACCGTTTGTTTGGGCAAATAAGCAGCAAGAGGCTTTTGAGAAGTTAAAGAAGGTTCTGACTGAGGCACCAGTGTTGATTCAGCCAGAGTCTGGTAAGGATTTCATTGTGTACAGTGACGCGTCACATGTAGGTTTGGGTTGTGTGTTGATGCAAGAGGGTAAAGTGGTCGCTTATGCTTCACGACAGCTTAAGCCTCATGAGGTAAACTATCCTACTCATGACTTGGAATTGGCAGTAGTGATCTTTACGCTTAAGATATGGAGGCACTACTTGTATGGGGAGAGATGCATTATCTATACAGACCATAAGAGTTTTAAGTACTTGCTGACTCATAAGGAGCTGAATCTTACACAGCGAAGGTGGATAGAGTTGTTAAAGAACTATGATTGTTCGATTGAGTACCATCTTGGTAAGGCAAATGTCGTGGCTGATGCGCTGAGTCGAAGGACTATGGTAAAATTGAGGGCAATGTTTTCTCGTTTAAGCTTGTTTGACAATGGAAGCTTATTAGCAGAATTACAAGTGAAACCGACTTGGGTGGAGTAGATTAAGAAGCAGCAGCTGGTGGATGGGTCGTTGGTTTCTCAGTTTCAGCAAGCTGAGAAGGGGGAGAATCTAGACTTTCGATTAAATGGTGATGGGGTTCTTTGTTTCTGGGGAGGAATTTGTATGCCAAAGGACTCTGATTTGAGATTGATGATTTTGAGGGAGGCACATGGTGGACCTTGTGCTATGCATCTAGGAAGGAGTAAGATGTATCGACACTTGCGAGAGCTATATTGGTGGCCTGGGCTTAAGCGAGAAGTGGCTGAATTTGTGGGAAAATGTTTGACGTGTCAACAAGTAAAGGCCGAGCATCAACTGCCTTCAGGATTGTTACAGCCGGTGAAGATACCACTTTGGAAATGGGAAAGGGTGACCATGGATTTTGTGAGTGGTCTGCCATTGACACCTTCCAAGAAGGACTCAGTTTGGGTGATTGTGGATAGGCTAAGGAAATTTTCCCATTTCATACCTATCCGAGTCGATTACTCACTTCATAGGTTGGCCAAGTTGTATGTGGCAGAGATAGTGCGGTTGCATGGGGTGCCAGTATCGACTATTTCTGACCGAGACCCAAGGTTTACATCTCGGTTTTGGCAGAAGTTGCATGAGGCGTTGGGAACGCGATTGGATTTTAGTACGGCTTTTCACCCTCAATCGGATGGCAGTCAAACAGAGTCATTCAGATTCTAGAAGACATGTTGAGAGGTTGTGTTGTTGATCTTAGGGGCAGTTGGGAGGATTACTTACTATTGGCGGAGTTCGCGTATAACAACAGTTACCAAGCAAGTATTCATATGGCTCCTTACGAGGCACTGCATGGGTGAAGGTGTCGTTCGCCTACTTGTTGGGCAGAGTTGGGGGAAAGGCAAGTACTTGGACCGGAGCTAGTAGCGGATACTGAAGACAAAGTTAAGGTGATCAAGAATCGGTTAAAAGAGGCAGTGGATCGACAAAAGTCTTATGCTGATCTGAAGTGTAAGGATATTGAGTATGCTATAGGAGACAAGGTCTTTTTGAAGGTTTCACCGTGGAAGAAGATTTTAAGGTTTGGTAAGAAGGGCAAGTTAAGTCCACGGTTCATTGGGCCTTATCAGATCCTTAAGCGGATAGGGCCGGTGGCTTATCAGCTAGAGTTACCTCCAGAGTTGGATCGTATTCACGACGTCTTTCATGTGTCCATGCTAAGACGATACCGTTCTGACCCTACTCATGTCGTGCCAGTTGCAGAAATTGAGGTACAGTCGGATTTGACCTTCGACGAAGAACCTGTGCAGATACTTGATCATGACGTCAAGGTGTTGAAAAGAAATTCAGTCCCATTGGTGAAGGTACTTTGGAGGAACCATGGCAAAGAAGAAGCTACTTGGGAGACAGAGGAGGCAATGCATCAACAATACCCTCAACTGTTTGGGAAAGGTAAAATTTCGAGGCAGAAATTTCTTTAAGGAAGGTAGAGTTGTAACACCCTTTTTCATTGAGAAACAAAGTTAAACAGTGGTTGAATTCGTTACCAAAAGGGTCAATCACTACTTGGGAACAAATGAACGAAAAGTTTTTATTAAAATATTTTTCACCGACTAAAAGGGCTAAATTACTGTAACACCCTTATTTTCGGGATTTTCATAATTTTCGAGAATTTGGTAAAATTTTTTAAAATTTGGTATTTGGTTGTGAAATTTATAATTGGAGTATGTAAATGGGCCTATGGAGGGCCCATGTGTTGGCCAAAACTCGGTGGAGTTTTTTGAATTTTGGACTTAAGGAGTTAGGGGCATTGGTTAGATGGCCTTATTAAAAGATGTAGGTAAAATGTAGCACAAGAGAGCCCCTGCCAAAGTGGCTAAGTGATGCCACTAAGGAGTTAAAAGGTGGCGTGTAAGTGGTTGGGGGAAACCAAGGTTCGATCCACTAAGCTGGCAATTGTGTTGTTATTTTTATGTTTTGGGCCTGCAGGAGTTGGAAGTCGAATGGAACTCTATTGGAGAGAGTTTGAATCAGTCAAATGCATGGATTAAGGAGTGATAAGGGGAGAGATTTTAGGGATTTGAAGGGAGGCTTAGAGTTAGCCGAATAGTGGGAGTTAGGGAGGAGAAATCGGCTTAGGGGTACTAGGGTGGGTATTTCGGCATTAGGGGCTTAGGTTGTGCCGTTTCCTTTGTTTAAACATCAGAGAGTGATTCTTTTTCTCCCCTTTTTCTACTCTAGCCGAAATTACCACTCTTTCCCTCCATCTTTCTTTATTTTCTTTTCCAAAACCAATCTACTATTCCCTTTTCTTCTCTTCACCCTTGTTGAATAGCCACAAGAGCCGAAACCTGTGAAGATTGATTGTGCCGATTTCTTTTAGACCAATAACCTTCTTTCCTCTTCATTATGGTGACCGATTCCTTCAAACTCTAAAAAGTCCCCGACGGCAACACCAATACAAGCCACCACACCATTTCTTTTCCTTGGTCCTAAAAGCCAAAATACCTTAGTTCTAGGGGCATACTCGAACCCATGGACCTCTAGGATTCGAAGGCTGCTAGGTGGTTGAAGGCTGAGTTTACTTTAGATCTAAGTAGTGTAGAAGGGAAGATTGTGGTAAGTACTCGTTTTCAAATCGATTCAGTGGTATAAATATTGAGAAAAGTTGACCACCTATGGTTTAGGGAGGTTGTCGTTTTGAGGCATAGGCCTTATGGGGCCTTTTCTTTTGACTTGTATGGTTTGTGCAGTGAAATAGATAACTTTGGAGGAGCAGCAAGGCTTGGAGTATCAGTTTTGGATAAGCTTGAATTGAATCGTCGGACTCTGTGAAGGTAAGGGATCTATGGCTATTAGGGGGTTCTTTAGCAGAATATGGTAAGGTGGACTTTGGGTTTGATTGCTTGAACTGTAAACTAAGAATGGTGGTGATTAATTGTAGGTTGTCATGGAAGACTTTGTTAGCAAACGTCACGAAACATGTGTGTAACAACCCTCGTAGTAGCTTAGGCTAATATTCGCTAAAAAGCCGAAATGCTAAAATTTTGGCATTTCGGGAACTTGAGATTTTGCATGTGGTTTTAGATGCGATAGATACGATATGGTCGGTGGTTGGATCAATGGAACAGGTAAGAGCGCAATTTTGTGCACGTTGGTAACTTGGGCCTCAGTGGGCTAGAATTAGGGTCAATGGTCTTCGAGCCCATTTGGGTAGAATTGATAGAAAATAGAATTTGGAGAAATTGCATGTCAACATGGTTAGTACTATTGTAAAATTTGGATCATGTGGGCTTAATGGGTTAAATAGGCATTCGTAGGGCCCATTAGGGGGTTTTGGGCCCAAAAGCCCGAATTTCATAAAGTGCGTTAAAATCATTGTTTAAACAGTTGGAAATATTGGTAATTGTTAATGAACGTGGAAAACCCATAATATTTGGTAAATTTACAAAAGTACCCTTAAAATATAAGAAATGATTGTTTTGGCTCTACGGAAAAATGACCATTATACCCCTAGGGTTTAATTATGAATATGATGCATGAGATTTTGATATAAATGATATGACATGATATGCACATGATATGTACATGATATGTTATGAGATGCACAAGATATATTCATTATATGCATGGGTTGGGTTTGATATAAATGGAGGAAGTGCAAAAAGGGCTTTGCCCCAGTTTACCGGAAAGGGTTTTGCCCCAGTTAATCAAAAAGGGCTTTGCCCCAGTTATTAAAAGAGGCTAGGCCTCCAGTTATATGATAAAGCAGCTATGCTGCCAGTGGAAAGTTTGGTTGGGTGGGTTGAGTTATTCCCCACATGGAGAGTTTGGTTGGTACGGGTGAAGACTAGCGGATGGTGGGTTGCGAAGTCTCCCCAAATGGGCTTGTATACATTCATTAATATTACATGTGATATTGAAATGGGCCTATAGGCCATACCGCTTACAGTAAAGACTTCGGCCTAGTGATATGATTTATGATAAGGCTTCGGCCCAATATGCTGATATTGGATGGGCTCCGAAAGGGGCTTGTTGCACATTGAGTTCCCAAACTCACCCCCTTTTCCTTAACCTTACAAGTGAGCCTTGGTGTGGAGACTTTGAGCCGGAGGGGATTCAGAGTGGCCATGGTGATCGCTTTTGAACTTTGCAAATCAGGAACCGGTTATTTTTATTTTAGTTTATTTTAACTGCTAATATTATTTGTTTTTGGGTTGTAATAAGACCATTTTAACTATTTTCTGCAATTATTTTATTCTTCTTAATAACTCTAAATATTTCTGATAATCATTCAAAATGGGCTAGACTTAGGGCGTGTTTTCAAAATGATACTCATTTTCAAAATAACACAGTGATACAATCAATCGGTTTATCAAAAATATCTACTTAAATAAATTTCAACTCGTTTATCAAAGTGTGGCAATGGTTGTGGGCATGTCTAAGATTGGATCCATTCAAGAGCTTGGTACTTAAGCAGCCTTCATGGCTAACCTCTTCTGTATCGGATACCTACCTGGTGCACAGCTTCCATTCACTTTGATCATATAGCAAAGACTATCTTTTAAAACACTAGGAAGGACATTGAAAGAGGCTTGGGTTTTTCTTAAAAACTTCAATGTGACACGTCAGATTTGGCCATAACGTCTGGACTGGTTTGGGGTGTTACAATTACGTAATTATATCTCTTCTTTTGCGCAAATGGATTTAAAAACACTCTACGATGCATAGGAGAGATACAAGAACCTCTTGAGAAGATGCCCACACCATGGGTTACCACTCTGGCTACAGGTTCAAACGTTTCATAATGGTCTGGATCCTTCGACTCGACAGATGATCGACGCAGCCACTGGCAGAACTATCAATAATAAGACACCTGAAGATGCTTATAAATTTATAGAAGAGATGTCACTGAATAATTATCAGTGGCAAGTCGTGAGGACAAAGACAACAAAAGCAGTCGGCGTTTATAACGTCGATTCGGTCACCATGCTCTCTAATCAGGTAAAACTCTTGAATAAGAAAATTGACGGTTTTCTTAGTTCTTCACAAGTTCACCCAGTAATGCAGTGCAAAGCAAACGGAGGTGGATCATGCAATCTAGATTACCCACCCTATGGCCGCAACATGGAGAATGAGCAGTTAAATTACATGGGTAATAATCCTCGATCTCAAAATAATCCTTATAGTGATACTTACAATACAGGTTGGAGGAACCACCCAAATTTCTCATGGGGAGGCCAAGGAATTTAGCGACTGCCACCACCTCCAGGCTTTCAACAACCACCCTACCAACAAAAGAAAAAACCGAACCTTGAGAAGATGCTAACAAAATTCATCTCGGTGTCAAAAACTCATTTTCAAAATACCGAGATAGCACTTAAAAATCAACAAACGTCGATCCAAGGGCTCGAAACTCAAATAGGTCAGCTCGCTAAATTGATATCTAAATGACCACAAGGTAGCCTACCGAATAACACTGAATCTAACCCAAATGAGTAAACCAATGCAATTACAATTCAAGATGAAGAAGGGTTAGTTGCACCTGAACCAGAACAGAGGTAAGAAACTGTAGTAAGTAAAGGTAAGGGTGAGGTGGACCACAATGACTAGAAACTTGTAAGTAAAGAGTACAAACCTCATGTGCCATACCTAAACGCGACAAGGAAAGACCGCACCGAAGAATAATTCTGTAAATTCCTTAAATTATTAAAGAAGTTACATATTAACTTACCGTTTATTAAAGCTCTTTCGCAGACGCCAAACGCAATCAAATTCTTAAAGGAGCTTTTAACAAATAAGTGGAAGTTGGATGAGGCATCGCATGTGGAACTAAATGCGGTTTGCTCAGCCATACTACAGAATAAGCTGGCCAACAAATTAATAGATCCAGGGAGTTTTACGATTCCCTGTTTAATTGGTAGCCTAGATGTAAATAATGCTTTGGCTGATTTAGGGGCTAGTATCAATGTCACGCCTTACAAAATGTTTAAATAACTAGGTCTTGGGAAACCCAAACAAACTAGGATGAGTATTCAATTAGCCGATAAAACAATCAGATTTCCTAGGGGGATTATTGAAGATATACTCATTAAAATTGACAAATTTATATTTCTAGTTGATTTTGTTGTTCTAGACATATAAGAGGATAGTAATATTCCTTTAATTTTAGGGAGGCCCTTTTTAGCGACCACTAGAACAATAATTTACGTTGGCACAAGTGAACTTACACTTCATGTGGGAGACGAAACAATCACCCTTCAAGCTCGTAATTCGAGTAACACATTGAAAATTAAAGGTGGTTGTATAAATCATTCTACTAAAACTGACCATGTGGTGCAACCTACTTTGCAGGAAATAAGTTCGAAGAACCTACACGAGCCATGTGCAAGCAATAACAAAGGACCTATCTATGAAGAACGAAGGCTACAAATTGAAGAACTAGATGAATGGTGGACATAGAAACTGAGAACACCCGATAAATCAAAACCAAGCTAGGACGAGCTCAATACATCACCAAATCAACTTAAGGTTGGAGACAAAGTGCTACTAGATGCAGCATATCCTCGCATTACCACTTCTGAACCTAATGAAGAAATTCCTCTCACGATACTCATTATTTTCCCATATGGTACAGTGAAGGTAATTCACCCCAAATTTGAAACTTTTAAGGCAAAAAATTACTTGTCTTAAACCTTATATTGATAAAGCTGATAGTAGGGATGAGGAGTGTAAACTCCTCGAGCCACCATGATCACACACTAGAGAGGTAAGTCAAGCTTAGACTATAAATAAGCACTTCTCGGGAGGCAACCCGAGCACTAATAGTCATGATTTATTTAAATTCTATTTTTTCACATTTAACTTACTAACTGAGTCTTGAAACATAGGGTGTTCCCATCCACACAGCCAGGCACACGGGCGTGCCTTAGGCCGTGCACACACCACAAGAGGAGACACAGTCGTGCGATACGACCGTGTGAAAACAGGGTAAAAATTTTGCCCAACACGGGATGCGATAAGTCGCCACGGCCATGTGATAAGGCTGTGGGCGAAACTGCCAAACCAACACGAGCATGCGACACACCCGTGTTTTAAAACCATGGGTGGATCTATCAAATTAGCATAGGCTTTCGACACGCCCGTGCGCAGCCCCCGTGGTCGACACTGTCAAACTAACACAGGTGTGGGCTACCATACACAGGCGTGAGAGAAGCAAAAGAAGCAAGACACGGCCATACGACATGACCGTGTGCACCCACACGCCCAAGGAACACGGGCGTGGGGTGAATGTCAGACGTGCCTAAATTTAAAAATCGAGAAAACACGAGCAAAAATTAGGGCACACGGGCGTGCCCACGGCTATGTGCCCCAAAATCTATATAAACCCCTCACTATTCATCATCTCCCTCCCCAAAAATCCCTAACCCTAGCCGCTGCAACACCACACGGCCTACCTGCCACGCCCGTACGCCACTTACAACACTGTTCTGACGACCCAAGCTTCTCCCTTTTGCGTTTATTTACTCTTTTCTCTCTATTTTCTTTAAATATTTTTTCTATTTCATGTTTTCTCTAATCCATTTAACTATTTTAAGTGAACATTCATAGTCGAATAATAGAAATACTCATGCTTATTATTAAAGAATTTTGCCATTTTTCATATTACATTCATCTATCTTTCTTGTTTCCATGGGTTTTATGCTTACCCACATGCATTTATACATTAGATATGCCCGTCTTATTATTCTCATAGTCCCATTTTAATAACTTGTTATATTTGCTTTAGTTGTTTTAGATTTGTTCTCTTCATCTAATACGGAAGTCTCATGAAATATTCCTATTTAGTTTTGTTTTTCCATGCTATTCTTGGGACATATTGGTTGAACTTTGACTTTTCAATGCAGATATACAATGTCATCCTTACGTGGTAAGAAGACCACTATCCCCACCTCGAAGAAGAGGAAAGGAACAGCGTCATCCTCGAGTCCTATCGCTGAGATTCGTCACCCTTTCCTCGAGTTCTACTTGGGACCCTAAGAGGAGCTATTTCAGACATTACTGGCCCGACCCCTAGGTGTGGGCCGCTGCATTAACTGGGCCGCACTTGAACAGATTCAGTTGGCTAATGCGGTCCGAGCTCTCCTAACGGCTAACCTGTGGGGGCTCTTCTTTGAGATCGTCAAGCCAACGTATCTCAAGTTCACATTGGAACTCTGCTCGACGTTCCATCTTCAGACCATTATGACCAACTTTGACAATCTTGGAACGGTCCAGTTCTGCCTTGGTGGTCTAGTGCGCCAGTTGAGCATACCGAGTTCAGAATTGCACTAGGGCTGTACACGGAGGAGTTTATCGACGACAATAAACTCGACACCCTCCACCGCCACATCCACTACTCTCCTTCAAAGTGCTGGAGGGACCTAGTCCCTGCCACGGCCACCTACAATCCTAGCGCTCCAAGGCATCGGCTCTCCCTCCATCCTTGAGGTACCTACATGCCCTCTTGGCTCACACTCTGACGAGAAGACGAAAGAGAACCGGCGTCGTCATCACCCACGACACCTACTTTTTATGGAGCATGGTGAACGGGCGCATCCTCGACCTCGCCTATTTCATCGCCCTCACCATCTGCCATCAGACGGAGCAAAAAAGGAAGGGAGTCATCTCTATCGGGCCCTATGTGACTCAATTGGCACGACACTTCGGGCTCCTCAACACAGCGGCACAATCATCCTCCCTCGTTCTCATCGGCCAGATGTCCCCACAGGGCATCTCAAGCATGCTAAACATGAGGATGATCAAGAAACAATGTGGCACCTACCCTCCTCAGTATTGCCTCATCCAGTCCACCGAAGAGGAGGACCCAGAGGATATTACTGCTAATGTCCCTCCACGTCATGAGGACTCGCTGTCTCAACCACCACCCATCCATTGTCCAGTTCATGCGGCGACTTCATACTCTGACATCTCTGAGCACCTTACACAATTTGAGCAGTAATGTTTTCAGCACTTTGATCACATTGATGCTCATCGCCACCACCACCTCGCAAACCATCTAGTGATGACGATGTTTAAAAACTTTTTATTTATTATTTTTATTTTCACTTTTATCTTTATTTATCTTATTTAAGTACTTTTTATTTCATTTTCCTTTATTATTATTTTAATTTTGATTTTTTATAATTTTTATTGAATAATTTAAAGTTTCGGCTATTTCATTACGAGTAATTATGCTTCCTTATATTTCCTAAAAAGTTCCTGATTCTATCATAGTTATAAAGAGCTCCAAAGCTCATCATTGCATAAGAACTAAAAACTCCACTAGAAAAGGTTCTCCACGACTGCCATGTCCTGCTCGACCATGACCATAGCTACCACCAGATATAATATTCTTTTGGCACAGAACTTATGGACTACTGAACCTCTA
This sequence comes from Gossypium arboreum, assembly GCF_025698485.1. Lineage (NCBI taxonomy): Eukaryota > Viridiplantae > Streptophyta > Magnoliopsida > Malvales > Malvaceae > Gossypium > Gossypium arboreum. Next base: position 84,542,982 of record NC_069081.1, read on the forward strand.
CCACCACCGGAGTATCCTCCTCCACTCTCATCATTGCCTTGGCCGATTATTCTCCATAACTCCAATTTAAGGATTTCATTCATCATTCAGGAAGTTTCACTTCTCTCCTTATCTTATGATTATTTATCTATATTTTTCAATATATTTATCTTTATACATTGAGGGCAATGTACATCTTAAATGTGGGGGATCTTTCATATCATCATTAGAAATCCCTAAATTTTGTCTTATTCTCACGTGAATCACTCATATCACTATTAGAATGAATTTTATTTAATTTATGATTTTTATTGATATGTCTTAAAATAAAACATAGCCATTTATGCATTGATTGTTTAAAAAGCCATAATTTTTGGGAGATCTTAAGCCTTTAGAGCATATTTTATTTCTTTAATGCTCACTTTTATTATGAGTGCGTCAGTATTGATTTGTTATTCTAGAACTTGCTTGATTATGCATGTCAAGACCACACCATTTGATTTGATATGCTAAGTTGATAAAGGCACTTAGGTTTAACCCACTCACTCCAAAAAAGTCTACCTTCATAATTAACCCTTAGTGAACCCTTTTGAGCCTAACAAACCATTAATTGATTTACCCTTAATATTAACCCATAACCCATTATTGTTGAAATCCCCAAATTTAATTCCTATTTTTGTCGAGATTTGATTTGAACTAATTGCTTAGCTATGTTTTGTTCTTCTATGTATTTGACTTGTTCTTAAAAAAAATATATTTCAATAGATATTAATAGTAATTCGTCATTTTTGAGCTTGAGTGTTAATTCCATATTTTGATAAGAAGCTCACTTGTATTCAACTGATGACTAGTTATTTTTCTAGCTAGGCAATTTTTCAATTCAATCTCGATTTTAACCTTTTCCTTCAGCTTGTGACCACACCCCCTAACCAAAGCCACGTTACAACCCTTTAAGGACCTTTTTGATTGATGTATCAGCTCAATATGTAATGGTGGAGATTTGATTTTCAAGCAAGCCTATGGTAATAACTTTTCATATTGACTAATGAGTGCTTTAATTGATGTCCTTAGACACCTTGAGTGACTTGAGTGAATCTTTAGTGAGGATGTTAAACTCTGTGATATTTTGATCAAAGGTAATCACTTAGATAAGGGGAGACACCTTGTTTTCGTGATAAAATACTCAACTTGGAATGTTTGAAACTTTGATGTACTTTTAGTTGAATTTTCAATGTATGAATACTTGTGGATTATTTTGAGATATTATTGATAGGAATTATAAATTGAGAAGAATTTATTTGATTGTAAGTTAAGGATTTTGCTTGAGGACAAGCAAACACTTAAGTGTGGGGGTATTTGATAAACCATAATTTATACATGTTTTTATCCCATGCTTAGCACATTTATGGATGGTTTTTCCTTAGATTTGGTGAATTCGATGCTCCTAATTCTTTAATTTCATGTTTTATACTTAGATGAGTATAGGAGAGTAAAAAGAGCGAGAAAAAGGCCGAAAATGGAGAAAATGGAGTCACATGGGAAATTAACACAGTCTAGACTTCCTCACACGGGCGTGTCCCACAACCGTGTCCCTTTGGCAGGATTGAAACATGACTTACACGGGTAGACTACACACCCGTGCTTATTCAACAACCTTGACCATGGGCTGGAGTAATCGCACACAAGCGTGTCCCTGCCGAGCCCAAGTATAACCCTATTTGGAAAAGGCCAATTTTGAGGGTTCTTAGGCATTCTAAAGCCTATTTAAACACAAAATAAGGCACTTAGGAAGGGGACACAGAGTAGGAAGCAGGGAATTACTCAGGGAAAGCCGATTGATCCATATCAGAATTGGGATTCATCATCAAGACTGAAGATCTCCCTTCAAGTCTATTCAGGAGTTTTGGGTTTTCTTATGTTTTGTTATCTTTATGCTTTTGAGATGTTTTCTTCTATAATTATGAACTAAACCCCCTAAATACCTAAGGGGAATGAAACCTAAGACGGATCTTGTTATTATTATCTAAATTGTATGATAAATATTTGACTTATTCTTAATTATGTGTTCTTAATTCTTGTTTTAATATTCCAGGATATTGCTTCAAGTTAATACTCTTATTCAGAGGAGGAATAGACCCTGTCTAAGAGTAAATTTGTCATAATTAAGCGCAGTTGAGTGCAAGACTAGAGATAGGGTGATAAGATTTTACCATATTCCAGGATATTGATTCAAGTTAATACTCTTATTCAGAGGAGGAATAGACCCTATCTAAGAGTAAATTTGTCATAATTAAGCGCAGTTGAGTGCAAGACTAGAGATAGGGTGATAAGATTTTACCAGATTAGGGTGAAACCTAATAAGGGGATCTATAGATCAGTTAATGCAACACTTGGTGTTAATTAGAAAGAGATTTCAATTAATCAACCTAGGGTTAGACGTTATTAGTGTTGAGAGATATAATAATATAACTTAGGGATTTCAACGGATCAAGTCAAATGAATAAATCGTCTGATTTAGAGTCAAATAACAAGTGAAGTCTAGGTGGATTTTTCCTTAGGTATTGTCTTAATCAATTGAAGTTTCTAAAAAGTATTTTCCCAAATTTTTTTTCTGTGCATTCTTAGTTTAGTAGTTAGTTTAGATAACCAAATCCTTTAATTCTTAGGCTAGATAATAAAAAGAAGGTAATTACTAGTACTCTTGGTTCCTTCGGGTTCGACAATCCAGTCTTGCTAAAGCTATACTACTGTTCGATAGGTACACTTGCCTTCATCGTGATAAAAGTTAGTTTCAAGAATGATTAATTATAAATATTTAAAACTTGTCATGAATATCACGTATCAGTCATAATTTGCTTAAATAATGTTTAGTTCTTACTTTCCCATCTTACTCATCGGTAACCTTACTAAAGGCTCAGAATACAAAAGGCACCTTACTTAATAGCTTGCTTACATACCTACAACATCTCATTTAACACATAAGTACTCTTTCATAATATAGGCATATTGTGAATCATGTCATAAAGTGTCACAAGCATAACTGAAAACTTATTACTTACTTAATTACTTACTTAATACTTGATAATCTCAATTACTTACAATCTCAATATTAAATAAGCCTTAAATGCAAACCCGTACTCTTTCTTCATGTTCTCACCTTGTCGTTTCTTTGACTTACTCTTTGGATTACACAGGAACCTTTTCCTTTTTGAACTTACCATTGCCATGTCTTGACAAGGTCTTACGTGGTATCCTTGCCTTATGAACTCACCAATGCCATGCCTTGGCATGGTCTTACATGGGACCTTTGCCTTATAGTAACTCATCAATGTCATGTCTTGACATGGTCTTACATGATTTCCTTGCCTTATAGAACTTATCCATGCCAGGCCTTGACGTGGTCTTACATATATCCTTATCTTACCAATTGCCATGTTACAAACATGGTCTTACATGGTATCCTTGTCTTAGTGCCAATGCCACATCTTGATGTTGCCTTACATGGAGTCCTTAATCAATGCCAATGCCATGCCTTGACATGGTCTTACATGGTATCCTTAACTGTCAATTCCTCCTTAAATGCCATGTTATGAACATGGACTTTTCCATCAATTCTTCCTTAATTTTCATGGTACAACCATGGACTTTGAGATATCAATGCCTTGTCAAGTCATAGCTGAAACATACTTGCTCAAATTCTCAAGGTTAGTCGCATAACTCAATCATAACAAAACTAATAACAATAACTGCATAATAATAAAATGCTACACAACTTACATACTTACATTCTCAATCTCATCATATCATCAACTTAACTTATTCTCATCAAACTATGCTAGTCAATACTTTCTTGTTATCATACAAAGCCATAATACAAAATATGGTCTTACATATAAATTGAACAAGTTCTCTTTCCAACATCAAATTATTATCGAACATTAATCATTATATCTGAAACTCAATACTAAAGTATTTATGGCCAAAATATCAATTTATCATTCAAATATGCATAATTAAATGCTTATTAAACATATGAACTTACCTCAATACCAAAACGACCATTTTACCAACTTTTCCAATTTTTGGTTTTTCTCCCATTCTAGTTCCAAATCTCACTTTCCAGGATCTAAAACATCATATTTCACTTATTTAATTAATGTACAATTCCAAACATTCCCTAACTCAAACTATGGCAAGATTACAATTTTGCCCCAAACCTTTGCAGAATTACGATTTTGCCCCTAGGCTCAGAAAGGAAATTAAATTTTATCCATTTTCTTATATTTTATGACACGCTGAACATTTTTCCCTTATATGGCAACATCAAATTCCTACTCTAGCATGTACTTATGAACATTAGGTATTTTTACGATTATGTCGTTTTACTCGTTTTCACTTAAAATGGCTTAGCAAAAGTTGTTTAACATAATTTCAAGCTTGATATTCTACCATAAAACATCAAAATAAACACATTTAACCTATGGGTATTTTTCCAAATATGAACCCTAGCATGAATTATTGCTAGAATAAGCTAAATCAAGTTACCGGGACTCCAAAAATGTAAAGAACATTAAAAACGAGGCTAGAACGGACTTACTATTGAGCTTGGAAAGCTTGGAAACCCTAAACATGATTCCCCCATGCTATATTCCGCCTCCATGAAGAAGATGGACCAATTGTGGCTTTATTTTCCCTTTTTAATTTTTTTAATTACAAAATGACTAAAATGCCCTTAAAGGCTTTTCTTTCAAATTTATACTATTATTGCCTATTTGGACACTTAGATATAATGGTCTAATTCTAAATAAGGACCTCCACTTTAAGAAACCCGTTCAATTAAATCCCCTTTATTATCTAGAACACACATTTTGCTAATTTTACAATTTAGTCATAATTATCAAATTAGGCACTTATACATAAAATTTCTTCACGAAATTTTCACACAATTATTCAATCAATGAATAAACCTTAAAAGTTAATTGGAATAAATTTTTTCACCTCGAATTCGTGGTTTCGTAACCACTATTTCGTTTAGGCCCTATTTCGATATGTTACATTTGTCCCCCCTTTAGGGATTTTCGTCCCCGAAAATCTTACCTACAAATGGATTCGAAATTGATTTCTAGCAACACTTTCAAATTCTCATTCAGCCTTGGCATACCCAACATTTTACTTCTTAAACTAAAGCTCTGAACTGGAATACCTACTGATAAGTAATTGACCTTATTTTATCATTAACCTCATACTCTCTGATGAAAAGCAACTAACTCTTCTTTTCTTACCAATATGGAAATTCTCCGCCACTAAGGTACTTTCAAAAAAAAAAATACTTGTTTCTCTTTTGAGTGTCAATATTCTTACCTTTCGATTCTATTTGCAATTTTTGATAATCTGTCTATGATTTCTGTAATTAATTTTCACTTTCCTCTAATCCTTTCTGGTCAATTTAATTCTGCGAATTTCTCTTCCTCAATTCAACTATCAGTACAAAGGTGACATGCAATAACATTTAGCAATTTCATGGTCAAAACTTATAGTAGCTTTCTTTTGAAGTCACAGTGCAACCCTGGATTTCCAACCATAAAAACTAAAATTTACACTCTGAATGAAATGAAAACCTCAAAATGAATAACTCAAATAATCCTTCAGAAGAAAAACTCATTCGTACGGAGAAGAATACACAAACTTCTTCGAGAAATCAACCATAGCCCATTTAACCTTTCGGTGATAATGCTAATTCTATTGCACAATTCTTCGAAATACCCTCACATTTTCACACAAACATCAATGCTAACTGTAATAGCTTCTGAGATACTTGAAAATCAACTTTAACTCTCTAAAAGTTCAGAGGTATCGAATTCAAAGTCTGGTACATAACATTTCACACTCTTACTATTATAACTAAATCAAGTTATCATCCATCTCTGTACTTCTCAAATAATCAAATAATTATCACTGTGTAGGCATCATAAGCATTGTAAATCTCTTGATTTCTCATTAACACATTTCTAGAAACCATAAACTCTTTATTCAAACCAAGCTAAATCATAATGGATACTTCAACTGTCAATATCTTCAACTATTTATACTTTATTAGCATGTATTCAAGCCAAACTAAACTTCATACAATGAGAACTTTAACAATCAAACAACTTGGATTTGCAAAAATATACCTCTGATGCAACCATTCTGATATTCGTATACAACTCTGTACCATAACCTCTAGAATATGTACTATTTACTCGGGTCATTTATCTATTTATACATGAAAAATCAAAATTTACCTCTTAAGCCATGAATAATTCAAACATACATATAACTCAATCAGCTGCTCAACTGAATCAATCTCAACTAAAAGAGAATAACTTTTCAAAAACTGTTCTTCTCTATGATGTCATGATATCTCAAACTGTAACAGCCCGATTTTGGGCCTAGTCGGAACAGTGGTTTTTGGACCACTATTTCGAGGCCAGAGAAAATTATTTTAGTATTATTTTATGTGTTATAATATAATTTTATAAGTGCATGTAAGTTTTGGTAAGTTAATTTTAGCAATTTCTAGTCTAATTTCGAAAAAGGACTAAATCGCATAAAAGGTAAAAGTTGTGTTTTAATACCTAAAGGTGTTAAATTACCTTGTATCTTAAATTGGGGGTATTTAAAGTGAAATTAGGCCATTGAAAGTGTGATGGTCGGCCATGGGAGACAAAATTGTTGAAAAGTCAAAATTAGGTGAAATTTGGTCACCAATTTTGACTAGTTTTATTATTAACAAATCAAGAAGAAAAAGCTATCATTTTTCTCTTCTCCTTCACCGAAATATGCAGCAAAGAAAGGGCTTTGAAGCTGGAAAATTTCAGCAACATATTTCCCTTGCTTGTAAGTGATTTTAATGTCTTTGCTTGATGATTTTTACATTTTTGGAACCCCTAAAGCATGAGCTTTCATATGAGGGGTCCATTTTGCAAAATGATGAAGAGTCTAGGGTTTTTCCATGAGATTAAATGTGTTGTTTTCTGTGTTTTTATGGAAGATTATGAGTCCTAGTTGTCTAATAAACAACTTTTGTGAAAGAAATTGCATGAAAACACCTTAAAAAGGGCTAGATTGCTAAGTTGTAAAATGAGTTGTAAATGTGTGAAATAGTTGAAATTATGAGTTGCTATAGTTATGAAAATGGTTCATCTAGACTCAAGGAGTAAAGAAATGTGATAAAAATTATTTTACAAGCCTAGGGGTAATTTGGTAATTTTAGCAAAATATAGGGGCAAAATTGTAAAAATTGCCCAAGTGTGTCAATTGACTAATTTGATCAGTACATTGTTTTAATAAGTTGAATGTGATATTTTAGATGATGAAAATCGAGATTTGGACCTAGAACGGAAAGAAATCGATTAAGGGATAATTACGTCTTTTTTTTCACCTTTGTGGTATCGAGGTAAGTTCATGTGTAAATAATGTAGCATAATTGTTATTTTTAAGTTTTTGATGTTAAATATATGATATGCTGATTTTTATCATGAAATATATGCCTTGTGGTTATTTTCGAATAAAATGCAAGTTATGTGTATTATCTGTTAAATATAAAGTGCTACCGAGTATTGGTTTCAGTATTTTACGGAAGATGTGTTCGAGGAAAATCCCTTTTGAACCTTAGGAATAGATTAGGATACAGGTGACATGTCACTAGGATGGTTGAGCATCCGAACTCGTTGAGTTGAGGCCGAGTTCACTTATGGATGCGAATGTTTGAACTCGTTGAGTTGAGTCCGAGTTCGTGAGATGTGACTAGGCATCCGAGCTCGTTGAGTTGAGTCCGAGTTCACTTATGGATGCAAACGCCCGAGCTCGTTGAGTTGAGTCCGAGTTCACTTATGGGTGGGTTACATGGTAGCTTGGCTACATATGTGGCACTTATGTGCAAACTTTCCATGTATCCGAATTATATTCCGATGTGTTCAACGGGTAAAATTCTACTCAAATGGAGGAATACTCGAGATGAAAGGGACGTATTGGTAAATGTTGTGAAATGGATACTTTGAACAGGTATGTACTTAACCCTCGGGTTGAAAACTCGACATAACAACAATATGGTAAGATGATAAATGAAAATGTGATATGAATGTCTCGGTGATTATTATACAAACGATGTTGTATTAATTTTGTGAACAATGATCATGAATGCGTAATTTAGCCTTGACAGATTTGAGTTACTGCAGTAGTGTAACTTTAAAAATACACTAAAAATAGTGGAAAATGAGTTAGAAGCAGAATAAAATATAGGATTAAAGCTTAATGAGTCTGTTTTCACATGAAAGAAACAGGGGAAGAAAAATAATTCCATATTGTGTGATATTTGAATTCTTGTGAAACAGGGTCTGAATGAATTCGAGATCCCCTGTTCTGAATTTAGAAATTCACCAAAAATTGTAAAAAAATTATTAAGACTCATAACTTACATGCATAGATTCCTTATTGAGTCTATTTTTAGGGGAAATAAACGCCATGGTCGTTGGAATTTTTTACAGGGAGAAATTCAGTTTGTAGTGCACAGGGGTCAGAGTGGGCATACCCTGAAACAGGGGAGACTTTAACTAATAAACTGTACTAATTGGCCCAACCAAAAATTCTAGAAAAAAATTAGTAAGTAGAAATATGAGTCTAGTTTCAATAGAAATAGACAAGAGCATTATTTGAGTCCTGTACTATGAGATAATTGAACTTTAGTAAAGAACGGTTGGAACTGTTAGACAGTGAATCAGGGGTAACTTTGAGGAATAAATTGTACTATTTGGCTTAACCAAAAATTCTGAAAATTTTATGGAAGAAAGGAAAATAAGTCTAGTTTCAGGGAAAATTAACGGAACTTAATTGGAGTTTCGTAGCTCCAGATATAAATAATTTAGTGACCGTTGCTCAGAAAGACATCTTGTAGTGAACTTGAGAATATGTTGTAAACATTGATAAAACAAGTTAATGAGTGCTTATTGTTTTCATATGAACTTACTAAGAGAAAGCTTACCCCCCCCTCTTCTTTCCCATGTTTTATAGATTTTCCAGGTTAGCTCGGGTTGGAGGCCGTCAGAGATATTATCACACTGTCAAGCTAACACTATTGGTGTAGTGATTTCAAGTACTTTGAGCCTATGGCATGTATAGGAGTTTAAATATTAGAGTATGTGATATGGCTTTAGCCATATGTGTTGGCCTATTTTGATTATGGGGTTGTAAATCTATTTTAATTATGCATGCATGTGCTATGGTATTATGTGATGAGTTTATAATGATTATTGTGACAGCCCTAAATTGACCCTAGTCGGAAAGTGGTTTCGGGACCACAAAACCGAGTCATAAAAATAATTAACTATTAAATTCTGTGTTTATTATATGTGTAAATCATGTGTGAAAGTTTCATGCTTTGATTTGGTTATTTGTATGTGAAATTTTTAAGATAGGACTCATGTGATAAAAATTGAAAGTGTGATAGGTAAATTTTAAAGTACTAAATAATGCATGAAGTGATGACATGAGGATTTGCATGTCAAATGCACCAAATTTTCCTTAGTGGCCGCCATAAATGATGTTTGATGTAAGATATATGTTTTGTTTTGGAATTATAATAAGGGATGGCTTTATTTTTATTTTAAAATAAAGTGATTAGTAAAACAATAAAAAAAAGTATACATGCTCATCTTTCTTCTTGGTTGCGAAATGGGGAAAGGAATTTTGAAGAGGAAAAACCAAGGTATTCGCCATGGCTATCCTAGTTTAAGGTATGCATTGTGATTTTTCTTTTAATTGACTATGAGATTAAATTGATAAGTACATAGCTTATTTAACCCATGGTTTAATTTCATGAGTCAATAGATAAATATCCATTCGGCAAGTGCTAAATTGGTGTCATTTTGATAAGTTTTTTTTGGGATGTTAATTACTTGTTAAGTAGCTTAAATGATGTTTGAATGAGTAGAATTCATGGTTGAAAAGTACAAATTGAAAGTGGCCGTATGAATGTATATACATTTTAGAAAGAAAAATGTTGTTGTTAGTTGAGTTGCATTTGATAAATATTCATTCGGTCAAATGGGAGAAGAATAAGATGAATATAAATGTTGTGGTTTATTATTTTAGTTGGTTAAATGATGTGGTCATTGCTGAATACAATTGTGTTAAAGGAAATAGGATTAAATGTTGGTTTGATGAACTAAATGCTAATGGATATTAGGATAAAAGGAGAAAAAGGGTTAAGTTATAAGAGAATTGAGGGATATTCATATTTAGACATTTAGGGTTATATAAATTTTGGTCATTGAGTTATGCGTTATGTGAAATATTTAATTTATATACATAATCGGTCATGGTTTGACAAATATGTAACCTATGTGTAAATTGCTACAATTGATCATGAGATAGAATTTGTATATAAAAGTTAAGTTGTGTGGTTAGGGCCGAACGAGATATATAAGATATTACAACATGTTATAATTATATATTGGTGTACATGGCTGTAATTAATCCTCTACTTGAATTCGATTAGGTATGGTCATGATAAGAGTTTAGTAGGGTTAATACCTTAAAATTAAATGGAGTTTCAGTTAATCTTTTGTGTAGTGTTCGTTAAAATAGCTGAGGATTTGGGTATTATTATACGTATTTAGGCTAAAGATATTTCAGCTATGTTTTATATCTATGAAATAATTATAACGGATAACATGTAGGAGTAATTTCGGCTTGTTAAAAATGTGGTACGTGTATGGCAAATTGTATATACAATTTGCATTGAAGTTACCCTCTAAGGTCGAAATGGGTAATTAAATTTTTGGTGTGTATGCAATTTTTTTTTTATTTGTAACTTGGCCTGCGAAATGTATGTATGATAGTTGATATGTGTGCTTAAGGTGATGTGATAAAATAGTTATGTACATGGTTTGGTTTCATTATTGAGTATAAGGGTTAAATGCTTTAAAGAAGCTTTTAATATTCGAAATGATTAAACAAATTCATTTGTTTAAATTAAGCCCAAGAGCAAAGAGGAACTAGACTAGACAAGGGAAAGGAGAAAGCGATCGAATAGCCTACCCGCAACTGTTCAAAAATATCCGAGGTAAGTTTTCGAGTAATGGAACTTAGATCATGATTCGTTTAGATCATGTTATATAGCGAATCAAAACCATGCTCTTTGTATGTGGCTATTGAGCCGAAAATGGTAATGGTAGATAAGTGCCTTGTGTCTGAGTTCTAGTAATGAAAATGAAATAAAAATGTGTTATGATTTGTGGACATATGTACATGATTATTCGGATGATATCCGGGCTAAGTCTCGAAGGCATTTGTGCAAGTTACTATATCCGGGCTAAGTCCAGAAGGCATTTGTGCGAGTAGTTGCTATACCCGGGCTAAGTCCCAAAGGCATTTGTGCTAGTGACTATTTCCGGGCTAAGACCCGAAGGCATGTGTGCGAGTTACTATATCCGGGTTAAGTCCCAAAGGCATTTGTGCGAGTTGCGATATCCGGCTAAATCCCGAAGGTACTTGGTTTGAGAATGAGCGATCTCGCTGTAATAATTTCAATTAATACGCTCGTAAAATCCAAATGATGAGGTATGTTTCGTATATGCATTGGAATAGATGATTCCCTTTAAATAGTATTCGCTCAATTGATTAACAAGCTTCCGGCCTTTAGTTAAGTTGATCCCATATATATGAATATAAGGGTTGGAAATGTGAAGTAAGTATGATTTTGAGAATATGTGTATATGAAATTATTCGTTTAGTCATATGAATGCTATACTTCAGATGTGCATAATTTCATTACTCAAACTTACTAAGCATTAAATGCTTATTCCGTTGCTTTGATTTTTTCTATTTTATAGATTTTTGTTCGTCAGCCATCGGACTCGGGAGTGTCAAAGTTGAAGTCGTCCACACTATCAAAGCCCTTTTGGTACTCTTTGAGCATAGCATTATAATCGTTTTGTATGTTGTTCATTGAGAGGTATGGAAATGTTTGGTAACTATTAGCCATTGGAATGGTTAATCATGATCATTTTGGTGCTATGTATGACAAATTCTAGTTGATTCATGGAAAACCATGAAATAGGTAAAGTTTACCTTAAAAATAGATCTTGACAATGAAGAAGTGGTGTGGATTTGAAAAATCACTAAAAATAGTAGGAATGGAATTAAATAGTGAATAAATTATGTAATCGAACCTTGATGAATATATTTTCATAGGAAGTAACGAAACGATCATATGAGCTGTATTTTATGAGATGTTTAAGTTTTCGTGAAACAGGGCCAGAGCAATTTCTGGATCCCCTGTTCCATATTTGGAAATTCACTATAAATCAACCAGAGATAATTAGAAGTCATACCCTAAGTCTAGTTTCTTTAGAAACAAACAACATAAGTATTGAAGCCTCATGCAGGAGATATCTAAGTCGTAATGCATGAAGGTCGAGTAGTCAAACCACAAAGCAGGGAGACTTTAACTAATAAACTGTACTAATTGGCTTGACTAAAAATTCTATAAAAAAATTTGTAGATGGACATATGAGTCTAGTTTCAGGAAAAATTTACAAAACCGGTTTTCGAGTTTTGGAACTCGAGATATGATTTTTAAGGTGACAGTGACGCAGTTAGCCAGCTTGTCTGGAAATTTTAAAATGGACTGTGCAAATAAATGAATTAAGTCTGTTAGCACCTCGTGTTCGACTCCGGAAACGGTCTCGGGTACGGGGTGTTACAATTATAGTATGAATGTGGTAAATATGTGAGCAAAATCTATGATATCTATTGCATGTGAAATTGCCATAATCATGACATGTTAGGAATGTTTAAGTACCTAATTTTGCCATGTTGTATGTTATTGTATAAGTATGCGTGTATCTATTGTGAGTATGACAAAATGGCTTGGAAAATAGCCTTGTATTTGTCCAGGTTTTTGGACACGGGTTTGGGACACGGGCGTGTCCCTAGGACACGGGTGTGTGCTCTATATCCACACGGGCGTATGAAGCCTTGATGCAAGAGATTTTCTAAGTTTTTCATGAGTTCTCGGTTGGGTCCTGAACCACTCCAGATGTATGTTTTGGGCCTCGTAAGCTCGTATATGGGACAGATTGTATGTGAAAATAAAAGTTTTTAATTATTTGAGATTTCATGGCCCTGTTTAGTATGGAAGTGTTAGTAAAAGTCAGTTAGCACCTCGAACCCCGTCCCGGCATCGGATGCGGGCGAGGGGTGTTACACAAACATACATTCTGTCGTGATTTCTTCAAAGAGCTAATCACAAATCATTATTACTGCATAACTCGAAAGAAAATAGCATTCGGTCTTTAACTCACTAATATATATATCAAGATTATGCAAAAAATGAAAATCAATACACGTCTGAACTGAACTACACTGAGGCTACAATAGTCATACTACTCCAAAATAATAATGCCATAATAAGGCTAACTTCTCAATTACTTTAGTAAATAATGTCCTGGGTGAAAATAAAACATCCTGATCATCTGAGAGATTTAAACACAAATTTCAATAACAACCAATGCAAAAGCAGAATCTTTATTCCTCTGATAACTATACCTCTGTACTTTCATTATCAGGCCCGAACTCGTAATCATCATAAACATACTCATAATAAGAAGAAACCATTTTCATCAATAGAGCATTTTATGCTAATGTCTCATGGCTCATACTTTGAACAGTAATTTATTAATAAAACCGAGATAATAAAATCTCAAAACATGGAGTTACACAGGATTCCTGGTAACCACATCTCATGTAGAACAGTTAAGGTTTCAATAGCATCTTATAAAATTTCCAAAAGGAAAGGATAATACTCATAAGCACTAGGAACAACTATGATAGAAGGCATAAAATTTTCCTTTACTTTCATTAAGCAATAGTTAACAATACAGATCACTAACATCATACAGATCTTACTGTCAACCTTCCATCTGCACTCTGAAGTAGAAAACTGGAATAGATAGAGCAATATCAATCACAGCTCAAACAAACTATAATGCTTTCATCTGTCTGTAAATTTAACTAACATTCTCATACTGTAGGAATTACATCTATGATCTTGCATATATTTATATACATCTTTGAAAGTAAATGTACACATATAATAGTCGGAAAAGATTTTTCTATAATTTCTCAACTATAAACTCTACATTCAACTATTAATACGGCTCAATTATTATTCCTATGCCTAATTCTATCATTACTGAATTTACATTATCCCATTCACAGTTGGAATTTATTCGGAAGAAAATCTAGCAATCATATACCTTACACATCATACTTGAATGAGTGCATTAGCTGAGCCCGACCTTTCTTTTATTTTCATTTCAATTATACGGATGATTTTATTATTAACCTAGCATCCTTTCGTCAACTGTGTTCATTTGCTAAATCATTCTCGACTCTGATTACATCGTCAATAAATCTGTCACTAAACTCTTTAGTTTCCTATTCAATCTGAATTTCATGAAATCTCATTCTGAATTACCTTACTGATAAGGGGGGTGAGGTTCTAACACCTCTGGCTTACCTCTTACATACTCATGCATATAACTTAACACTCATCATATTAAAATATTATCACAATTATACAATTTGCTTCAAGCAACTTCATATGCATGTTCATAATACAATGACTTCATGATCATCTTATGCACATTAGTGCACTTATACATGCATTCATAAATCTTGAGTAAAATTACTCATAGCATTCACTTAACTTCTCTAGTTATACATATAGCATCATACAAATGCCAATTAAATATGAACACTTATCTCAATATAAACTTTCCTTTCATCTTATCTCATCTTTCATATTTCCCGAACAATTCTTATTCACAATTTATTCATTATCACATAAACATCATGAACCATTATTCTTACATTTTATGAGACTCAACTCATCATAAACATACTATCTGTACTATGAAACTTAGCTCGGTCGGAGTGCGTATCTGTCTGACAAAACATTTTATATCTAGGTCAAGAGTCGTCACGCTATCATAGTTCAATATGGCATGTATAGCTAGACTCTTACTCATATGAATATTCTGAGAACCGATTAAACCAATGCTCTAATACTAACAAATGCAACACCCCTTACCTGAGACCATCGCCAGAGTCAAGCACGAGGCATTACTTGACTTAACTAACTAATTCAGGGCATAAAATTTGCTTTTAAAATTAATTTGTAACACCTCTTACCCGTACCCGAGGCCGGGATAAGGTACGAGGCATTACCAAACAAACATACAAACATTAAACTAAAATACGGGCCATAAAATTTCATTCATATTTCAAAACGTTCATTCACTTACACATAGTCCCTTATTTAAGTCTACGAAGCCCAAAACATACTTTAGAAAGGGTTCGGGACTAAACCGAGAACTTACAAAAATCTTGGAAATTTCATGCTTTAAGGCTCTACACGCCCGTGTCCCAAAGTCGAAATGTTCCATACACTACCGAGACACATTGTCGTGTCTCTGCACATGGAATATACCTAGGCTATTTTCCAAGCTTTGGTCAACCTTAATCTCTTACACATTTATACAAAATCAAAAGCATATAACATGGTATTCATTTAATGATTAAATATTCTCAATTAAACCACAAACATAGCATTTGTATGTCATCATACATGTGTCTCTCATACTCATTTTACCTTGTTTATTATAGTAGCACTTATACATTTATACCAAGATTGTCATCTTACCAAATATCTTCAGCTTAATCATCAAGCATTCATATTTAAAACTAGATCATATCTTTATTAAATACCACAATTCAGATGTGCAAAATAACATGTTTGCCTGAAACATTTCAATTCAACTCCATACCCAACAAGCATTACATTGAGACTAGTCATATATATATATACATGTCATGATACATATCATTCTCTTTCTATTTTCTTATAAACACATATCATTTATTTCATTATATTAATATTTCATATACAATAGTTTCCATGTATTTCACATATATTTATTTTCCTCCTCCTCCTTTCCATTCCACATCCTTAATGTATATAGCATTCTTGTAAGTACGATTTCACAATTTACTAATAAATGCTCACATCAAACTGTCCACACGAGTCATAGTCACTTACTTATTTATAATTCGAGCTACGAGCTCCAAATTAAAACCCTGAAACTAGACTCACATATCTTTCCACCATAAAATTTTCATAATTTTGGTTTAGCTAATTAGTATAGTTTATTCATTAAAATTTCCTGTTTCACATTCCGGCAGCTTCGACCTCTCTTCACTTAAAATTAATTATCTCACAATACGAAATCGGAGAATGTTCTTGTTGATTTATCTTGAAAATAGACTCATTAGGGATTTTAAAAATATAAGTTTAAGCCTCTAATTATTTTTATCCAAATTTTTGTGATTTTCCAAAATCACATCACTGCTACTGTCCAAAACAATTTTATTGCTAATTCACTCTTTCACACTTTCTTTGTATTAACCTCATTTTAACATACATATCACAAATCATTTTCACCACATTTCATACATCACAAGTATAGGCCCATGATCACAAGGTCACCATAAAATCATCCTCATGTATAACTTACTTGTTTATAACCTCACCACATCCTGGTCACTTAATGAACACACCATTCACATAATCAAGTTCCTGCACTTATTCATCACAAAACTCACAAAGCAATACATAGAGAGTCTCCCGTTGAACACTTCGAATCAATCCTCGATACTTGGTGGTTTCAGTACATAGCTCCACCCATCATATGGTTTGGCTCTCTTGTACACATGGTGAACACTCAGTACCACCCATGTGACCTAGCCAATTTATCTCATAGCTCTCTTGTCTACATGGTGTCCTTCACCTGGAGCCACGCATGCGACCTAGCTACATATATCCCGTAGCTCTCTTGTCTACATGGTGTACACATAGTATCACCCATGCGACCTAGCTACATTATAATTTCTTGTAGCTCTCTTGTACACATGATGTGCACTCAGCACCATACATATGACCTAGCTACATACTATCTGTATCATCCAATCTTTCCGAAGGTCCAACCAAGATTTCTCTCTCTTTTCCAACAATTTCACCAATCAAGTAATTATCCACAAACATATTTCCAATATTATTATAAAATATCATAATACAAGTAATATTGATGTATTACTTACATATAAACTTACATCTCATTTAATATCAAGGCAATAACGTTAAATTACACATTGCCTTATTAAAAATCATATGAACTTACAATTTCCCATAATATCCATAATCATAGAAATCACATTTATGTATGATAATTCAAAGCACTTCATGTACCATAGACATATTTTAAATAAATTCATAAACTTGGCATCGTAATCATTTAATTTAATATAATTCAATTAATTCACTAAATTTAACTTTCAAATATAAATTACGTAATTATTGTTGTATTATTATCATACCAACTTACATACTTTCAACACCTCAGAAATCATAATGAATATATCAATTTTACATTGAAACATTCATAAATTAATGCTTATTATACATATGAACTTACTCGATACTAAAACGATTATTTTACCAACTTTCCCAATCTTCAATTTTTCTCTCATTCTAGGTTCAAATCTCATTTTTCGGGATCTAAAACATCATATTTTACTTATTTAATTAATGTACTATTGAAAATAGTCCTTAACTCAAACTTTGGAAAAATTACAATTTTGCCCCTAAACTTTTGCATATTTACACTTTTGCCCCTAGGCTCAGGAATTAAACTTCATCCCTTATTCTTATGTTTTATGACACGCTAATCACTTTTCCCTTCTATGGAAACATCAAATTCTCACTCTAACATATACTTATGACTATTAGGTATTTTTACCGATTAAGCCCTTTTACTCGTTTTCACTCAAAACCGAGTAGCACAAGTTGTCTAACATAATTTAAAACCTCATATTCTATCATAAAACAGCAAAATAAACACATTTCACCTATGGGTTATTTTCCAAATATGAACCCTAGCTTAAATTATTGCTAGAATAAGCTTAATCAATTTACTAGGATTCCAAAAACGTAAAGAACTTGAAAAACGGGGTTAGAACAGACTTACTATTGAGCTTGGAAAGCTTGAAAACCCTAGCCATGGCTTCCCCCATGCTAATTTCGGCCTCCATGAGAAAGATGAGTCAATTTTTGGCTTTGTTTTCCCTTTTTATTTCTTTTAATTACCAAATGACCAAAATGCCCTTCCTTACTAAACTTTCAAAAATTCCATCAATGTCCAATTTTTTTTCCATCACTTAGAAATTGGTCAAATTTCTATTTAAGACCTCCAAATTAATATTTCAAAGCAATTTAATACTAGAAACTTCTAGAATGCAAGTTTTGCAACTTATTCAATTTAGTCCCTAACTTCAAATTGAGCACTTTATGCATAGAATTTCTTCATGAAATTTTCACACAATCATGCAATCATATCATAGACCTCAAAATAATCATAAAATAATTATTTTTATCTCAAATTTTGTGGTCCCAAAACCTCTGTTCCAACTAGACCCAATTTTGGGCTATTACAACTCTCCCCCCTTTAGAGATTTTCGTCCTCGAAAATCTTACCGAAGTGAAGTTTAGTATCTTTCTCATAATTTCCAGCATTACTAACTAATTTTTTTTCCAGAGATACTTTCAAAAACACTCTTTCATCAATTTGAATCCCAAGATAACTCAGTGAACTCTGATATTTCTCTAACTCTGTCCTTCACTTGTCAACTATTCTCAGTCTCTGGTCATATTTATAATTATTTTATCACTGAAAACTTTGATTCCACACTTAGGAACTTAGTCAACATGATTCTCATGAATTTCCGTTATATACACCTCATCGGTAAGGGGGTGAGGTCGTACAGTCTCTAACTCGATTTTGACGTATATCTATATGACACATTTTTTTCATTATCCACATATATCATTATAATCCTACTATCCACTTCAAACAATTTATTATTCATATCTGTCTTACATAAAATTTCCAATTATCTCATTTCAAACAAGTGCACTCACTCATACATTCTATGAATTTTGAATAACTTTAGTCATCACATTTACTAATTAATTTAGTCAAGCATGCAACAGCATATGTAGGCCAAACAAACATGAATAAATATATCACTATATAAACTTTCATCTGACATATTATCACATATACATATATCACGAATTCATATATCATGAATTCTTATTCATACCTTCCCGAGTTTAACACATCATAGCTACACTTTATTCAAATACTTCAATATTATTATTAAATGGTCAGATGTAGCTCGGTTGGAGAATACTTCATTTTAAACGAAATGGTCCTCATCAGTGTCGAGAGACATCACACTATCACATATTTGTGGCATGTATAACTAAACTCTCACACTTGCTATGTTAGTCCGAGAATTAACTAAACCTGCTTTAATACCACTAAATGTAACACCCCTTACCCATACCCAAGGCCGGGATAAGGTACAAGGTGTTACCGGACAAACATACAAACATTAAACTAAAATACGGGCCATAAAATTTCATTCATATTTCAAAATGTTGATTCACTTACACATAGTCCCTTATTTGAGTCTACGAAGCCCAAAACATACTTTAGAAAAGGTTCGGGACTAAACCGAGAACTTACAAAAATCTTAGAAATTTCATGCTTTAAGGCTCTACACGCTCGTGTCCCAAAGTCGTGTTACATGCACTACCGAGACACATGGTCCTCGCCTCTCATCGTATGGAATATACCTAGGCTATTTTCCAAGCTTTGGTCAACCTTAATCTCTTACACACTTATACAAAATCAAAAGCATATAACATGGTATTCATTTAATGATTAAATATTTTTAATTAAACCACAAACATAGCATTTGTATGTCATCATACATGTGTCTCTCATACTCATTTTACCTTGTTTATTATAGTACCACTTATACATTTATACCAAGATTATCATCTTACCAAATATCTTCACTTAATCATCAAGCATTCATATTTAAAACTAGATCATATCTTTATAAAATACCACAATTCAGATGTGCAAAATAACATGTTTGCTCTAAACATTTCAATTCAACTCCATACCCAACAAGCATTACATTGAGACTAGTCATATATATATATACATGTCATGATACATATCATTCTCTTTCTATTTTCTTATAAACACATATCATTTATTTCATTATATTAATATTTCATATACCATAGTTTCCATGTTTTCACATATATTTATTTTCCTCCTCCTCCTCTCCATTCCACATCCTTAATGTATATAGCATTCTTGTAAGTACGATTTCACAATTTACTAATAAATGCTCACATCAAACTGTCCACACGAGTCATAGCTACTTACTTATTTATAATTCGAGCTACAAAGCTACAAATTAAGACCTAAAACTAGACTCACATATCTTTCCACCATAAAATTTTCATAATTTTTGGTTTCGCCAATTAGTACAGTTTATTCATTAAAATTTTCCCTGTTTCATATTCTGACAGTTCTAACCTCTCTTCACTAAAAATTAATTATCTCATAATACAGAAATCGGATAATGTTCTTGTTGATTTATCTTGAAAATAGACTCATTAGGGATTTTAAAAATATAAGTTTAAGCCTCTAATTATTTTTATCCAAATTTTTGTGATTTTCCAAAATCACATCACTGCTACTGTCCAAAATAGTTTTATTGCTAATTCACTCTTTCACACTTTCTTTGTATTAACCTCATTTTAACATACATATCACAAATCATTTTCACCACATTTCATACATCACAAGTATAGGCCCATGATCACAAGGTCACCATAAAATCATCCTCATGTATAACTTACTTGTTTATAACCTCACCACATCCTGGTCACTTAATGAACACATCATTCACATAATCAAGTTCCTACACTTATTCATCACAAAAATCACAAAGCAATACATAGAGAGTCTCCCGTTGAACACTTCGGATCAATCCTCGATACTTGGTGGTTTCAGCACATAGCTCCACCCATCATATAGTTCGGATCTCTTGTACACATGGTGAACACTCAATACCACCCATGTGACCTAGCCAATTGATCTCGTAACTCTCTTGTCTACATGGTGTCCTTCACCTGGAGCCACGCATGCGACCTAGCTACATATATCCCGTAGCTCTCTTGTCTACATGGTGTACACATAGTATCACCCATGCGACCTACCTACATCATAATGTCTTGTAGCTCTCTTGTACACATGATGTGCACTCATCACCATACATGTGACCTAGCTACATACTATCTGTATCATCCAATCTTTTCGAAGGTTCAACCGGGATTTCTCTCCCTTTTCCAACAATTTCACCGATCAAGTAATTATCCACAAACATATTTCCAACATTATTATAAAATATCATAATACAAGTAATATTGATGTATTACTTACATATAAACTTACATCTCATTTAATATCAAGGCAATAACATTAAATTACACATTGCCTTATTAAAAATCATATGAACTTACAATTTCACATAATATCCATAATCATAGAAATCACATTTATGTATGATAATTCAATGCACTTCATCTACCATAGGCATATTTTTAAATCAATTCATAAACTTGGCACCATAATCATTTAATTTAATATATTCAATTAATTCACTAAATTTAACTTTCAATATAAATTACAAGATTATCAACAGTATTATTATCATACCAACTTACATACTTTCAACACCTCGAAATCATAATGAATATATCAATTTTACATTGAAACATACATAAATTATTGCTTATTATACATATGAACTTACTCAATACTAAAACGATTATTTTACCAACTTTCCCAATTTTTTATTTTTCTCTCATTCTAGGTTCAAATCTCATTTTCCGGGATCTAAAACATCATATTTTACTTATTTAATTAATGTACTATTAAAAAAAGTCTTTAACTCAAACTTTGGAAAAATTACAATTTTGCCCCTAAACTTTTGCATATTTACACTTTTGCCCCTAGGCTCAGGAATTAAACTTCATCCCTTATTCTTATGTTTTATGACATGTTGATCACTTTTCCCTTCTATGGCAACATCAAATTCTCACTCTAACATATACTTATGACTATTAGGTATTTTTACCGATTAAGCCCTTTTACTCGTTTTTACTCAAAACCGAGTAGCACAAGTTGTCTAACATAATTTAAAACCTCATATTCTATCATAAAACAGAAAAATAAACACATTTAACCTATGGGTATTTTTCCAAATATGAACCCTAGCTTAAATTATTGCTAGAATAAGCTTAATCAAATTACCGGGATTCCAAAAACATAAAGAACTTGAAAAATGGGGTTAGAACAGACTTACTATTGAGCTTGGAAAGCTTGAAAACCCTAGCCATGGCTTCCACCATGCTAATTTAGGCCTCCATGAGAAAGATGAGTCAATTTTTGGCTTTGTTTTCCCTTTTTATTTCTTTTAATTACCAAATGACCAAAATGCCCTTTCTTACTAAACTTTCAAAAATTCCATCCATGTCCAATTTTTGTCCATCACTTAGAAATTGGTCAAATTTCTATTTAAGACCTCCTAATTAATATTTCAAAGCAATTTCATACTAGAAACTTCTATAATGCAAGTTTTGCAACTTATTCAATTTAGTCCCTAACTTCAAATTGAGCACTTTATGCATAGAATTTCTTCATGAAATTTTCACACAATCATGCAATCATATCATAGACCTCAAAATAATCATAAAATAATTATTTTTATCTCAGATTTTGTGGTCCCGAAACCTCTGTTCCAACTAGACCCAATTTTGGGCTATTACATAATTTATTTACATACATTCAATATGTCCCTAAAAAAGGCCCTCGAGACTCTAAAACATGCAATAGAAATGGTTCGGGACCAAACCGAAAACTTTAAAATTTTTCCGAATACTTAGACAAATCAAAACAATTTATTTCATTATTCCTTATAAAATTGTCCACCTACGTCATAGTCACTAAATAAATCATAAATCGAGTCACAAAACTCAAAATTTAAATTCGTGAATTTTACCGGAAACTAGACTCATATATCTTTTTTCTAATATTTTTCCAGAATTTTTGGGCTACCCAATTAGTACAGTTTATTAGTTAAAATTTCCCCTGTTGCACTATTTGACTACTCTGACCTCTCCTCACTGTAAATCAATTTTTTCCCTGTACAGAATTCAAATAACCATTCCGTTTGTTTCTCTTGAAAGTAGATTCACTAAGGAACCTAGAAATATAAAATATAACTACTAATTATTTTTTTTACAAATTTTAGTGAAATTATAAATTCAGTATAAAGGATTCAAAAATTGCTCTGACCCTATCTCACTAAAATTCAAATATCACTTAATATAGACTTCTTTTGCTTACTCTGTTTCTTTCATATGAAAATAGACTCAATAAGATTTAATTATATATCTCATTCATCACCTAATTCCATTTCTACTATTCTTTCTGTTTCTTCAAGGTCACATCACTACTGCTGTTCAATACTGTTTTAATGCTAATTTCACTTTTTTCATGATTTCTTTGTATTAACTACCATTTAGGCTTACATAACACCGAAACATGTTCTTCATTAGCCATTTCAATAGTTAATCATTATCAAATATTTACATACCATACTTTAGCTATATCATAAGGACATACACACAAAATGGCTAAGTCCCTATACATGCCATAAACTAGAACATTTGTAAACGAAGATACCCATTTGGTAACTTGATAGTCGATAGTGTGAAGTGATCTCTGACGACTTCCAACCCGAGCTTGCTTTTAAGTACTTTGAAACGTGAGAAAGTGAAAGAATTAAGCTTATAAAGCTTAGTAAGTTCACATGTAAAATAATAAGCATTAGCAATCAATTTAGCTTACTACTATGCTGTCATAATTTGCTTAACTAATGTTTAGTTCTTACTTTCCCATCTTACTCATCGGTAACCTTACCAAAGACTCAAAATACAAAAGGCACGTTACTTAATAGCTTGCTTACATACCTGCAACATCTCACTTAACACATGAGTACTCTTTCATAATATAGGCATATTGTGAATCATGTCATAAAGCGTCACAAGCATAACTGAAAACTCATAACTTACTTAATACTTGATAATCTCAATTACTTACAATCTCAATATTAAATAAGCCTTAAATGCATACCTATACTCTTTCTTCATATTCTCACCTTGTCGTTTCTTTGACTAACTATTTGGATTACTCGGGAACTTTTTCCTTTTTGAACTTACCATTGCCATGTCTTGACATGGTCTTACGTGGTATCCTTGCCTTATGAACTCACCAATGCCATGCATTGGCATGGTCTTACATGGGACCTTTCCCTTTTAGTAACTCATCAAGGCCATGTCTTGACATGGTCTTACATGATTTCTTGCCTTATAGAACTTATCAATGCCATGCCTTGGCATGGTCTTACATGATATCCTTATCTTACCTAATGCCACTTTCCAAACATGGTCATACATGGTATCCTTGTCTTAGTGCCAATGCCACATCTTGATGTGGTCTTACATGGAGTCCTTAATCAATGCAGATGCCATGCCTTGACATGGTCTTACATGGTATCCTTAACCGTCAATTCCTCCTTAAATGCCATGTTATGAACATGGACTTTTCCGTCAATTCTTCCTTAATTGCCATGGTACAACCATGGACTTTGAGATATCAATGCCTTGTCAAGTCATAGCTGAAGCATACTTGCTCAAATTCTCAAGGTTAGTCGCATAACTCAATAATAACAATACCAATAACAATAATTGCATAACAATAAAATGCTACTCAACTTACATACTTACATTCTCAATCTCATCATATCATCAACTTAACTTATTCTCATCAAAATATGCTAGTCAATACCTTCTTGTTATCATACAAAGCCATAATACAGAATATAGTCTTACATATAAATTATACAAGTTCTCTTTCCAATATCGAATTATTATCGAGCATTAATCATTATATCTGAAACTCAATACTAAACTTTTTATGGCCAAAATATCAATTTATCATTCAAATATGCATAATTAAATGCTTATTAAACATATGAACTTACCTCGATACCAAAACGACAATTTTACCAACTTTCTTGATTTTTAGTTTTTCTCCCATTCTAGGTCCAAATCTCACTTTCCGGGATCTAAAACATTATATTTCACTTACTTAATTAATGTACAATTCCAAACATTCCCTAACTCAAACTATGGCAAGATTACAATTTTGCCCCTAAACCTTTGCAGAATTACGATTTTGCCCCTATGCTCGGAAGGAAATTAAAATTTATCCATTTTCTTATATTTTATGACATGCTGAACATTTTTCCCTTATATGGAAACATCAAATTCCTACTCTAGCATGTACTTATGAACATTAGGTATTTTTACCGACTATGTCGTTTTACTCGTTTTCACTTAAAATCGCTTAGCAAAAG
Source organism: Gossypium arboreum (assembly GCF_025698485.1). NCBI lineage: Eukaryota > Viridiplantae > Streptophyta > Magnoliopsida > Malvales > Malvaceae > Gossypium > Gossypium arboreum. The sequence continues at coordinate 84,568,473 of NC_069081.1, forward strand.
TTGTTTAACATAATTTCAAGCGTGATATTCTACCATAAAACATCAAAATAAACACATTTAACCTATGGGTATTTTTCCAAATATGAACCCTAGCATGAATTATTGCTAGAATAAGCTAAATCAAGTTACCGGGACTCAAAAAAACGTAAAGAACATTAAAAAATAGGCTAGAATGGACTTACTATTGAGCTTGGAAAGCTTGAAAACCCTAACCATGGCTTCCCCCATGCTATATATTCAGCCTCCATGAAGAAGATGGACCAATTTTGGCTTTATTTTCCCCTTTTAATTTTTTAATTACTAAATAACCAAAATGCCCTTAAAGGCTTTTCTTTCAAATTTGTCCTATTCTTGCCCGTTTTTGTCCGAACTTAAGTAGATGGTCTAATTACTAAATAAGGACCTACACTTTAAGAACCCATTTCAATTAAATCCCCTTTATTATCTAGAACACACATTTTGCTAATTTTACAATTTAGTCCTAATTATCAAATTAGGCAATTATACATAAAATTTATTCACGAAATTTTCACTCAATTATTCAATCAATGAATAAACCTTAAAGCTTAATCAGAATAAATTTTTTTGACCTCAGATTCATGGTTTCACAACCACTATTTCGTTTAGGCCCTATTTTAGGATGTTACACACACGCCCGTGTGCTTAGGCCGTGTGGTCGATTTAATTTTCCTAATTTTTCATAAAATAGGTGTAGACTTCATATAGCTATGGCACACGCCTATGTTCGAGGCCGTGTCGTCCACACGGTTGAGAGACACACCCGTGTCTCTACCTGTATGCTCGATACTGAGCATTCTATTTTGCTCCAATTAAGGTATAGGGAACACACGACTGGATCACACGCCCATGGGGCAAGCCGAGTGTCACATACGAGCTAGACACACACCTGTGTGTCTATCCGTATGGACAAAATAAGGCTACTTACCAAGCCTTTTTGCCACACTTCCATGCAAAACCTACACAAGAACATATAATACCAATCAAAGCATATACATTCAACCCAATTAGCAACAAACAAGGCATCCACACATCATTCACATACTGTCATCTATCACATACAACCATCACATGCTACTCAACTTAAACCATACAAATTTCCACATGAATGAAAGGCATCATCATATGCTTATACTTAAACCAATATTAGCCAATTTCAATGGCCATTTACAAAATGAATTATCAACCAACATAAGCCAACACATTTGGCCAAATCAATTATGACACATAACAAAAAGACAAAGTCTCTATACATGCCATAACTCAAAACATTGAAATCATTGGTACCCAAAATGTTAAGTTGGTAGTGTGAATGGATCTCGGACAGTCTTCGATCCTCGAGTTGGCTTTGTGACACTATAAAACAAGGGAAAAGAAAAGGAGTAAGCTTTAAATCTTAGTAAGTGCTTTAAATCTTAGTAAGTTCCTATGCAAATAATAAGCATCATAAACGCACATTTATCATGCAATTAACATGAAGTGAGTTAACATATATGTCATTACAAATCTCATAATGCAACTTGGCATGGAGATTATTAAAACCTTAATATCATAACTTGCACAATCATAACCTTACCGAGGGATTCATCACATATCGAGCTCATTATGGAAAAGTTTTGCGTACATACCTGTACCATCTTGTAACATATCATGGTCTTTCGCAACATTAACATTTCCGTTACGATTCTCGTTGAACCACTTGGAATACTAAATGATAATCGGGAAATCTCACACTCATAGTACCATGCCAATGCCATATCCTAGATATGGTCTTACATGGTATCTCATATCGATGCCAATAGTCTAGCTATGGTCTTACACGAAGTCTCATATCGATGCCATATCCCAGATATGGTCTTACACGTAATCTCAAATAACCTTAATGTCATGACATTTGTATCCTATCTATTCCTAAGGTTCAACCGAGATTTCTCTCTTGTCGAACTTTGCCAATTACATCCAGAGAGTCAATCATAATTCATACAATATTAAAGCAATTAAATCATAAATAATAATTACATACGAACTTACCTCGGTACAAAAAAAGTGGAAATGGACCTAATCGTCAGACTTTGTTTTTCTCCCGATCTAGGTCCAAACCTCATTAATCTTGATCTATAATAGCAAATTTAACTCATTTATTAACCACATTACTCAATTCAGTCCAAAAATCACACTATGGAAAAATTACATTTTTGTCCCTAAAATTTAACATATTTACACTTTGGTCCCTAAGCTCTTAAAATGAAATCTATTCAATTTCATCAAGACCCAAGCCTAGCCGAACCCTATACATGCTTATAACAGCCTAAATTTTTCATTAAATCACACTTTTACACACATTTTGAAATCTTTTTACAAATAGGTCCTTTTGACATTTTCATAAAAAATAACCTAGTAAAAGTTGTTTATCTAACATTAAACTTGCATAATCTACCATTAGACATCAAAATGCACAAATATCTAACATGGACCAAACCCTAGACCTCAATCATAGCTCAAATTAATGGTAGAAATAGCTAGATCGGATGATAACGACTTCAAAAAAGTAAAGAGCATTAAAAATGAGGCTAGGATGTACTTACAATCAAGCTTGGAAGTTAAGCAAACCGTAGTTATGGTGACCTTATAATTTTTGACACATGGAGAAGATGGACAAAAATTTTGGCTTTTTTCCCTTTTTTATTCATTTATTTACCAAATGACTAAAATGCCTTTAATGCATAACTTTGAAATTTCATCTATTCATGTCCATTTTTGTCCATTAAATTATCCAATGGTCTAATTACCAACTAAGAACCTCTAATATAAAATCTCATAGCAATTGGACACCTTTAACAAGTAGAACTCAACTTTTTCACTTTTTACAATTTAGTCCTTTTTACTAAATTGAGTGCCTAAACGTCAAAATTTTCAAATGGAATTTTCATGAAATCATTCTATAAAACTGTAGACACGAAAATATAATAAAAATAAGTTTTTCTACATCGAATTCATGGTCCCAAAACCACTGTTCCGACTAGCCCCAAAATTGGGCTGTTACACAACGAATATCACTTGCTTATTCTTCGCACTTGACCAAGATAGATACAAGTGCTTCACTTTGGCAGAACCTACATTGTATCGATTGAGGCTTTAACAAGGGTAAATATCGGAAGGCAATATTAACTTAATATTTCATTGAGGGTTTTAAGTAAAATTCATCTCATCTTTAATGTTCAACTTTAATCCATTTTATTTATTTATTAAAGTTGATTGTACCAATATACTGTAACATACATGCTAACATATCATACATTGAATCACTAACATGAATAATATAAAGCAGTAAATAAATGCAATAGTTATAGTCCATAAAACTAAAGAGGTCCCTCCTAGGCCAATGGAAGAACCAAAAAGAATCCTAAGGGTGTATGTCGCTTCACAAGCTTCTTTCTTACTATAAGTTCCAAAACCTTCATATCCTCTAGTTTATAGCAACCCATACAATTTAAATTTATAGAAACTCATTTTACATACGATGGAGTAGGATGAGAAGAGAAATACAAGAGAAAAATAGAAAGGTAGGACAGGCAGGTCGTATTTATAAAATTACAACATTTGTAAATTATAAATTAAATGGGCTATTGGGCTATAACCATGCATTTCAAACGCTATCAAACATAAAAAAATATATATGATATATAATTATTCAGTTGATAGTCAATGTGAATTGTAAAATTGCCCCTACAATTAAAGTTGCCTACTCAAAAGGTGTAATTGCCCGTTTTTCAGTGGTGTCGAAAACAGTGGTTTCAAGGCCACAAATCCGACGAGTAAGTTTGTAAATGTTATTATTTAATATTTATGATTCAAATATAGTATTAAAATAAATTTTGAATTGGCAACTTATGCTATTTGAACGAATTATTAGATTCAAGTGGTATTGCCCTAAAGTTAAGTGGTTTTAGAAAATAAGGTATTGGGACCTCATTTCTATAAACCAAGCCGTAAATATTCTATTAAATATTTATGGAGTGTTATTAAGGTCGTATTAAAATTGGGTTAAGAAAATTTGATGTTTGTATAGTTAATTAAAGAAAAGGACTAAATCGTAAAAGTTACAAAACTTAATTTCTATTGATTTCTATTAACTAAAAAGTATAATTAAAGATTGTTAATGGTTTTAAATGGTAAATATACCATTTTAAAAGTGTTGGACTGTTAGTGGGGTTTATTTAGTTAAAAAGTAATGTTTATTAAAATATAAAGCATTATATTATATGTTATAATAGTTAAATAAATAAGAAAAGAAAGGAAAAAAAAAGAAATAGATAATCCATTCATCTTCTTCACCTTATAATTGAATCAAAAAGGGGGAGAAGGAAACCTAGCTCATGTCTAGCTTCAAGCTTCAACTGGTAAGTTATTTTGATCAGTTTCTTATAATTTGTTATGTTTTTGAGATCGTTGCAACTAGGTCCAGCTAACCCATACCTCCGTTTTCAAAACTATTAAAAATATCTAAAGTTACCATGGATGAAATGGAAGTGTTCTTGAAATTTTATGATAGTTATTAAGCTTTGTTGTTCATTATAAGTATTTTGTTAAGTAATTCTGGTGATTTTCAAGTTTAGGAACTTATTTATGAAAATGGTAAAATTCAAGGAAAATAATGTAAATTGTGATAAATATGAGCTATTAAAAGATTGGGTAAAATTTGGCTAGCATGATTTATGGTTAAAAATGGTGAACTTTCAAGTTTCGGGTTTAGGGATTAAATTGCATAAAAGGAAAATGTTAGGGGCAATTTGTAAAAATTTCAAAAAGGACTTAATTCCATAAAATGAATTGATTTTTCTTTTAGAATTATTGAATTGAATGAAATTATTATTGTAGATCAAGAACAAGTGGAAAATCGAGGAGAAGAGAAAATTTTCAAATAGCCCCTATACTTAATCATTGCTGCAATTTAACCTGGTAAGTTCATATGAACTATAATAGTTATAATGTTATTTAAATTAAATGCTTACTATGTTATTTTTAATGTAAATGAACCAATATATATGTGAATGTATCCACATTGTGATGAATTGACAGATATCGAGTTCTGGTTGAACCTTAAGTATTCTTAGGATACAAATGACATGTCATTAGGGATTTCATGTTTCAGGTGCTGGTCTTGAATGTTCTACCGATAGCTGTCCTGCATTTGTTACAGATTCTCCACAGTGAGCAGCATCGTGTAGCTTACATTTTGACCCACAGCTTGTGTGAGCAGCCCCATTTCACAGGTCATATGAGCATTGATGTAAAGGAAAGGTTATGGTTATATGTAAAGGCACACTTTGTGTGAGATTCCTCGAGTATCCGATGTAATTCTAGATGGTTCAATGGGTAAGAAAAGGAATGAAATAGTAAGTGACTTACTGGAAAGGTTCATGACTATATGAAAGGGTTGATGCTTATGTAATGTATCTTACGAAATTTTACTTATGATGTAAATGAGTTTACATGTGTTGTTGATAAACCTATTAAAATGTGAGTTCGATGATGCTTGAATAAGTTTATACTAAACTCATGGCATTGGTAATGGTTTATGCTTAATTTTTGAATTGGAAGATTGGAGATAGTAAGTATGCAAACAGAATAAATTTATGATCGTATTGTAACGATGATGAATTAAATGTTATGTTTGTACATGATTGATTTCATATGTATTATGAATAGATATAATAACATGTGAGTTTGATGGTGTTATATAGGCTTTACTAAGCTTACGACATTGGTAATGGTTTGTAATTATTCTATAAATTTCATTATTAGAATGGTAGGTTATGTTTTAAGTTTGTACAAGCTTACTAAGCATTCATTGCTTACGTAGTTATTTTCCTTTGTTTTATAGATTATTGGGAGCTCAATCGATTTGGAAGCTCGTCGGAGATCTATCACACTATCCAGAAGTCTTTTTCTTAGTGTTTGAGTAATTTGGCTAAGGTTTATAATGGAATGTATAGGGTGCTTGTAATGGTATTATGGTGTAAGTGTTAATAGTGCCTTGGCATGAACGAGCGTTGGAAAGTTATGTGATTTTGGTTACTTTAAAGTGCTTGTTTATAAGGTTATATTGGCATGTTGATAATGGTTTGAAAAATGGTTACTTATGACATGTTTTAGTTCATATTTGAGCTAGGTTATTATGTATGGAAATGGCAACATTACATGTATAGGTTGTTGTATAATAGTATTTAATGAATGTGTTAATGTTAGTTTTGGTAAGTTTAAGCCTTGAAGTTATACTTGATTCGGTGAACTATAGTCCCTTACCAAACCATGTCATTTTGGTCACTTTTAAATACATGTATATAAGGTTTTGCAATGGCTTGATAATGGTCAAATTGTGGTATGTTTTGGTAAGTAATTGTACCAAGTATAATGCTTGTAATAAGGTAATGTTGACTTATTGATCGCGATTTTCATGACAGGTAAGTTTTAAATATCTATAATTAATTGTTCTTGAAACTAACTATTATCGTGATACAGGCAAGTGTACCTATCGAACAGTAGTATAGTTTTAGCAAGATCAGATTGTCAAACCCAAAGGGACTAAAAGTACTAGTAATGACTGTCTTTTTATTATCTAGCCTAAGAATAAGAGGGTTTTGTTTTAACTAACTAATTAACTAATCTAAGAATTCACAGAGAATGGAATTGGGGGATTACTTTTGGAAAACGATTGAATTAAGACAATATCTAAGGAAAAATCCACCTAGACTGTACTTTTTATTCTGGCTCCGAATCGAACGATTTATTTATTTAACTTGTTCCGTAGAGATCCCTAAGTTATGTTATTATCCCTATTCAAGACTAATAATGTCTAATCCCTAGATTGAATAATTGAGACTTTTCTCTAATTAACACCTTAGGGTTGCATTAACTCGATCTATGGATCCCCTTATTAAGTTTCACCCTAATTCGGCAAAATCTTGTCACCCTATATCTAGGCACGCAATCAACTCCGCTTTGTTATGAAAAATGTACTCTTAGACAGGGTCTATTCCTCCTTTGAATAAGAGCTTATCTTGAATCAGTATCCTGGGATATCAAAACAAGAATTAAGAACACATAATTAAGAACAAGTTAAATATTTATCATACAATGCATAAAATAATAACAAGATTCGTCTTAGGTTTCATTCCCCTTAGGTATTTAGGGGATTTAGTTCATAACTAAAAAGGAAAACATCTCAGAAGAATAACGAATACAAAACATAAAGAAAACCCAAAACTCCTTAAGGGAAATTGAGGGGAGATCTTCAGTCTTGATGGTGACTCCAGCTTCTGAGATGGATCAATCGGCTTCCTTCGAGTAATTCCTTCCTTCCTCTCCGTGCCCTCCTTTTTCTCTTCCTTTAAGGTGTATTTATAGGTTTTAGAATGCCTAAAAACCCTCAAAATTAGCCTTTTTCGAATTGGGCTCAACTTGGGCTCGGTAGGGACTTGCCCGTGTGAATCGTGCTTCGAATCTGCCAAATTGACACGGCCATGTGGTCTGCCCATGTGAGGAAGTCCAGGCCGTGTTAATATTGTACTTTGGCCCATTTTCTCTGTTTTTGGCCCGTTTCTCATTCCTTTAGCTCTCCTATGCTCTCCTAAGTATAAAACATGAAATTAAAGCATTAGGAGCATCGAATTCACCAATTCTAAGGGAAAATCATCCATAAAATGCGTTCAGCATGGGTTAAAAATATGTATATATTACGATTTATCAAATACCCCCACACTTAAGCATTTTCTTGTCCTCAAGCAAAATCCTCAACTCATAATCAAGATAAATCTTTCTGAACTTATAATCTCTATCGAAAATATCTCAAAATAATCCATAGGTAATCATACATTGAGAATTCAACTAAAAGAACATAAAAGTTTCAAACATGCCAAGTCGAGTATTTAATCATGCAAACATAGGTGCCTCCCCTCATCTAAGTAATTACCTTTGATTCAGAATATCACAGAGTTTCACATCCTCACTAATGATTCACTCAAATCACTCGAGGTGTTTAAGGACAATAATTGAAGCACTCAATAGTCAAGAATGAAAAATTATTACCATAGGCTTGCATGAAAATCAAACCTCCACCACTATAAATTGAGATGATACATCAATCAAAAGGTCTTTAGAGGGTTGTAATGAGGCTTGGTTAGGGGGTGTGGTCACAGGCTGAAAGCAAAAGTTAGAATCGAGATTGAATTGAAAAAACACTTAACTAGAAAAAGATTTAATATCACTTGCGTACAACAGAGCTTCTTCTTAGAATATGGAATTAAATACTTAAGCTCAAAAACAAAAGATTACTACTACTAACATGTATACATTTTTTTTTAAGAACAAGTTAAATTACAAAATAGAATAAACCATAGTTAAGCAACTATTTCAATTCAAATCTTGACAAAAATGGGGATCAAATTAATTTAGGGGATTTCAACAATAATGGGTTAAGGGTTAATATTAAGGGTAATACAAGAAATGGTTTGTTAAGCTCAAGGGGGTTTACTAGGGGTTAATCGTAGAGGTAAGCTTTTCGTGGCATGAGTGGGTTAATCCTAAGTGCCTTAATCATTTTAACATATCAAATCAAATGGTGTGGTCTTGACATGCATAATCAAGCAAGTTCTAGAATAACAACTCAATACTGACGCACTCAAAGCAATAATAAAAGTGAGCATGAAAGAATTAATAGATGCTCAAAAGGCTCAAAAATCTCACCTTTTTGATGTTTAAAACTTGTGAATTCCAACTCAAAGTAATACCTAAACTTTGGGGAAACAACCTAAGATTTTAAATTCTTAAAAATTAATTTATCATGCTTGATTCTCTAATGTCTTAAAGTTTAAAAAATCAATGCATAAATGCCTATGTTTTAATTCAAGATATATCAATCAAAATCATAAATCAATCAAAATTTATCCTAAATATGATATGAGAGCTTTTCAAGAGAACAAGGTAGTCATTCAGGGATTTTTCTGATAATGAAATGAATGTCCCCCCACACTTAAGATGTACATTGCCCTCAATGTACAAAGATAGATATAAGAATATAAAAATAAGATAGGGAGAGAAGTGAAACTTCCTAAGTTAAAAATGGATGAAATTCCTGGATTAGCGAGAGCGATTTGTTGGAAATAAAGCTGGAGGACATACATAATTCTAAAGAACAACAGGAGAATTGGGGGAATAAGTTGGTAGTAATCATAAAGATAAGTCGTGTTTAAAAACAAAATAATCTTCAAAAATTGATGAAAGAAAAATAAAAGAAGATAGATAATTTAATTTTTCAAGTGGCACGACTAGTTCACACACCCGTGTGGATCGTGTCCCGCCCGTGTTTATTGTGAAGTGAGATGTTGTCATACAGCCTTTGGGCACGCCCGTGACAGTGTTGTCCACGGGTGCTAGACACGGGCATGTCGCACACCGGTGCTATTTTAACAGGTTCACCCACGATTCTTCCACACGGGCGTGTCGCACGCCCGTGTTGTTTTGGAAGGTTCGACCACGACCATGTCGCATGGCCGTGGCATTTTATCATAGCCCGTGTTTGGGAAAATCGTTGCCCTATTTTCACACGACCCTAAGCATGCCTGTGTGCTCGGCCGTGTCTCTGTGGAAAACCTATATTCAAGAGCTCTGTTAGTAAGTTAGGTGTTGAAGACTAAATTTTAAAGAATTTGATACAATTAGTGCTCGGGTTGCCTCTCGAGAAGCACTTATTTATAGTCTAAGCTCGACTTACCTCTCCATTGAATGGTCATGGTGGTTCGAGGAGTTTATACTCCTTATTCCTGCTATCATTCTCATCAAAATATGGTTTCAAACGGGTGTTGTTTACCTTAAAAGTGCCGAACTTGGGATGACTACCTCGACTGTACTGAATGGGAAAATGCCAAGTACCGCAAGAGGGATTTCTTCATTCGGTGTGGTAGTGACAATGTGAGGATCTACGGCATCTAATAAGACTTTATAACCAGCCTTAAGTTGATGTGGGAAGGTGTTGAGCTTGTTCTGGCGTAGTTCTGGTTTATCATGCGTTCTTGGTTTATGCGTCCGCCATTCATCTAGCTCCTCGATTTGTAGCCTTCGTTCTTCATGAATAGGTCCTCTACCATTGCTTGAGAATGGCTCATGTACTTACTTCAGACTCATTTCCTGCAAAGTAGGTTGCACCATATTGTTAGTTTTAGTAGAATGGGTTAAACGATCACCTTCAATTTCTGATGTGTTGCTAGAATTGCGAGCTTGAAGGGTGATTGTTTCGTCTCCCACACAAAGTGTGAGTTCACCTATGCAAACATCAATGATCGTTTTAGCAGTTGCTAAAAAAATGCCTTCCTAGAATTAAAGGAGTGTTGCTATCCTCTTCTATGTCTAGAACAATGAAGTCCACGGGAAATATAAATTTATCGATTTTAACTAGCACATCTTCAATAATACTCCCAGGAAATCTTATAGTTTTATCTGCTAATTGAATGCTCATCCTAGTCTGTTTGGGTTTGCCAAGACCTAATTGTTTGAATATTTTGTAGGGCATGATGTTAATACTAGCCCCTAAATCAGCTAATGCATTATTAACATCTAAACTACCAATTAAGCAAGGAATTGTAAAACTCCCTGGATCTTTTAATTTGTTTGGTAGCTTATTTTACAGAATAGCTGAGCAAACTGCATTTAGCTCCACATGCGACGCCTTGTCCAACTTCCGGTTATTTGCTAAAAGCTCTTTTAAAAATTTCATTGTGTCTGGCATCTGTGATAGAGCTTCAATAAACGGTAAGTTAATGTGTAATTTTTTTAAGAGTTTAAGGAATTTACCAAATTGTTCATCTGAGCGGTCTTTCCTTGTCGCGTTGGGGTATGGCACACGAGGTTTATATTCGACATTCACTGATTTGTTTTTATTATGACCTACCTTACCTTGGCATCTGTTTACCATAGTTTCTTGCCTCGGTTCTGGCTCAGGCTCAATGAATCATTCTTCATCTTGAACATTAATCGCGTTGAGTTGTTCTTGGGTTAGGCTCAGTATTACTTGGCAAGCTACCCTGTGGTCGTTCGAAGATTAGTTTGGAAAGCTGGCCTATCTGAGTTTCAAGCCCTTGGATCGATGCTTGTTTTTTTCTAAGTGTTGTCTCAGTGTTCTGGAAACGAGTTTCTGACGCCGATATAAACTTTGAGAGTAGGGTGGTTGTTGGTAGCCTGGAAGTGGTTTCTGATTTCCTTGGCCTCCCCATGAGAAATTTGGACGGTTCCTCTAACCTGCATTGTAAGTGTTACTATATGGATTGTTTTGAGATTGAGAATTATTACCCATGTAATTTAACTGCTCATTATCCATGTTGTGGCCATTCCAAATTGCTTGATCCACCTCCACTTGTTTCGCACTGCATTACTGGGTGAACCTGTGAAGAACTAAGAAAACTGTCAATTTTCTTATTCAAGAGTTCTACCTGATTAGAGAGCATGGTGACCGAATCGACGTTATAAACGCCGGCTATTTTCATTGGCTTTGTCTTTATGACTTGCCACTGATAGTTATTCAGTGGCATCTCCTCTATAAACTCATAAGCATCTTCAGGTGTTTTATTATTGATGGTTCCGTCAGCAGCTGCGTCAACCATTTGCCGAGTTGAAGGATTTAGGCCATTATGGAATGTTTGAACCTGAAGCCAAAGCAGTAACCAATGGTGAGGGCACCTTCTCAGTAAGTCCTTGTATCTCTCCCATGCATCGTAAAGAGTTTCTAAGTCCATCTGCACAAACGAAGAGATATCATTACGTAATTTGGCCGTTTTAGCCGGCAGGAAATATTTTAATAGAAATTTTTCGGTCATTTGTTCCCAAGTAATGTTTGACCCTTGTGGTAATGAGTTCAACCACTGTTTAGCTTTGTTTCTCAATGAAAAAGGGAATAACCGAAGACGAATGGAATCATCAGAAACACCATTAATTTTAAATGTATCGCATAGTTCCAAAAAGTTTGCTAAGTGAGTGTTGGGATCCTCATCCTACAAACCATCAAACTGAACAAATTGTTGTATCATTTGAATAGTGTTAGGTTTTAGTTCAAAAGTATTTGTAGCTACAACAGGTCTAACTATGCTTGATTCAGTTCCTGTTAAAGAAGGTTTAGCATAATCATACATAGTGCTGGAGCAGGATTTTAATTAACCGCCATTACAGGAGGTAGCTGATTGTCTTGGTTTTCAGCCATCTCTTCGGTTGGGGGTTGAGTATCGTCCTCTTGCTCATTCTCTGTGTATCTTAAGCTTCGTCTTATTTCTCTTTGGTTTCTGCAAACTGTACAATCGATTTCTTCGTCAAAAAGTAGTGGACCTGACGGGTTTCTTCTAGTCATAAACTATAAAAACCTGCCAAGAGAAAGAAAAAGTAAATTAATAAATAATAATAAAAAATTAAATTAAATTTCAAGAAAAATAAATGCCTAAAGTAATAAAAATTGAGCGTTCCTAAAATTTTAGTTCCCCGGCAATGGTGCCAAAAACTTGATCGTGATTTTCGTGATAGGTAAGTTTTAAATATTTATAATTAATCGTTCTTAAAACTAACTATTATCGCGATGCAGGCAAGTGTACCTATCGAACAGTAGTATAGTTTTAGCAAGACCGGATTGTCGTAGCCAAAGGAACTAAAAGTACTAGTAATGACTGTCTTTTTATTATCTAGCTAAGAATAAGGGGGTTTTGTTTTAACTAACTAATTAACTAATCTAAGAATTCACAGAGAATGGAATTGGGAGATTACTTTTGGAAAACGATTGAATTAAGACAATATCTAAGGAAAAATCCACCTAGACTGTACTTGCTATTCTGGCTCCGACTCGGACGATTTATTCATTTAACTTGTTCCGTAGAGATCCCTGAGTTATGTTACTATCCCTATTCAAGACTAATAACGTCTAATACCTAGATTCAATAATTGAGACTTTTCTCTAATTAACACCCTAGGGTTGCATTAACTCGATCTATGGATCCTCTTATTAGGTTTCACCCTAATCCGGCAAAATCTTGTCACCCTATGTCTAGGCACGCAATCAGCTCCGCTTAATTATGACAAATGTATTCTTAGACAGGGTCTCTTCCTCCTCTGAAAAAGAGCTTATCTTGAATAAGTATCCTGGTATATCAAAACAAGAATTAAGAACACATAATTAGGAACAAGTTAAATGTTTATCATATAATTCATAAAATAATAACAAGATTCGTCTTAGGTTTCATTGCCTTTAGGTATTTAGGGGATTTAGTTCATAACTAAAAAGGAAAACATCTCAGAAGAATAACGAATACAAAACATAAAGAAAGCCCAAAACTCCCGAAGGGAAATTGAGGGGAGATCTTCAGTCTTGATGGTGACTCCAGCTTCTGAGATGGATCAATCGGCTTCCTTCGAGTAATTCCTTCCTTCCTCTCCGTGCCCTTCTTTTTCTCTTCCTTTAAGGCGTATTTATAGGCTTTAGAATGCCTAAAAACCCTCAAAATTAGCCTTTTCTGAATTGAACTCAACCTGGGCTCGGCAGGGACACGCTCGTGTGACACGCTCGTTTGAATCGTGCTTCGAATCTGCCAAATTGACACGGCCGTGTGGTCTGCCCTTGTGAGGAAGTCCAGGCCATTTTGATTTTGTACTTTGGCCCATTTTCTCCATTTTTGGCCCGTTTCTCGTTCCTTTCACTCTCCTATGCTCTCTTAAGTATAAAACATGAAATTAAAGATTAGGAGCATCAAATTCACCAATTCTAAGGGAAAATCATCCATAAAATGCGTTAAGCATGGGGTAAAAATATGTATATATTACGGTTTATCACTTATGTTAGCATGTTATGTTTTGGCATATTTGTGGTACCTTTTGAATGGCATATTGGTTAGGTAAATTAGGATGTTTGAAATTGTATGTTTATGCAAGTTTGAATGGTGTTTGAACCCCTGGAAGTGTGCACAAATGGTTTAAATAGTTATGCATGAAGTGATTTTAGAATGGCTTGATTTTTAGGTAAATTTTGGGTTCACATGGCCATGTGTAATCTAAGGATTTCTTAGGGTTCAAGTCAGTGAGTTACATGTCCTAGCACACGACCTGCCACAAGGACGAGTGGGGCAACTCAGAGAGTTACACGGTTTGGCACACGGGTGTTTGACCCTACTCAGAGAGTTACACAGGTAAGGACACGGGCTAGGACATGGTCATGTGCCCCTTTTTCAAAAGTTACACGGCCTGGCCACATGGCCGTGTGACCCTTGTTTTGTAAATTTTGCATCATTTTCTTAAACTTTCCAAATTGATTCAAATTGGTCCTGAATTGCTTCTAAGTTATTTTTAGGGCATTGATGGCTCGATTTAGGGACGGATTGCATGTGAATGAATGAATTATGATATGTTTAATTTATAAAAATTATTGGATGTTAAATGTTTTTTATTTTTTCAATAATGCTCTGTAACCTTAATCTGACAACGGAGACAGGTTAGGGGTGTTACAAAATGGTTAAGGGGTAGAGTCTGAAATTTTTAAGAAAAACGTCACCAATTGTACATTTCTATCAAGAATAGAATATTTTAAACTTTCGATCCATGAGTCTTATTACTTGGAAAAGCTTTTCTTCCTAATTTTCGAATTTTATCAGAAAGTTAACTATTAGCTTCGAATAATATAAACCCCGTGGCCCAAGACAGATATGTTAACACTTAACAAATAATTTATAAAATTCAGTAGACATCAAAATCAATGATTAACAATTAATCAGTCATTGGGACAAACATATAATCATATAGGTTTAACAGATTAATCATTTGCAATTATTAAATGGATCACATGTATCATGTATACATAAAAAAATCAAGTAAATCAAATTAAACAACATGTATCTCACACAATCGCATCAACCAATAAATTTAATCTCAAATCCATATCGTATAAGTGGCTTTAATACCATTGTTGGATCGTCGGTACGCCCTATCTGTAACGCCCCTAACTTGTATCCATCACCGGACTAGTGTTAAAGGCGTTTGTAACACCCCACACCCGAGCCCTACGTCAGGGGGATACAACGCGCTACCACACTTAATCACATGCATATAATCATTTCGATGTCTTTAAGACTCATCAAATTCAAAACTTTTTCGAACTTTGTCTAAACTCCTTAATATGGGCTTACGAGGCCCCAAACATCTATTGGAAACCATTCAAGACCAACCCGGGTCCTTTAACTAACTTAGAAAAGTAACCCTTGAAAAAGGGCACACGCCCATGTGGTCATTATAACATGGCTGCACTGATGGCCCATGTCACACACGGCCTAAGCATCTAGGGACATGCTCGTGTCCTATGTCCATGTGAATTAAACTCTAAATTCGACCCTATAGGGGTTTTTACACAGCCTGACACACACCCGTGTCTATAGCCCGTGTCCCTCATACGGCCATGACACGCTCGTGTCCTAGCCCGTGTCTAAAAACCTTGACATTCTGTTTCTGATGACAGCATCCAATAAGGGGTACACGGCCAAGGCACACGCCCGTGGCCAGAGGCCGTGTCCTCCACACAGTTGAGACACACAGCCGTGTCTCTGCCCATGTGTTTACTACCATGCATACTGACTTGCAAATTTTACATGCAGGGGACATACGGCCAAGCAACAGGCCCATGGGGCTGACTGTGTGTCACACACGACCTAGACACACCTGTGTGTCTACCCGTGTGAACAATAAAAGGCTATCTACCAAGCCTTTTGCCACCCTGAAACACCATCTAATGCCAACCAACATATCAAAGTCTAACTTAATATCTCAACCAAACAACCATAGCTAAGGCCTATATACATTTCTTATTCTCAACCATGCCAACAATTTCACATTCATGAAAGACTATCTTGCAATCATATATATAAACTTTCAATATTAACCATTTTCCATGGCCTTATACAAAATGAAACAAATGCTATAGTAAGCCAACACATTTGGCCAATTAACAATGACACAAAACTCAAAAGTGAGGGTCCTATACATGCCATAATCAAAATAAAAGATCTAACTATACCAAGTGCTTTGGATGATAGTGTAATTGGGTTCTTCGACGTAGGCAATGATCCTTGAGCTACTTTAGCGACACTATAAGAAAATGGAAAGGAAATAGGGTAAGCATAAAGCTTAGTAAGTTGCATGAAAATAATCATCAACTAATCATAGAACGATATGCACATAACCTTTCATAGCTTATTCATGAATACAATAAATACACATATGTACAACTTACTCATCACCATCCAATACAACTCATATTGCATACATTGAGCCCATATCTCATACATTTCAAATAAGTACCTGTACCACTCACAATATGGTTATAATTTTCTCATTTAACTTAAACTGTAACTCTCACCGTTGAACCATTTGGAATGTTATCAAATATTCACCAAGCCTCAAACATAGGGTATAATGCCGATGCCATGTCCCAGACATGGTCTTACACTAACACATCTCGTAGCCGATGCATGTCCTAGACATGTCTTACATTAGCTCTCGTCTCAATGTCGATGCCATGTCCCAGACATGGTCTTGCAATGGCTCTCATAATGTGGCTGATGCATGTCCCAGACATGTCTTACACTAGCACACAAATAACCCGAATGTCATGGCATGAATATCCATTAATTTCTTAAGGTTCAAACGGGAGTTCTACTATTTCAATATTCATTATACATAATCATTTCCACAAACAAGCAATTTATGCTATATCAATTCAAACACATATAATAACAATGTAGTTGTATTATTTACATACAACTTACCTCGGATTACAAAATGTAGACAACTAGTTCGACTTAGTCCACTTATTTTGCTTTTCCCCAGTCTAGGCCCCAATTTTATAATTCTTGATCTATAACGATAAAAATTCACAAATTTAATCATTTTATTGATCTAGGTACTCAACAATTCATAATTGGAAAAAATGACCATGTACCCCTAGACCTGAAAATCAATTTTTATCACATTTTCTCATTAATCAAGCCTAGTTGAATACTTTTTATACCAAGAGTAGCCCACAATTCTCATTATTTCACACATTTATCAACTATTTTATAACTTATGCAAAATGGTCCTTAGTTAGGGTTTCTATGAAAACTACTTCACAAAAGTTGTTTATTTCACAACCATGATTCATTTTCTTCCATAAAATTTCAGAAAGTAACATGAACACTCCAATGGTAAAACCCTAGACTTTCAACCATTTTGCAAAATAGTCCCCTTATTAGAAAGCTCATGCTACAAGGGTTCTAAAAGTACAAAAATCATCCAGAAAAACCATCAAGTTCACTTACTTGTGAGGGTTACAAGTTGCTGAAATTTCAAGGTCCCAAAAACCCTATTTTTGCTGAAACTTTTGGTAGAAGAGAAGGAAGAAATGAAAAAGATGGTGGCTAGACACTGGGGGTAATATTTTATTATACATTAAGTCACCTACCCATTTGACCATTTGAATTTCTTGTCCCTTATGGCCGGCCATCAGTTTCTAAAGGGTCTATTTTCCCTTTAAAGACCTCCAATTTTGGTTCTCTAGCTATTTGACACCCTTAACTATCAAAATAGGACTTTTGCACTTTATGCAATTTAGTCTTTTTTCACAATTAAGCATGAAATCGCTAAAATTAATTCACCAAAATTTTCATACTCTCATATAATCATGCCACAACACATAAAATAATATTAAAAATATTTTCTCCGACCTCAAATTAGTGGTCCCGAAACCACTGTTTCGACTGGGCCCAAAATTGGGCCGTTACAATTCTCCCCCCTTAGGGATTTTCGTCCCCGAAAATTTTATCGATGAATAGATTCAGGTATTAGTCTCTCATGGTATCCTCGGGTTCCCATGTGGCTTCTTCGACTCCATCTCTATGCCATAATACTTTAACGAGTGCAATACTCTTATTCCTCAATTGTTTTACTTCCCAAGCCAAAATCTTAACCAGCTCTTCGCCATAAGTCATGTCTGAGCTAATCTCAACTTCTGCCTGCGAGATCACATGCGAGTGGTCCGAACAGTAGCGACATAACATAGACACATGGAATACATTGTGTATCTTTTCTAACTCTGATGGCAATGCTAATTGGTATGCTACCGGTCCAATTCTCTCAGTCACCTCCTAAGGTCCAATAAACTTTGGACTTAATTTGCCTTTCCTTCCAAATTAGAGAACCTTCTTCCACAGGGATACTTTCAAAAACTCTGTATCCCGATACTTTCAAAAACTCTGTATCCCTGACTTGAAACTCAATCTCTTTTCATTTCAAATCTGCGTAGGATTTTTGTCTATCCGAAGCAGCCTTCAAACAGTCGCGAATCACCTTAACTTTCTCTTCGGTCTCTTTAACTAGGTCAACCCCGTGTATCTGATTCTTACTCAGCTCGGTCCAATACAAGGGAGTTCGACACTTACGCCCATACAAAGTGTCATAAGGTGCCATTTTCAGACTTGACTGATAACTATTGTTGTAGGCAAATTCGACCAGAAGTAAATACTTGCCACAACTACCTTGAAACTCGAGAACACAACACCGTAACATGTCTTCTAAGATCTGAATCACCCTTTCTGACTGACCGTCGGTTTGAGGGTGAAAAGTTGTGCTAAAGTTCAGTTTCATCCCCAATGCCTCTTGTAACTTCCTCTAAAACCGCGAGGTAAACCTCGGATCTCTATCTGAAATAATCGACAAAGGTACTCCATAAACTCTCACAATCTCAGACACATACAATTCAGCCAATTTCTCAAGGGAATAATCGGTATGCACCGGTATAATATGTGCTCTTTTTGTAAGCCTATCAACAACGACCCAAACTGAATCCTTTTTCCTTGGCGTCAACGGCAACCCTGATACAAAATCCATGGTTATACGGTCTCATTTCCACTCGAGAACCGTCACAAGTTGAAGTAAGCCTCAAGGTACTTGGTGTTTGGCTTTCACTTGTTGACAAATTAGACACTTAAATACGAACTCTGAAATGTCTCTTTTCATTCCCGACCAACAGTATATTTTCTTCAAGTCATTGTACATCTTTACACTACTCGAGTGGATAGACAAACAACCACTATGTGCCTCTCGTAAAATCTTTTGAATGAGCTCATTATCCTTAGGTACACAAATTCTGTCTCGGTACATCATATAACCGTCGGTACCAATACTAAACTCTGATTCATTTCTTGTCTCACACTGAGCTATTTTAGCTTGCAAGCCCCTATCACCTTTCTGAGCCTCACAAATCTCTTGAAGAAACGTAGGTCTAGCCCTCATCTTGGCTAGAATCTAGCCATCATCAATCACGGTCAACTGAGTATTCATAGCCCTCAAGGCGAACAATGATTTCCTACTCAATGCATCGGCTACTACATTAGCCTTTTTAGGGTGGTAGTCAGTCACCAACTCGTAATCCTATATCAGCTCTAGACATCTTCGTTGCCATAAATTCAACTCTTTCTAAGTCATCAAATACTTGAGGCTTTTATGGTCAGTGAGCACTCGACATCTCTCGCCATACAAATAGTGTCTCCAAATTTTTAATGAGAACACGATGGCTGCTAGCTCCAAATCGTGGGTCAGGTAATTCTTCTCATGTGGCTTTAGCTGCCTTGAGGCATAGGCTATTACCTTGCCTTCTTGCATAACTACACACCCTAACCAATCCAAGAATGCATCATTATACACCACAAACTCTTTTCTCGGTTCCGATTGCACTAAAACTAGGGCTTCGGTCAACAAAGCCTTTAGTTTCTCGAAACTCTGTTGGCACTACTCTGTCCATTCAAACCTGACATCCTTTTGTAAAAACCTTGTCATCGGAGTAGCTATCATCGAGAATCCTTTAACAAATCATATGTAGTACCTAGCTAAGCCTAGAAAGCTTCTAATCTCTAACACATTCTTCGGAGGTTTCCACTCAACAATAGCCGAGATCTTGCTTGGGTCAACTCTAATTCCATCTCCTGACACGATGTGTCCTAGGAATCCTACTTCTTTAAGCCAAAATTCACTCTTACTGAACTTGGCATATAACTACTTATCTTTCAAGGTTTGTAAAACCATTCTCAGATGCTTCGCGTGTTCACTCTCATCACGTGAGTAAATCAATATATCGTCGATAAAGAACACTACGAACTTATCCAAATACAGTCGAAAAATACGGTTCATCAAATTTATAAACACTGCAGGGGCATTTGTTAAACTGAAGGGCATAACAACAAACTTGTAGTGCCAATACCTCGTCCTAAACGCAATTTTTGGAACATCTTGTTCTTTAATCCTTAGCTGATAGTAGCCAGACCTTAAGTCAATCTTAGAAAACAAGGTGGCTCCCTTCAACTGATTGAACAAATCATTGATTCGTGGCAAGGGATACTTGTTCTTCACAGTCACCTTGTTGAGCTGTCTGTAGTCTATACATAACCTCATCGACCCGTCTTTCTTCTTCAGAAAAAGTACCGGAGCACCCTACAAGGAAAAACTCGGTCTCGCAAAACCCTTGTCAATTAACTCTTGTAGTTGAAATTTTAACTCCTTTAACTCTGTAGGAGCCATCCTATACGGAGAAATTGATATGGGTTCCATACCGAGGACTAACTCGATTCCAAATTCAACCTCCCTAACTGGAGGTATTCTGGGTAATTCCTCTAGAAACACATCAGTAAACTCACATACCACTGGTACCGATTCACTCTTCGACTCAGACATTTGAGTATTCAGCACAAAAACAAGGTAAGCTACATATCCTTTTCTCAAATATCTCACTACCGACACAGATGATATAACTACAGGAAAGTTATTCGTTCTACCCGATTCAATCCGAAGAACATCCTCGCTTTCACACTTCAACTCAATAACTTTTCTCCCACAGTCCAATACAACACTATGAGAAGTCAACCAATCCATCCCAAGGATTACATCAAATTTATTAAATGGCAATAACATCAAGTTAGCCAGAAAACAATGACCTCTAATTGTCAAAGGGCAGTTTCTACACACTTGGTCAACTAGCACATATCTGCCTAAAAGGTTGGACACCTTTACCACAAATTCAGTGGACTCCATTAGCATATTCATACGAGGTATCAATTCCATACAAATATAAGAGTGGGTAGACCCCGGGTCAATTAAAGCAACAACAGATATATTATGGATAGAAAAGGTACCCGTGATCACATTGGGAGACTCTGCCTCTTCACGGGAACGTATAGCATAAGTCCTTGCAGGTGCTCTGCCCTCAGACCTCATTATATCATCTCTTGGAGCACTTCTACTACTAGCCCCACTTCCAGGGCTCTTATGTGGTCTACCCCTTAAAGGAGCACTACTCGTCCTCACGTATTGCTTTTTCTCTTTCTCATCCAACTCGAGACAGTTACGAATAAAATGGTCCAACGACCCATATTTAAAATAGCCTCTTTCATTTCTTCGGCAATCACCAAAATAACATCTGCCATACTATGGACATTCTGGTCTATTCAGGTGAGCACTACCAACACTCGCAGTAGAAGTAGTTTGAGCATTCGACACCATGGGTTGCTTGCTCTTCTTTCTACCCGAAAACTCCACTGAAGCATTCGATCAAACAGTGAACTCTCTCGATCTTTTAGATGAGGACTGATGTGATTTCTCCATTTGTCTTTTCCTCGAGTCTTGGGACTCGATGTCAACTTTTCTCTTCTCTTTGGCCAATTTATTAGCCTTATATGCTCTCTTCACGAGCACCACCAATTCCCTCAATTCTAAGATGCCAACTAATAATCGGATGTCTTCATTCAATCCATCCTCAAATCTTTTGCACATGATGGCTTCGGTAGATACGCACTCTCTAGCATATTTGTTGAGCCTCACAAACTCACGCTTATACTCTGTTACCGTCATTCGGCCTTGCTTTAGTTCGAGAAATTCTTTCCTCTTTTGGTCGATGAACTTCTAATTAATATACTTCTTTTGGAATTCTTCCTGAAAGAATCCTCAAGTTACTCACTCTCTCGGTACGACAGACACAAGAGTGTTCAACCATTGATAAGCCGAATCTCTCAGGAGTGACACTACGTACTTCATGCACTCTTCAGATGTGCATGATAGCTCATCAAATACTTAATGGTATTTTCTAGCCAAAACTCTGCTCTCTATGGGTCATCATCAATATTCGCCCGAAATTCCTTGGCCCCTTGTTTATGGATTCTGTCCACTGGAGGTTTCTCTTTCCCAGCCATCTCTACTCCTTGAGGAGCTATATGAACGGGCTAAGGAATTGGGGGAGGTGGGGAGGTGGAGTATTCAGATTCGTACGAATGAACTCTGAATACCATGCGTCCATCATATGGAGGTAAGCTTCTCTGGCTCTTAGGCCCTGACTCATTGTCAAGGGTCCACTATCTATTGACGCGGTCCCTCCAACGGGAGCCGGTGCATTACTCTCCACATCATCCGCCATAGCTACGTCAGGATCCATTTACTATATAAATAAAAACACAATTTATCTCATCAGGAGTCGTCACACTATTAATATACAATTATGGCATGCATAGCTAGACTCATACTCACACTAGGTTAGTCCTAGAACAGATTACACCAAAGCTCTGATACAACTAAATGTAACACTCCACACCCAAGCCCTACGTCGAAGCGAGATACAAGGCGCTACCACACTTAATATCATGCATACAATCATTTTGAAGTCATTAAGACTTGGTAAAAATAAAAACTTTTTCAAACTTTATCGAACTTTGTCTAAACTCCTTAATATGGGCCTACGAGGCCCCAAACATCTATTAGAAACCATTCGGGACCAACCCGGGTCCTTTAACTAACTTTAGAAAAATTACTCTTGAAACAGGGCACATGCCCATGTGATCATTATAACATGGTCGTGCTGATGGCCTGTGTGACACCCACGGCGTAAGCATCTAGGGACACGTCCGCGTCCCATACCCGTGTGAATTAAATTCTAAATTTGAATCTATAGGGGTTTAACATGGCCTGACACAGGCCCGTGTCTATGGCCCATGTCACTCACACGGCCATGACACGCCCGTGTCTAAAAACCTTGACATTTTGTTTTTGACGTCAACATCCAATAAGGGGTACACCGCCAAGGCACACACCCGTGGCCAAAGGCCGTGTCCTCCACACAGTTAAGACACACGGTCGTGTCTCTGCCCGTGTGTTTACTACCATGCATATTGACTTGTAAAGTTTACGTTCAGGGGACACACGGCAAGCAACAGGCCTATGGGGCTGACTGTGTATCACACACGACCTAGACACACACTCGTATGTCTACCTGTGTGGACAATAAAAGGCTCTCTACCAAGCCTTTTGCCACCCTGAAACACCATCTAATGCCAACCAACATATCAAAGTCTAACTTAATATGATTTCTCAACCAAACAACCATAGCTAAGGCCTATATACATTTCTTATTCTCAACCATGCCAACAATTTCACATTCATGAAAGACTATTTTGCAATCATATATATAAACTTTCAATATTAACCATTTTCCATGGCCTTATACAAAATGAACCAAATGCTATAGTAAGCCAACACATTTGGCCAATTAACAATGACACAAAACTCAAAAGTAAGGGTCCTATACATGACATAATCAAAATAAAAGATCTAACTATACCAAGTGCTTCGGGTGATAGTGTAACTGGCTTCTTCGATGTAGGTAATGATCCTTAAGCTACTTTGGCGACACTCTAAGAAAATGGAAAGGAAATAGGGTAAGCATAAAGCTTAGTAAGTTACATGAAAATAATCATCAACTAATCATAGAACGATATGCACATAACCTTTCATAGCTTATTCATGAATACCATAAATACACATATGTACTACTTACTCATCACCATCCAATACAACTCATATTGCATACATTGAGCCCATATCTCATACATTTCAAATAAATACCTGTACCAATCACAATATGGTTATACTTTTCTCATTTAACTTAAACTGTAACTCTCACCGTTGAACCATTTGGAATACTATTGAATATTCACCAAGCCTCAAACATAGGGTATAATGCCGATGCCATGTCCCAGAAATGGTCTTACACTGGCTCATCCATCAAGTCGATGCCATGTCCTAAACATAGTCTTACACTGACTATCAAAATTAAGGCCGACCCCATGTCCCAGACATGGTCTTACACTAGCTCTCATATATTCGTGCCAATGCCATTTCCCAGACATGGTCTTACATTGACACATCTCGTAGCCGATGCATGTCCCAGACATGTCTTACAATAGCACACGAATAACACGAATGTCATGGCATGAATATCCGATTTATTTCTTAAGGTTCAAACAAGAGTTCTACTGTCTTAATATTCATCATACATAATCATTTCCACAAATAAGAAATTTATGCTATATCAATTCAAACACATATAATAACAAAGTAGTTGTATTATTTACATACAACTTACCTCGGATTACAAAATGTAGACAACTAGTTCGGCTTAGTCCACTTGTATTGCTTTTCCCCGGTCTAGGCTCGAATTTTGTAATTATTGATCTATAACGATAAAAATTCATGTATTTTATCATTTTATTGATCTACGTACTCAACAATTCTTAATTGGGCAAAATGACCATTTTGCCCTTAACTTTCACAAAATGACCATTTTACCTCTACACTCGAAAATTGATTTTTATCACATTTTCTCATTAATCAAACCTAGTCGAATACTTTTTATACTAGGAGCGGCCCACAATTCACATTATGTCACACATTTATCAATTATTTTACAACTTATGCAAAATGGTCCTTAGTCAGGGTTTCCATGAAAACTACTTCAAAAAAGTTATTTATTTCACAACCATGATTCATTTTCTTCCATAAAATTTTAGAAAGCAACATGAACACTCCCATGATAAAACCCTAGACTTTCAACCATTTTGCAAAATAGTCCCCTTATTAGAAAGCTCATGCTACAAAGGTTCTAAAAGTACAAAAATCATCAAGAAAAACCATCAAGGTCACTTACTTGTGAGGGTTACAAGTTGCTGAAATTTCAGGTCCCAAAAACCCCATTTTTGCTGAAAATTTTGGTGGAAAAGAAGGAAGAAATGAAAAAGATGATGGTTAGACACTAGGGTAATATTTTATTATACATTAAGTCACCTACCCATTTGACCATTTGAATTTCTTGTCCCCTATGGCCAGCCATCAGCTTCTAAGGGCTCTATTTGCCCTTTAAAGATCCCCAATTTTGGTTCTCTAGCTATTTGACACCCTTAACTATCAAAATAGGACTTTTGCACTTTATGCGATTTAGTCCTTTTCACAATTAAGCATGAAATTGATAAAATTAATTCACAAAAATTTTCATACTCTCATATAATCATGCCATAACACATAAAATAATATTAAAAATAATTTCTCCAACCTCGGATTAGTGGTCCCAAAACCACTATTCCGACTGGGCCCGAAATTGGATCATTACAACGTTACCGGTCAAATCAGAACATTTAACATTCAATTCATATACATTATCCAAAATCATAGTCAAACATTATCATAATGTCCCTTATATAGGTCATCGAGACCTTAAACATACATTAGAAAGGGGTCGGGACTAAACCGAGCTCATACAAAATTTTTCAAAACTTATACATTTTTTCAAAGTTTTACAGGCCACATGCACATGTGAACAAGCCTTGTGCCTCACGCGGCATTAGACACGCCCATATGTCTAAACCGTGTCAAATCAAAGCATACATACTAGCTTAATCACACGACCACAAGACATGCCCGTGTATCTTGGCTGTGGTCGAAACTAACTTTCACACGACTAGGCACACACCTGTGTGCCTTGGCCATGCTCAAGACTGACTTAAAATTTTAGGGTACCTAGGGGACACACGGCCGTGGAACAGGACCGTGTGTCGCACACGGCTGAGACACACACCCATGTCTCTGCCCGTGTAGACAAAAATAGGCCATTTGAAAAGCCAATTTGCCACCCAATTTGGGTCAAACCTACAAGCATCAAACCAAGCATATTTGAACTATTATTTCAGCCAATTTCAAAACATACATAATTCATGCCATTTATGAACACAAGTATATACCAAATTCACTCATGACCTCATCCATAACCATGCCATACCAAATGGATAGATATACACATCACAAAACATAACCAAATCCCCTAGCCTATACATGCCATACTTCAATATATACAATTTCAAAAGGTACCAAAATATAATTCGATAGTGTGGTGACGATCCTCGATGATCTCCGAGCTCCTGATAGCTACGATATCTATAAAATATTGCAAACACACACAAAGTAAGCTTTCAAAAGCTTAGTAAGCCATATACAAATAAACTTATCAATTAAAGCATATAAGCATCATATAACTACATATAATCCATAGTCAAATACTATCACAAACCAGATAATTCATATACATTTCTCATATACTCAATTCATTTGCACATATGGTATACTTTCTCATACTTATATCACATATCATTATTAATACATATACTTACCTTTTAATTCTCAAACATAGTATACATTTCAAACGTACCTAAATCGGATACACATCTCATATATTCTGTGACAGCCTTAAAACGACCCTAGTCGGAATGTGGTTTTGGGACCACAAAACCGAGGCATAAAAATAATTTAATATTCATTTTGATGCCTATGATATGTGTTAATTCGTGTGTGACATTTTTGATGATTTGATTTAGGGTTATAAATGTGAATTTCACTAAAAAGGACCTAGTAGTAAACTTTGAAAGTAGGATAGGGAAATGTGTGATGACTAATTGAAGCATGCATGCAAAACAATGGTTTTGCATGTCAAATACCCCTCTTTTTATAAGTGGTGGCCGGCCATGACAAGGAGGATGGGCAAAACATGTCATAGACATGTTTTGTTGGTGCAATATGGGAGGAAACATTAAACTAAGGTGAGGAATAAAGAAATGAAAAAAAAAAGGAAAGAAGGTGTGATCCCCCATTGCCGTGAGTTGAAGAAAAAGAAAAAATTTGTTCATCCTTTCTTTGAGCCAAAACTAGGAAGAAAAAAAAAAGAGAAAAGAAAAGCTTCATCTTGGCCGGTTTGAAAGGAGAAAGGTTGAAGATATTCGGCCATATTTGCATCTAAGTTAAGGTATGTTTGATGGTATATCCATAAGAATGATTTATGCTTATTGCATGGTAGGTAAGATTTGTATTTTGGATATATGTTTGTATTTGGTTATAATCAACTTGAGATTCGGCCCTTGCACCTATATGTATATATGTTTGCACATGATGTATTGGTATGACATATATACTATCTCAAGGTATATAATTACTTGTGATGATGTTTCGGTTATGAAGTAAATGATAGATGTGTATTGAGCTACAATATGTAATGCATTAGTTAGTAAAATGTATGCCATTCATGTGTGGTATCAAACATGTAATTGGCCTCAACACCAACATGCATAATCGGCCACATGAATGAGTACCTAGGTTGATGTGTTGTTCGGCCATGAGTAAGCATGTTGAAGGCTTTATCTTGACTTAGAAAATTCGCTAAGGAGAGTACTAACAAATGTGTTGAGTTTAATTCATGAATTCGTACATATGTGACTTTAATGTCTAATGAATATATGTGGGCTAAGTACCTTGAATTCCTCTTGTCGATGCTCAAATGATTAAATCAATTTATTTGTTAAATTAAGCTCAAGAGCAAAGGGGGACTAAATCCGATAAGGGGAAGGAAAAAGTGAGCGGATAGCGGTCGAAATCGTTCGACAACATCCGAGGTAAGTCTTCGAGTAACGACCCTACTTGAATTATATTGAAATGATTTGTCATATTATGGCGGATAGCCGAATGTGTATAGGGACTACGCTGTAATGTCAATTGAAATCATGCTCCTTGTGTGTGGCTATTGAGCCGAAATTGGAAAGGTTTGATAAATGTTTTGTGGTTGAGCCTTAGTAACGAAAATGAAATATGGATGTGTCGTGATTATTAATAAATGTGTACATGAGCATTTGAATGATACCCGGGCTAAGTCCCGAAGGCATTTATGCTAGTGATTATATCTGGGCTAAGACCCGAAGGCATTCATGCGAGTTGTTATATCCGGGCTAAGACCCGAAGGCATTCGTGTGAATTGTTATATCCGGGCTAAGACCCGAAGGCATTTGTGCAAGTTACCAAATCCGGGTTAAGACCCGAAGGCAATTGTGCTTGCGGTTATATCCAGCTAAATTCCGAAGAAACTCGGTTTGAAGGTGAGCGTTTTGGTGCTGTAATAAATTCAATTAATACGCTCGAAAAACCCATACGATAAGGTATGTTTACATGTGCATCGGAAAAGTCGATTCGTTTGAAATAGTGTTCGTTCAATCGACTAACGAACTTTCGGCTCTTAGATAGGTTGATACCTTGTGTGTGTATATGTTGATGAAGTGTGAAGTAAGTATGATTATGAGAATGTGTATTAATAAAGTGATTCATTTAGCTATGTGAACGTAATACTTTAGTCAAAGCCGATTTCATTGCTTGAAACTTACTAAGCATTAAATTGCTTACCCCTTTGCTTTGGCTTTTTGTTTTCTAGATTTTGTTCGTTAGCTATCGGATTTGGGATCATCGAAGTCGAAGTCATCCACACTATCAAAGCCTTTTGGTACTCTTTTAGTTGAACTCTGGATATGGCATGTATAGGACTACCCTTTGTTGTTTTCAAATACTTTTTGTGATGTATGTGTGTACAGCCATGCGAAAATGGCTCATAGAAGTGGAGTATGGCATTAGACCATTTGTGTTTATGTATATGTATATGGTTTCATGATGTGGATATGGACTGGAATGGAAGTGTTGGGCAATGATCAGCCCTTGGAATGGCTAAATATGATCATATATGGACCTATGTATGACAAAACTCTAGTTGGTCCATGGAAATCACGAAATAGGTAAAGTTTACCTTGAAAACAGATGTTGACAGCTACAGTGATGTGGATGTGAAAAATCACTAAAAATAGTAGGAATGGAATTAAATAGTGAATAAATTGTGCAAATGAACCTTGATGAATCTATTTTCATAGGATAGTAATGAAACGATCATATGAACAGTATGTTAAGAGATATTGAAGTTTTCGCGACACAGGGCCAGAACAGTTTCTGGATTCCCTGTTCCGACTTTGGAAATTCATTGTAAATTAACCAGAGACAATTAGAGTCATTCCATATATTTATAGATTCCTATTTGAGTCTAGTTTCTATAGAAACAAACGGCATCAGTATTGAAGCCCTGCACAGGGAGATATCCAAGTTGTAATACGCGAAGGTCAGTGCAGTTGATCCCTGTAACATGGGAGATTTTAACTAATAAACTGTACTAATTTGCACGACCAAAAATTCTACAAAAAAATATGTAGATGTACATATGAGTCTAGTTTCAGGAGAAATTTACGAAACTGATTTCTGTGTTTTGAAACTCAAGATATGAATTTTAAGGCGACAGTGATGCAGTAACCAGCTAGTCTGGAAATTTTTAAAGGGACTGTGGAAATAATTAAGTTAAGTCTGTTAGCACCTCGTATTCGACTCCAGCCACGGTCGCGGGTACGGGGTGTTACAATTTTATTGGTATCAGAGCTATGGTTTAGTCGATTCTAGGACTACCGTAATGCGTTTGGGTCTAGCTATGCATGCCATTTTATGTGATTATTTGTTAGTGTGGTGATTTCTGACAATTGAAATGTGTTTATTTATAGTAATGGATCCCGATCCCGACCGAAGCGGTAGTGATGATCTTGAGAGTGTAGCGCTTTGCTCCCAAGACAAGGGACAGCTCGTGGACTCTCAACCTAATGCTAGTAATCCGAATGATGAGGCTAGGCAAGCTTTTTATAGCGTGATGAATGATTGGTTCAACCAATACATTCGAACTAACACTACTGTTCCACAACCTCCATTCCCAACAAACACAACCCCGCACCTACAATGCCTCCGTGAATCGACCAAATAAGGTCAAATAAGCCCCAGCTGATGTAATCCGAAAACATGGGGCTACGGAATTTAAAGTCATGGATAGCGACGATGCCGAGCAAGCTGAATTTTGGTTGGACAACACTATCCGGCACTCGATGAGCTATCTTGTACACCCGATGAATGCCTAAAGTGTACTATCTCCTTGCTACGCGATTCGCTTACTATTGGTGGAGTACTCGACTTGTTGCCCCGAGAGCAAGTAACTTGGGAGTTTTTCCAAACCGAGTTTCAAAAAGTATATCATCGAGATTTGTTGATCAAAACGGAAGGAATTTCTTGAGCTTAAGCAAGGTTCTATGTCGATTCCATCGATTCGAGCGAAAATTTGTTAGACTTAGTAGATATGCTCGGGAATGTGTTTCGTCCGAGGTCGTCATGTGTAAACGCTTCGAGGATGGGCTGAATGAAGATATAAAATGTTCGTTGGCATTCTTGAAATACGAGAGTTCGTAGTACTTGTCGAGCGAGCTTGTAAAGTCAAGAGCTTAGAAAAGAAAAACAAAAGTTGATGTGGGAACCGGAGAGTTTCAGTAAAGATCCTCGGAAAGTCTCTTCAACAGGCATCGAAGAAATTTCGAGATGATGTGGGCCGGTCTAGAGGCACTTCGGGCCTTTTTAGACGAGATCGTGATCGACCCCCTGTGGGTACACGAGGCACTTCGGTCGCCAGTGTTGGGAATGAACGACGAGACAGAACGGAGTGCCAGTATTGTGGCAAATGGCATTCTGGAAGTTGTAGATTCCATGACCGCTCCTGTTACAAGTGCGGATCAGTCGACCACTTCATTAAGGATTGCCCGAGGTTGCCTGAACAGAATGTAAATCAGAGTGGGAAACCGGGCGCTACCACTGCTCGAGGTAGACCATCTAGAAATACGGGCAATGCTAGTGGTGGTCAGAGAGGATCTAGAGATGCTACGACCAGATCCGAGGCTCGCGCTCCTGCTAGGGCTTATGCAATACGCGCACGCGAGGATGCTTCCTCGCCAGATGTTATTACCGGTACTTTCACTCTCTTTGATACTAATGTGATTGCTTTGATTGACCCTGGTTCTACTCATTCTTATATATGCGAAACCTTAGCATCCAGTAAGACTTTACCTATTGAGTCTACTGAGCTCGTAATTTGGGTGTCAAATCCCTTGGGTCGTTACGTGCTTGTTGACAAAGTGTGTAAGAAATGCCCTCTAGTAATTCGAGGTTCCTATTTTCCGGCGGACTTGATGCTTTTGCCGTTCGATGAATTTGATGTTATTCTTGGTTTGGATTGGTTGACCGTGCATGATGCGGTTGTAAATTGCAAAAGCAAGACTATGGATTTGAGGTGCGCAAATAACGAGATGATCCGAGTTGAGTCTACGGACTTAAAGGGGTTGCCAGCTGTAATATCATCAATGTTGGCCCAGAAATATGTAAGAAAGGGGTGCGAAGCATACCTTGCTATGAACTTGATGATAAGGAGTTAGAAATAAAACCCGAATCTGTGCCGGTGGTTTGCGAATACCCGGATGTTTTTCCCGAAGAATTACCGGGTTTGCCACCTGTTCGGGAGATAGAGTTTGGTATTGAGCTTGTACCTAGGACTACGCCAATTTCGATAGCTCCGTATCGTATGGCACCAACCGAGTTAAAGGAGTTGAAAGCTCAGTTGCAAGAATTGACGGATAGAGGTTTTGCTCGACCAAGTTTCTCACCTTGGGGTGCACCAGTATTGTTTGTGAAAAAGAAGGACGGAACCATGAGGTTGTGTATTGACTATCGTCACCGAATAAAGTGACGATAAAGAATAAATATCCGCTATCAGCGTATTGATGATTTGTTTGATCAACTAAAGGGAGCCTCAGTGTTTTCAAAGATAGATTTGAGATCGGGTTATTATCAGTTATGGATTCGAGATTCGGACGTACCCAAAACTGCTTTCAGAACGAGGTACGGTCACTACGAGTTCTTAGTGATGCCGTTCGGGCTCACTAATGCCCCTGCGGTATTTATGGATTTGATGAATCGGATCTTCAGACAGTATTTGGACCGGTTCGTAGTTGTGTTCATTGATGACATCTTGGTCTATTCAAGAAATGAGACCGAACATGCTGAACACCTGAGATTAGTGTTGCAAATTTTACGGGATAAGCAATTATATGCTAAATTCAGCAAGTTTGAGTTCTGGTTAAGAGAGGTTAGCTTCTTGGGTCATGTGGTATCGGCATCGGGTATTCGAGTCGACCCGAGCAAAATTTCAGCCATACTTAACTGGAAGCCTCCGAGAAATATTACTGAGGTTCGGAGCTTTTTGGGACTTGTCGGTTACTACCGACGGTTTGTAAAAGGTTTCTCGATGATAGCCACACCCATGACGAAGCTACTCCAAAAGATGTTAAGTTCGAATGGACGGAAAATGTCGAAAAGTTTTGATCAATGAAAACTTATTTGACTAAGCTCAATTTTAGTGCGGCCGAATCGTGCAAAGAGTTTGTCATCTATAGTGACGCCTCCCTACTTGGGTTAGGTTGTGTATTGATGCAAGAAGGTCGAGTTGTGGCCTATGCGTCGAGACAATTAAAGCCACATGAGAAAAATTATCCGACCCATGATCTCGAATTAGCTACCATCGTATTCGCCCTGAAAATATGGCGACATTACTTATTTGGTGAGAAGTGCCATGTGTATTCGGATCACAAAAGTCTCAAATATTTGATGACTCAAAGAGACTTAAATCTGCGACAAAGACGTTGGCTCGAGTTGTTAAAAGATTATGAGCTTGTCATCGATTATCACTCGGGAAAGGCTAATGTGGTTGCGGACGCCTTAAGCCGAAAATCACCGTTTGCTTTACGAGCGATGAATGTACACTTGTCTATTCTACCCAACAATGTGTTAGTAGCCGAATTAAAGGCCAAACTATCATTGATTCATCAAATTCGTGAAGCTCAGAAAGTCAACGGTGAGTTGGTTGCAAGACGGGCTGAATGTGTTCCGAATGTGGAATCAGAGTTTCAAGTTGATGGTGACGATTGTTTGAGGTTCAGAAATTGTTTGTGTATTCCAAGAAATTCAGAACTTATTTCAATAATTCTGAACGAAGCTCATTGTAGCCGAATGTCAGTCCACCCGGGGAGTACGAAAATGTACAACGACCTAAGACGTCAGTTTTGGTGGTATGGTATGAAACGAGACATTTCTGATTTTGTTTCGAAGTGTTTAATATGTCAGCAAGTGAAGGCGGAACATCAAGTGCCTACGGGTTTACTCCAACTGATCATGATACCTAAATGGAAATGGGATCGAGTAACGATGGATTTTGTATCGGGTTGCCAGTGTCGGCAAGTAAGAAAGATGCGATTTGGGTCGTTGTTGATAGATTGACTAAGTCGGCTCACTTTATCCCGTTAACGCACGGATTTTTCAATGGATAAATTAGCTGAATTGTATGTTTCTCGATCGTGAGATTACACGGGTACCATTTCTATCGTGTCGATAGAGATCCGAGATTCACCTCACGATTTTGGAAGAAATTGCAAGAAGCTTTGGGTACCAAGTTGCATTTCAAAGACCGCCTTTCACCCCAAACCGATGGTCAATCCGGCGGATAATTCGAGATACTTGAGGATATGTTGAGATGTTGCATCCTCGAGTTTAGTGGTTCATGGGAACTGATTTACCCTTGATTGAATTCGCACAACAATAGTTTTCAATCAAGTATTAAGATGGCACCTTACGAGGCCTTGTACGGGCGTAAATGCCATACACTATTGTTTTGGACCGAACTCGGTGAAAGTAAAATTTTCGGAGTTGATTTGATTAAAGATGCTGAGCAGAAAGTAAAAGTGATCCGTGAAAGTCTGAAGGCGACCACGATCGCCGTAAGTCGTCTGCGGATCTGAAACGAAAAGATATTGAGTATCAGGTGGGAGACAAAGTGTTTCTTAAAGTTTCACCTTGGAAAAAGATACTCAGATTTGGGCGTAAGGGCAAATTGAGTCCGAGGTTCATCGGGTCATATGAAGTATCCGAACGAGTCGGTCCAGTTGCATATCGTTTGATTTTGCCCCCTGAACTCGAAAAGATTCACGACATCTTTCATGTTTTGATGCTTCGACGCTATAGATCTGATCCATCGCACGTAGTTAGTCCATCAGAGGTTGAAATTCAAGCCAATATGAGTTATGAAGAAGAACCGATTCGTATCCTAGCACGTGAAGTGAAAGAGTTGCGAAACAAAAGGGTTCCGCTAGTGAAAGTGTTATGGCTCAAACACGGGATAGAAGAAGCTACTTGGGAACCCAAGGACTCTATGAAAGAGCGATACCCAAACCTATTTACGGTAAGATTTTCGGGACGAAAATTTCTTAAGTGGGGAGAGTTGTGACAGCCTTAAAACGACCCTAGTCGGAATGTGGTTTCGGGACCACAAAACCGAGGCATAAAAATAATTTAATATTCATTTTGATGCCTATGATATGTGTTAATTCGTGTGTGACATTTTTGATGATTTGATTTAGGGTTATAAATGTGAATTTCACTAAAAAGGACCTAGTAGTAAACTTTGAAAGTAGGATAGGGAAATGTGTGATGACTAATTGAAGCATGCATGCAAAACAATGGTTTTGCATGTCAAATACCCCTCTTTTTATAAGTGGTGGCCGGCCATGACAAAGGAGGATGGGCAAAACATGTCATAGACATGTTTTGTTGGTGCAATATGGGAGGAAACATTAAACTAAGGTGAGGAATAAAGAAATGAAAAAAAAAAGGAAAGAAGGTGTGTGATCCCCCCCCATTGCCGTGAGTTGAAGAAAAAAGAAAAAAAATTTGTTCATCCTTTCTTTGAGCCAAAACTAGGAAGAAAAAGAAAAAAAGAGAAAAGAAAAGCTTCATCTTGGCCAGTTTGAAAGGAGAAAGGTTGAAGATATTCGGCCATATTTGCATCTAAGTTAAGGTATGTTTGATGGTATATCCATAAGAATGATTTATGCTTATTGCATGGTAGGTAAGACTTGTATTTTGGATATATGTTTGTATTTGGTTATAATCAACTTGAGATTCGGCCCTTGCACCTATATGTATATATGTTTGCACATGATGTATTGGTATGACATATATACTATCTCAAGGTATATAATTACTTGTGATGATGTTTCGGTTATGAAGTAAATGATAGATGTGTATTGAGCTACAATATGTAATGCATTAGTTAGTAAAATGTATGCCATTCATGTGTGGTATTAAACATGTAATTGGCCTCAACACCAACATGCATAATCGGCCACATGAATGAGTACCTAGGTTGATGTGTTGTTTGGCCATGAGTAAGCATGTTGAAGGCTTTATCTTGACTTAGAAAATTCGCTAAGGAGAGTACTAACAAATGTGTTGAGTTTAATTCATGAATTCGTACATATGTGACTTTAATGTCTAATGAATATATGTGGGCTAAGTACCTTGAATTCCTCTTGTCGATGCTCAAATGATTAAATCAATTTATTTGTTAAATTAAGCTCAAGAGCAAAAGGGACTAAATCCGATAAGGGAAGGAAAAGTGAGCGAATAGCGGTCAAATCGTTCGACAACATCCGAGGTAAGTCTTGATAACGACCCTACTTGAATTATATTGAAATGATTTGTCATATTATGGCGGATAGCCAAATGTGCGTAGGGACTACGCTGTAATGTCAATTGAAATCATGCTCCTTGTGTGTGGCTATTGAGCCGAAATTGGAAAGGTTTGATAAATGTTTTGTGGTTGAGCCTTAGTAACGAAAATGAAATATGGATGTGTCGTGATTATTGATATATGTGTACATGAGCATTTGAATGATACCCGGCTAAGTCCCAAGGCATTTATGCTAGTGATTATATCCGGCTAAGACCGAAGGCATTCGTGCGAGTTGTTATATCCGGGCTAAGACCAAAGGCATTCGTATGATTGTTATATCCGGCTAAGACCAAGGCATTTGTGCAAGTTACCAAATCAGGTTAAGACCAAGGCAATTGTGCTTATGGTTATATCCGCTAAATTCAAGAAACTCGGTTTGAAGGTGAGCGTTTTGGTGCTGTAATAAATTCAATTAATACGCTCGAAAAACCCATACGATAAGGTATGTTTACATGTGCATCGTAAAAGTCGATTCGTTTGAAATAGTGTTCGCTCAATCGACTAACGAACTTTCGGCTCTTAGATAGGTTGATACCTTGTGTGTGTATATGTTGATGAAGTGTGAAGTAAGTATGATTATGAGAATGTGTATTAATAAAGTGATTCATTTAGCTATGTGAACGTAATACTTTAGTCAAAGCCGATTTCATTGCTTGAAACTTACTAAGCATTAAATTGCTTACCCCTTTGCTTTGGCTCTTTGTTTTCTAGATTTTGTTCGTTAGCTATCGGATTCGGGATCATCAAGTCAAGTCATCCACACTATCAAAGCCCTTTGGTACTCTTTTAGTTGAACTCTGGATATGGCATGTATAGGACTACCCTTTGTTGTTTTCAAATACTTTTGTGATGTATGTGTACACCATGCGAAAATGGCTCATAAAAGTGGAGTATGGCATTAGACCATTTGTGTTTATGTATATGTATATGGTTTCATGATGTGGATATGGACTGGAATGGAAGTTTTGGGCAATGATCAGCCCTTGGAATGGCTAAATATGATCATATATGGACCTATGTATGACAAAACTCTAGTTGGTCCATGGAAATCACGAAATAGGTAAAGTTTACCTTGAAAACAGATGTTGACAGCTGCAGTGATGTGGATGTGAAAAATCACTAAAAATAGTAGGAATGGAATTAAATAGTGAATAAATTGTGTAAATGAACCTTGATGAATCTATTTTCATAGGATAGTAATGAAATGATCATATGAACAGTATGTTAAGAGATATTGAAGTTTTCGCGAGACAGGGCCAGAACAGTTTCTGGATTCCCTGTTCCGACTTTGGAAATTCATTGTAAATTAACCAGAGACAATTAGGAGTCATTCCATACATGTATAGATTCCTCTTTGAGTCTAGTTTCTATAGAAACAAATGGCATCAGTATTGAAGCCCTGCACAGGGAGATATCAAAGTTGTAATACACGAAGGTCAGTGCAGTCGATCCCTGTAACATGAGAGACTTTAACTAATAAACTGTACTAATTGGACAGACCAAAAATTCTAGAAAAAAATATTTAGATGGAAATATGAGTCTAGTTTCAGGAAAAATTTACGAAACTGATTTCCAAGTTTTGAAACTCAAGATATGAATTTTAAGGCGACAGTGACGCAGTAACCAGCTAGTCTAGAAATTTTTAAAGGGACTGTGGAAATAATTAAGTTAAGTCTGTTAGCACCTCGTATTCGACTCCGGCCACGGTCGCGGGTACGGGGTGTTACATATTCATTCTTTTTCTCAGAATGCCCGTTGAGCCATTCAGAATTATAAGGATACGATAATAGCTCAGAAAGCTCATCAATGCCAACGTCCCAGACGTGGTCTTACATGTAATCAAATATGGATACCACTGTCCCAGACAGGGTCTTACACGAAATCAAATACGATGCCAATGTCCCAGACATGGTCTTACACGATAACACATATCAGATCCTATGTCATGACATATGTATCCTAACTATTCCTAAGGTTCGTACGGGGCTTTTCGAACGTCGGAACTTTGTCGATATTTTCTCAGATATCTCATTTCTCTCAACTCATATATTCATTCATCATAGATAAATAGCATATAATTGATAGTAATTCAATTCAAAACACATTTATTTTTATATAGACTTACCTCGTACAGATTCAGACGAATAGAGTCGACTATTCAATGACTTTCGACTTTCCCCGATTTAATTCCGTTTTCTTTAGTTCTTGATCTAAACATATTCAAATTTTACCATTTTATTAACTAAATCATTCAAATCAATCAAAGAACACATATTTAGGGCATTTTGCAAATTAACACTTATATTTTCATATTGTGACAATTTAGTCCCTATTTCACAAAACCACAAAATACACATGCTTTGCATATACTTATGCATAGTTGAATGTTCATATCACTCATATAAGACCACATATTTCATTTATTTCACATTTTAGTCTCTCAAATTTTCATTTTTACAATTTAGGCCAAATTACTCAAGTTCATCAAAAATTCAAAGACAAAACATGATAACCCAAAACATATCTTCCATTTATCAACAACTAACTTCAAAAAACTCATAGTTTCATCAATGGCATAACTTAAAATCATAATCAAATTCAGAAATTGAGGCATGGGCCTAGTAAAACACAACGCAATGATCACAAAAATGTAGAAATTGTCAAAAACCAATCGAAAATCATACCTCAATTGAGCTTTAGCATAGTCGAACCCTATATGGTTCTTTTTCTTTTATTAAGCACACAATCAATCAAATTTTTATATGAAACTTTCACACATACTAATTCACATATAATAAGCACAAAAAATATTATTAAAATATTTTTCTAACTCGGACTTGTGGTCCCAAAACCACTATTCTGATTAGGGTCGAAACCAAACTGTTACACTGTCGTGCAATGAAAAAATTATTTCGACAATCTTCAACCAAGGATCCATGCATGAGGAACAAGTTAGGTTAATATAGGGTTGAAGATATACCTTT
Organism: Gossypium arboreum; assembly: GCF_025698485.1. Classification (NCBI taxonomy): domain Eukaryota; kingdom Viridiplantae; phylum Streptophyta; class Magnoliopsida; order Malvales; family Malvaceae; genus Gossypium; species Gossypium arboreum. The sequence continues at coordinate 84,607,221 of NC_069081.1, forward strand.
TTTTAAAAAAAATGAAAAATAGTGAATAAGGTTGTTGATTGAATCCCCTTATGCAATGTCAATCCAAGCTGTCGTAACCATTTGTTGGAAAACGGGAATCGACTTGGATTTTGAGAATGAAAACAAAAAAAACTGGAGTCGCCACCGATTTTTTTTGATGAGGTATGATCGGGTCACCTTTGATTAATCATTTTAATAAAGTTTAAGATTTACTAAAACGATGATTTTTGGTCTGCGAAAATCAAAAAAAAATGAGTTTGGGAGTCGGTTACGCACGAGGAAGGATTAGCACCCTCGATACGCCCAAAATTGGTACCTAGTTGATTAATTAGTGTCTTAGTGTCGAAAATTTAAAAACTTGAAACAATTTTGAAATACGATCCTTCTTTTTTAAAAAAAAAAGCTCAAGTGTTAAAGACCTTCTCGTCTCAAGATATGAAATGTCACATCTAGTAAGTTAGGACACGACATCTTGAATTTTTGAAAGCGAGCTTGCCTTTTATATAAAATTTGCGTATTTTACTTTATTAAAAGAGTATTCGATTATTTAGAATAAACGAGAGAAATCGAAACCCAGTAAGTTAGGGTACGTTTTCTCGAATTCTCAAATGCCGAATATCGCCTTTATTTAAAACAAATTCTTATTTCGAGGTGACAGAATGTCATACCCAGTAAGTTAGGGCACAACACTTCGCATGTGACAGCCCAAAATTGACCCTAGTCGGAAGGTGGTCTCGGGACCACAAAACCGAGGCATAAAAATAATTAAAATTTATTTTGATGCCTATAATATGTGTGCTCATGTATGACATTTTATGATGATTGATTTAGTGTTATAAGGGTGAATTCCACAAGAAAGGACTTAGTAATGAACTTTGAAAGTATGATAGGAAATGTGTGATGACTAATTAAAGCATGCATGCAAAATAATGGACTTGCATGTCAAATTCCCCTTTTATAGGTGGTGGCCGGCCATGACAAGGGAGGATGGGCTAAACATGTCATGAAACATGTTTTGTTGGTGCATTAGGGTGAAATAATAAACAAAGGTGTATGGGTGATAAAAAATGAAAAAAAATGTGTGTGAGTGTGGTAATCCCCCATTGCCGTGAGTTGTAGAGAAGGAAAGAAAAAATTTTGTTCATCCTTTCTTTGAGCCAAAACTAAGGAAGAAGGAGGATTTTTGCTTCATGCTTGGTTTGGAAGAGATCTAGAAGGAGATTTGGCCAAGTTTGCATCAAGATTAAGGTATGTATGAGGTTGTGTTAGGAGTTTCATGCATGTTTTGGTTGCTAACTTGATGTGCATGTTAGCCATGGCTCAAATCTTTGTTAAGCCATGGAAATGGTATTTGGCCAAAGTTGTTATGGTGATAAAGCCATTGCATGCTAAGTGTGAAGCTTGATGATGATGCATGCAATGATGGATTGTCTACTCTTGAGCAAGATTTTGAGCCTTCTTTTGATTTATCATGATTGAAGTTGAAAAGGAGCATGATTGTCATATTCGCCATTCATGAGCATGGTTCATGCTTCTTGCATGTTAGTTAAAATTTGTATTTTGGATGGCTATGGACACCTTGAAAATTCGCCATGCTCATATTGTATATATATGTTTGCACATGATGTTTTGGCTATGAAGTAAGTGATGAATAAGTTGGTTTAAAGAAGAAGATGTTGAAGAATAATTGTGAAATTTCAAGCACAATTCGCCTAGCACACATATAAGTGCTTGATGCTATATTATAAGTTTTGAGCCACAATATGCAAAGCATTAACTAGTAAAATGCATGCTGTTTTTGTGAGGTATTAAGTGCATAATTGGCCTCAACATGTACATGAATATTCGGCCTTGGGTAGCCTATTGAAGGCCTTAGCATTTCCTTGATGCTCAAATAAATTGTATTGAATTGCTTGATGTAGTATAAAATGTGCATGACCATTGTGTATTCAAGCTAAAGAGTGGCCATATGACCATTTAAAATCCTTGTCATATTCGCCATAAGCAAGCACAATGAGGTTTTAATAAATTGAATTTGTTTGAATTAGCTCAAGAGCTAAGAGGGCCACAATTGGACAAGGGGAAGGAAAAGGTGATCGAATAGCCGAAAAAGCCGTTCGACAACATCCGAGGTAAGTCCTCAAGAAGTGACCTTACTTGAATTGTGTGAGATGAAATATGGATGTGTATGATTATTGATCATGTGTGTATGAGTATTTGAATTCCACCGGGCTAAGTCCCAAGGCGAATATGCTAATGATTATAATTGTGTTTGAGCCTTAGTAACGAAAATGAAATATGTATGTCCAATGATTATTGATGTATGTGTGCATGAGAAATTGAATGATATCCGGGCTAAGCCCCGAAGACAATTATGCTGAAATTTATATCCGGGTAAGACCAAGGCAATTGTGCTAGTAGCTATATCCGGCTAAGACCAAGGCATTCGTGCAAGTTGTTAAATCCGGGCTAAGACCGAAGGCATTTGTGCAAATCGTGATATCCGGGTAAAGTCCGTTGGCCTTGGTGCGGGTTACCATAACCGGGCTATGTCCCGGGCGATTGAGCGAGTACCGACATCCGGATAAACTCGAAGGTATGTGATTTGAAAATTATGAGCTTGCTGGAAAATTTCAGCTAATGCACTTGTGAAATTTCCCAATGATAAGGTAAGTGCGGTGTGTGCTTTACGCGCTAGGAGTAAGAGCGTATGAATATCCGCTCCTATGATGGAGCGAGTTATCGGCCTTAATGAAGCCGTTATTTGTGTATGAACATAAGAGTTGGGATGGTAAAGTAAGTATGATTATGTGAATGCGCATTAATGAAATGATGCATTTAACTATGTGAATGTATTGCTGTAATGAGAGTTGATTATATTCCTTGAGACTTACTAAGCATAAAAATGCTTACTCATTGCTTTGGCTCTCGGTTTTCTAGATTTCGCTCGATAGCAATCGGATTCGGGATCGTTGAAGTCGAAGTCATCCACACTATCAAGCCCCCACTTTGGTATAAATTCTTGGTTGAACTTGAAATGGCATGTATAGGACTACCCTTGTTTGTTAAATATGTGGTGATGTAAGTATGTACGGCCATGCGAAAATGGCTCGAAAGGAACATGAACTTAGAATAATTGTGGTTTGTATGTATATATTTGGTGTCATGATGTGGCTATGGCTTGGAAATGGGAATGTTGGTCATATGATCAGCCATTGGCATGGTTAAAATGATCATATATGAACCTATGTATGGCAAAGACTAGTTGGTTCATGGAGACTACCAAATAGGTAAGACCTACCTTAAAACAGATGCTGCCAGCTGCAGTGACGTGAATGTGAAAAATCACCAAAATTCGTAGAAATGGAATTAAATAGTGAATAAGCTATGTAAATGAACCTTGATGAGTCTATTTTCATATGGAAGAAACGAAATGGTCATAGGAGTTACATGTTAAGAGATATTAATGCTATTGTGAGACAGGGCCAGAACGGTTTCTGGGTTCCCTGTCGCAACTTTAAAAATTCACTATAAATTATCTAGAAAGAATTAGGCGACATACCTTATATGTACAGATTCCATTTTGAGTCTAGTTTCATTAGAAACAAACGACACCAGCATTAAAGCCCTGTACAGAGAGATATTCAAGTTATACCGCGCGAAGGTCAGAGCAGTCGATCCCTGTAACATGGGTGACTTTAACTAATAAACTGTACCAATTAGCCCATCCAAAAATTCTAGAAATAAATCCATGGATGGATATATGAGTCAAAATTCAGGGAAAATTTACGAAACCAGTTTTCGAGTTTTGAAACTCGAGATATGATTTTTAAGGCGACGGTGATGCAGTCTTCCAGCCTGACTAGAAATGTCAAATTGGTGGGCAAACCATGTGAACTTGGCTTGTTAACCCCTCGTGTCCGATACCGGCAATGGTCTCGGGTTCGGGGTGTTACAATTTTATGGTATCAGAGCCACGGTTTAGTCGATTCTAGGACTACCGTGAGGTGTTTGGGGTCTAGCTATACATGCCATTAAATGATGAATCGATAGTGTGGTGATTTCTGACAATTTGACTTTGAGTTTGTTTATAGCAATGGGTCCCGATCCCAACCGAGCAATAGCTGATGATGTGGAGAGTGTGGCGCCTGCTCCCGCACAAGGGACAGCGCGGCGGACTCTCAACCTATGGCCAGCAATCCGAATGATGAGGCTAGGCAAGCCTTTTATAGTGTGATGAACGAATGGTTTAATCAATACATTCGAACTAACACGGCTGTCCCACGACCTCCATTCCCGACAAATGCAACCCCGCACCTACAATACCTCCGAATCGACCAAATAAGGTCAAGTAAGCCCCGATCGATAGGATTCAAAACATGGGGCCACTGAATTTAAAGCTACGGATGATGATGATGCCGAACGAGCTGAATTTCGGTTGGACAACACTATCCGGTGCTCGATGAGCTATCTTGTACACCGATGAATGCTTAAAGTGTACCATCTCCTTGCTACGTGATTCCACCTACTATTGGTGGAGTACTCTGACTTCTGTGGTACCTAGAGAGCAAGTGACTTGGGAATTTCTTGATCTTAAGCAAGGTTCTATGTCGGTTACCGACTATGAACGAAAATTTGTGAGGCTTAGCCGATACACGCGAGAATGCATTTCGTCCGAGCTATTATGTGTAAATGCTTCGAGGATGGGCTGAATGATGATATAAGGATGTTCGTTGGCATTCTCGAAATACGAGAGATCGTAGTACTTGTTGAGCGAGCTTGTAAAGTCGAAGAGCTTAGAAAGGAGAAACAAAAGTGATGTGGGAACTGGAGAATTCGAAGAGGTCCTCGGAAAGTCTCTTCAACAGCAATCAAGAGATTTCGAGATGATGTGAACCGGTCTAGAGGTGCTTTGGGCTTTTTAGACGAGGACGCGATCGACCCCTGTGACCACACGAGTCACTTCGATCGCCATGGGTGGAAATGATCGCGAGAGAGGCGGAGTGTCAACATTGTGGCAAATGGCATTCGGGAGCTGTTGGTTTCGTGATCACTCCTGCTATAAGTGTGGATCGGCCGACCACTTTAGGAAGGATTGCCCGAGGAAGCTTGAATGAATGTGAGTCGAGTGGAAACTCGGGTGCTACCATCGCCGAGGTAGGCCACATAGAAATATGGGCAATGTCGTTGGCGGTCGAGAGGATCTAGAGATGCTACCATCGATCCGAGGCTCGTGCTCCTGCGAGGACTTATGCCATACGCCGCACGCCGAGGATGTTGCCTCTCCGGATGTCATTACGGTGCTTTCACCCTTTTCAATACTAAAGTGATTGCGTTGATTGACCTTGGTTCTACTCAATCTTATATATGTGAAACCTTAGCATCCAAAGAAGACTTTGCCTATTGAGTCTCTCGAGTTTGTAATCCGGTGTCAAACCCTTGGGTCATTACGTGCTTGTCAACAAAGTGTGCAAGAAAAGTCTCCTAGTGTTCCGAGGTTCTTGTTTCCCGGCGGACTTGATGCTTTTGCCGTTCGATGAATTCAATGTTATTCTTGGTTTGGATGGGTTGACCATGCACGATGCGGTCGTAAATTGCAAAAGCAAGACTATCGATTTGAGGTGCGCGAATAACGAGATAATTCGGGTTAAGTCTACGGACTTAAAGGGGTTGCCAGCTGTAATATCAGCAATGTTGGCCCGAAAGTATGTAAGAAAAGAGTGCGAAGCGCACAGCGTCGTGCTCGATGACAAGGAATCGAAAAGAAACCCGAATCTGTGCCCGTGGTTTGTGAATACCGGATGTTTTCCTCAAGAATTGCCGGTTTACCACTGCTCGGAAATAGAATTTGGCATCGAATTGGTACCGGTACCACTCAATTTCGATAGCTCCGTATCGTATGGCACCAACGGAATTAAAGGAGTTGGAAGCTCGGTTGCAAGAATTGGTGGATAGAGGTTTTGCTCGCCCGAGTTTTTCGCCTTAGGGTGCGCCGGTGTTGTTCGTGAAAAGAAGGATGGAACCATGCGGTACAGCATCGACTATCGTCGACTTAATAAAGCGACGATAAAGAACAAATATCCGCTGCCACGTATTGACGACTTGTTCGACCAACCGAAGGGAGCCTCGGTGTTCTCGAAAATAGATTTGAGATCGGGCTACTATCAATTGCGAATCCGAGATTCGGACGTGCCCAAGACCGCCTTGAACGAGATATGGTCACTATGAGTTCCTAGTGATGCCGTTTGGGCTCACTAATGCCCTACGGTATTTATGGATTTAATGAATCGGATCTTTAGACCATATTTGGATCGATTCGTAGTCGTGTTCATTGATGACATCCTGGTCTATTCAAGAAATGAGACCGAACATCTTTGAACACCGCGGTTAGTGCCGCAAATTTTACGGACAAGCAATTATATGCTAAGTTCAGCAAGTGTGAGTTCGGTTAAGAGAGGTTAGCTTATTGGGTCATGTGATATCTGCATCGGGTATTCGAGTCGACCAATAAAATTTCAGCCATACTTAATTGGAAGCCTCAGAAATATTCTTGAGGTTCGAGCTTTTGGGGCTTGCTTAGGTTATTACCGACGATTTGTAAAGGCTTCTCAACGATAGCCACGCCGATGACGGCTACTCCAAAAGGACGTTAAGTTCGAATGGACGGAGAAATGCCAAAAAGTTTCGATCAACTGAAAACTTATTTGATTGAAGCCCCAATTCTAGTGCAACCCGAGTCCGCAAGGAGTTTGTCATCTATAGCGACGCCTCTCTACTTGGGTTAGGTTATGTATTAATGCAAGAAGGTCGAGTTGTGGCCTATCGTCGAGGCAATTAAAGCCACATGAGAAAAATTATCCGACTCATGATCTCGAGTGGCCGCCATCGTATTCGCCTTAAAGATTTGGCGACATTACTTATTTGGTGAAAGGTGCCATGTATACTCGGATCACAAAAGTCTCAAATATTTGATGACCCAAAGAGACTTAAATCTGCGACAAAGACGTTGGCTCGAGCTGTTAAAGGATTATGAGCTAATCATTGACTATCACCCGGGAAAGGCGAATATGGTTGCGGATGCCTTGAGTCGTAAATCGTTATTCACTTTACGACGATGAATGTGCACTTGTCTGTCCGATCCGACAGTGTGTTAGTGGCTGAATTGAAAGCCAAACCATTATTGACACACCAAATTCGGAGAAGTTCGAAAAGTCGACGACGAGTTGGTTACAAAATGGGCTGCGTGTGTTCCGAACAAGGACTCGGAGTTTCAAATCGACGATGACGATTGTTTGAGGTTCAAAAGTCGTCGGTGTGTCCTAAAGAATTCGGAACTCATTTCGATAATTCTGAATGAAGCCCATTGTAGCCGAATGGCAATCCACCCGGGGAGTACGAAGATGTACAACGATTTGAAACGTCGGTTTTGGTGGCATGGTATGAAACGAGACATCTCCGATTTTGTTTCGAGATGTTTAATATGTCAACAAGTGAAAGCGGAACATCAAGTGCCTTCAGGATTACTTCAGCCGATCACGATACCCGAGTGGAAATGGGATTGAGTCACAATGGACTTTGTGTCCGGACTGCCATTGTCAGCAAGTAAGAAGGATGCGATTTGGGTTGTTGTTGATAGATTGACTAAGTCGGCTCACTTTATCCTCGTGCGTCACGGATTTTCATTAGATAAACTAGCTGAATTGTACGTTTCTCAGTTGTGAGATTACACGGGTATCGATTTACATTGTGTCGATAGAGATCCGAGGTTCACCTCGCGATTTTGGAAGAAATTGCAAGAAGCTTTGGGTACCAAGTTGCATTTCAAAGACCGCCTTTCACCCCCAAACCGATGGTCAATCCGGCGGATAATTCGGATACTTGAGGATATGTTGAGATGTTGCATCCTCGAGTTCGGTGGTTCATGGAATGGTACCTACCTTTGATTGAATTCGCTACAACAATAGTTTTCAATCAAGTATTAAGATGGCACCTTACGAGGCTTTGTACGGGCGTAAATGCCGTACACCATTGTTTTGGACCGAGCTCGGTGAAAACAAAATTTTGAGTGGATTTGATTAAAGATGCTGAGCAGAAAGTAAAAGTAATCCGTGAAAGTCTCAAAATAGCCTCCGATCGTCGAAAGTCGTCGCGGATTTGAAACGAAAGGACATTGAGTATCAGGTGGGAGATAAACTGTTTCTTAAGGTTTCGCCTTGGAAAAAGATACTCGATTCTACCGTAAGGGCAAGTTGAGCCCGAGGTTCATTGGACCATATGAGATATCCGAGCGAGTCGGTCCAAAGTGGCATATCGTCTAATTTTGCCCCTCGAACTCGAAAAGGTTCACGATGTCTTTCACGTTTCGATGCTTCGACGCTATAGATCCGATCCATCGCACGTGATTAGTCCATCAGAAATTGAAATTCAAGCTAATATGAGTTATGAGGAAGAACCGATTCGTATCCTATCACGAGAAGTGAAAGAGTTGTGAAACAAGCGGGTTCCGCTAGTAAAAGTGTTATGGCTCAAGCACGGGATAGAAGAAGCTACTTGGGAGACCGAGAACTCTATGAAAGAGCGATATCCAAACCTATTTACGGTAAGATTTTCGGGACGAAAATTTCTTAAGTGGGGAGAGTTGTGACACCCAAAATTGACCCTAGTCGGAAGGTGGTCTCGGGACCACAAAACCGAGGCATAAAAATAATTAAAATTTATTTTGATGCCTATAATATGTGTGTGCTCATGTATGACATTTTATGATGATTGATTTAGTGTTATAAGGGTGAATTCCACAAGAAAGGACTTAGTAATGAACTTTGAAAGTATGATAGGAAATGTGTGATGACTAATTAAAGCATGCATGCAAAATAATGGACTTGCATGTCAAATTCCCCCTTTTATAGGTGGTGGCGGCCATGACAAGGAGGATGGGCTAAACATGTCATGAAACATGTTTTGTTGGTGCATTAGGGTGAAATAATAAACAAAGGTGTATGGGTGATAAAAAATGAAAAAAAAATGTGTGTGAGTGTGGTAATCCCCCATTGCCGTGAGTTGTAGAGAAGGAAAGAAAAAATTTTGTTCATCCTTTCTTTGAGCCAAAACTAAGGAAGAAGGAGGATTTTGCTTCATGCTTGGTTTGGAAGAGATCTAGAAGGAGATTTGGCCAAGTTTGCATCAAGATTAAGGTATGTATGAGGTTGTGTTAGGAGTTTCATGCATGTTTTGGTTGCTAACTTGATGTGCATGTTAGCCATGGCTCAAATCTTTGTTAAGCCATGGAAATGGTATTTGGCCAAAGTTGTTATGGTGATAAAGCCATTGCATGCTAAGTGTGAAGCTTGATGATGATGCATGCAATGATGGATTGTCTACTCTTGAGCAAGATTTTGAGCCTTCTTTTGATTTATCATGATTGAAGTTGAAAAGGAGCATGATTGTCATATTCGCCATTCATGAGCATGGTTCATGCTTCTTGCATGTTAGTTAAAATTTGTATTTTGGATGGCTATGGACACCTTGAAAATTCGCCATGCTCATATTGTATATATATGTTTGCACATGATGTTTTGGCTATGAAGTAAGTGATGAATAAGTTGGTTTAAAGAAGAAGATGTTGAAGAATAATTGTGAAATTTCAAGCACAATTCGCCTAGCACACATATAAGTGCTTGATGCTATATTATAAGTTTTGAGCCACAATATGCAAAGCATTAACTAGTAAAATGCATGCTGTTTTGTGAGGTATTAAGTGCATAATTGGCCTCAACATGTACATGAATATTCGCCTTGGGTAGCCTATTGAAGGCCTTAGCATTTCCTTGATGCTCAAATAAATTGTATTGAATTGCTTGATGTAGTATAAAATGTGCATGACCATTGTGTATTCAAGCTAAAGAGTGGCCATATGACCATTTAAAATCCTTGTCATATTCGGCCATAAGCAAGCACAATGAGGTTTTAATAAATTGAATTTGTTTGAATTAGCTCAAGAGCTAAGAGGGCCACAATTGGACAAGGGGAAGGAAAAGGTGATCGAATAGCCGAAAAAGCCGTTCGACAACATCCGAGGTAAGTCCTCAAGAAGTGACCTTACTTGAATTGTGTGAGATGAAATATGGATGTGTATGATTATTGATCATGTGTGTATGAGTATTTGAATTCCACCCGGGCTAAGTCCGGCGAATATGCTAATGATTATAATTGTGTTTGAGCCTTAGTAACGAAAATGAAATATGTATGTCCAATGATTATTGATGTATGTGTGCATGAGAAATTGAATGATATCCGGGCTAAGCCCCGAAGACAATTATGCTGAAATTTATATCCGGGTAAGACCGAAGGCAATTGTGCTAGTAGCTATATCCGGGCTAAGACCAAGGCATTCGTGCAAGTTGTTAAATCCGGGCTAAGACCAAGGCATTTGTGCAAATCGTGATATCCGGGTAAAGTCCGTTGGCCTTGGTGCGGGTTACCATAACCGGGCTATGTCCCAAGGCGATTGAACAGTACCGACATCCGGATAAACTCCGAAGGTATGTGATTTGAAAATTATGAGCTTGCTGGAAAATTTCAGCTAATGCACTTGTGAAATTTCCCAATGATAAGGTAAGTGCGGTGTGTGCTTTACGCTAGGAGTAAGAGCGTATGAATATCCGCTCCTATGATGGAGCGAGTTATCGGCCTTAATGAAGCCGTTATTTGTGTATGAACATAAGAGTTGGGATGGTAAAGTAAGTATGATTATGTGAATGCGCATTAATGAAATGATGCATTTAACTATGTGAATGTATTGCTGTAATGAGAGTTGATTATATTCCTTGAGACTTACTAAGCATAAAATGCTTACTCATTGCTTTGGCTCTCGCTTTTCTAGATTTCGCCGATAGCAATCGGATTCGGGATCGTTGAAGTCGAAGTCATCCACACTATCAAGCCCCCACTTTGGTATAAATTCTTGGTTGAACTTGAAATGGCATGTATAGGACTACCCTTGTTTGTTAAATATGTGGTGATGTAAGTATGTACGGCCATGCGAAAATGGCTCGAAAGGAACATGAACTTAGAATAATTGTGGTTTGTATGTATATATTTGGTGTCATGATGTGGCTATGGCTTGGAAATGGGAATGTTGGTCATATGATCAGCCATTGGCATGGTTAAAATGATCATATATGAACCTATGTATGGCAAAGACTAGTTGGTTCATGGAGACTACCAAATAGGTAAGACCTACCTTAAAACAGATGCTGCCAGCTGCAGTGACGTGAATGTGAAAAATCACCAAAATTCGTAGAAATGGAATTAAATAGTGAATAAGCTATGTAAATGAACCTTGATGAGTCTATTTTCATATGGAAGAAACGAAATGGTCATAGGAGTTACATGTTAAGAGATATTAATGCTATTGTGAGACAGGGCCAGAACGGTTTCTGGGTTCCCTGTCGCAACTTTAAAAATTCACTATAAATTATCTAGAAAGAATTAGGCGACATACCTTATATTTACAGATTCCATTTTGAGTCTAGTTTCATTAGAAACAAACGACACCAGCATTAAAGCCCTGTACAGAGAGATATTCAAGTTATACCGCGCGAAGGTCAGAGCAGTCGATCCCTGTAACATGGGTGACTTTAACTAATAAACTGTACCAATTAGCCCATCCAAAAATTCTAGAAATAAATCCATGGATGGATATATGAGTCAAAATTCAGGGAAAATTTACGAAACCAGTTTTCGAGTTTTGAAACTCGAGATATGATTTTTAAGGCGACGGTGATGCAGTCTTCCAGCCTGACTAGAAATGTCAAATTGGTGGGCAAACCATGTGAACTTGGCTTGTTAACCCCTCGTGTCCGATACCGGCAATGGTCTCGGGTTCGGGGTGTTACATCGCATCTTCGAGAATAAGCATTTTTCAGACTCGCATCGTAATTTAAAAGAATATTCCGTTATTTAGGTTAAATGAGAAAAATCGAAACCCAGTAAGTTAGAGCACGATTATCTCGAATTACCTAATACCGAAATCGCTTTATGAAAGAATTATTTTAATATATTGAGTAAAAATGTGATTTATAATAAAACATAAATGCTATGGTATTAATATGTATAACGACATAATGCTAGGTGTAATAGAAATGAAAACTTATATACATATATGTATATACATATACATGTAAAAATAAACAAATAAAATGAAAATAATGACAATGGTAAAATAAATAAATAAACAAATGCAAAAATGGTAAAATGAAATGACAATGGTAATGATAATAATGATAAAAAAGTATATACATATATGTATTTAGGTACATACATAATAATAGAAGTAATAAGAAATATATAAAAGAAATACATACATAATAATAATGATATAATATTAAAGGATACGTATCGTAGTATATATATATATGTTAGTGATAATAATGATAATACAAATAATGGATGATTCAAAGTTTGAAATAATTTATAAAAGATGCAAATAAATAGGTGATGAAATGATAATAATAATAAGAGTAATGGTATATATAAGCAAAATAGGTGCGTCAAAATATACATATATGTGTATATACTAAATTAAAATAGTAGCATATAAGTGATTGCAAAAGAAAAAATGTAATAATAATAATGTTAAAATAAAAAAGTAAATATAATATGATAGTAAATAAGTAATTAAAATAATACTATACACATAAAGAAATGTATATACGTACACATGCAATAAAGTATATATATTAATAGAATAATAATAACCATGTAAGTGATAATAATAATAATGGTAATAATATTTAAAATATATGTATATGAATAATAATAAAAGGCATGTATATATATAATAATAATAATAATAATAATAATAACAATTAATATAATAATAAATAATGCTACGAAAGAGAAAATAAGGTAAAAATAATATAAAAATTAGATTAAATCTAAAAAGGATCAAATCCAAACTAAAAGCGAGTTTTGGGCTTAATTGAAAGGAAATATAAAAGAGGGGACCTATTTGAATACGCTGCATGCGACTCAGAGGGCCAAAAGGGAAATTTTCCCAAGTCCTTAAAACGGCGTCACTGAAGGGAGGACCAAATCGCAAAGCGCGATAAACTTCAGGGCTAATTTAAAAGAAATGAAAACTTGATTGCAAAACGTGTGAAAAGCGGAAGGACGTAGCGTAATTAGAGCATCGAACAAAACACGCGGATCCTGTGGTAGGACGGGTCGGGTTTTGGTCGCGCCTAAACGGCGCCGTTTACAGAGTTTAAAATGGTAGGCGAAACGCACTGTTTGCCGGCCTATATAAGACATTTATTTTTTATTTTTCATTTCTCCTCTCTTCTCTAAAAAAACCAAATCCTCTCCCCTCTCTCGGTCTGCCCAGGCCGGTGAGGTGCAGCCGAGCGCCAGTGGCCCGTCGCTCCCCCCCACTGTCTGGTGGCCAAAAATCGCCAAATGGGTAGATTTTCCCTCTCTCTTTTTTTTGTATTTTTTATTTATTGAATATATGTGTTGTTTTGTTAAAAATGGGGATAATATATGTAAATAAATTCGAAAAGAAAAAAAAGAAAATAGACCTTAGGCTTGCTGTTTTTGGTTCTCCGATCTTTGATATGAGGGTATTCCCTGCTTTTGATGTTGCTAAAGTCTCTATTTTTTTTGAAATCGAATATTGTTTGCTTTTATTTCTAAAAGAATCTGAATGTCCCCCCTTACAAAGGTTTTGATTTTCCTCTTTTATAGCCATTTACATGTTTATTTACCATTTTTTTTCTTCTTTGTATGGCAGACAAACGGCGGTGGTAGTGCCACTAGCATGAGGCAGTGGTTGGAGCCAGGAGACCCTAGGTGCGGCGCACCTAGGGTTTGAAACTTTTGTTATTTTGCTTTGGGCCACATTATTTTGGGTTGTAATGGGTTTTGGGCCCAAAAATTGGGCTTGTACAGCTGCCCCTCTTTGCTTGTTGTCGTGTAACGAGAACAGAGCAAAGACTTAAGAAAGACCAATTTTTGCCCGGTCTCATCGTGTCTAGACTTGTTTAGCGCCCCTTTTTCCGGTAGCTTTATTCCACTCTTGTTGCTTCGCTTCGTTTCACTGTTCCACTGCAACTTCAAGAAGGCAAGGTTTGTTTTAATCTGCCCCACTGCAACTCTATGGAGATAAGACATGTGACTTCAATGAATTCCGTTGAAATTTCAAGGAGATTTGCTGTGGCTTTTAGCTGCTCCAACACTATTTCAGGGAGAAGATATTTGATTTTCAGCCTGTTAAGGCTTGTCGTCTTTGATCTATTTCCCTACTGCTTAGGGTTTTAGATCTGTAAACTCAACCTGTTACCCTACTGCTTAGGGGTTTAAGGTTCTCCGTCTTCGGTCTGCTCCACTACTACTTAAGGAGATAAGATCTGCAATTCAACCTATTACCCTACTGCTTAAGGGTTTAAGGTTCTTCGTCTTCGATCTGCTCCACTACTGCTTAAGGGGTTAAGATCTGTAAATCTTCAGCCTGTTACCCTACTGCTTAGGGGTTTAAGGCTTGTAAATTTAGCTTGTTACCCTACTGCTTAGGGGGTTAAAGCCCATCATCTTTGATCTGTTTCCCTACTGCTTAGGGGGTTAAGATCTGTAAATCTTCAGCCTGTTACCCTACTGCTTAGGGGGTTAAGGCTTGTAAATTTGGCTTGTTACCCTACTGCTTAGGGGGTTAAAGCCCATCATCTTCGATCTATTTCCCTACTACTTAGGGGATTAAGATCTGCAATTTGGTCTGTTACCCTACTGCTTAGGGGTTTAAGATCTTATGAACATCATCTTGTTACCCTACTGCTTAGGGGGTTAAAGCTTGGTGGTTTGAATCTTGCTTCACTGCATTCGAGGAGGCATGATTCGATGTATTTGATCTGCTCCACTGCAACTTCAGAGAGGTGAGATCTGTGATTTTCAGCCTATTACCCTACTGCTTAGGGGGTTAAGGCCCATCTTCTTTGATCTGTTTCCCTACTGCTTAGGGTGATGAGATCTACAAATTCACTGATTCTAGGGACATGACCTTTAGAATCAGTTCCATGTATTTATGCTTATGTCAAAGAATTGGGATGTTATGATCAAAATGAATCAAATGTTCCTAATTAGATGCACTTATGAATGATCTATGAATGTATGAGCGCAGCATGTTGTGAGCGTGAATCCCTGTTTAGGTTGCCATTGCTCTTTGTTCATCAAGGTTCCTTCACTAAAATGGTACCCTGTCTTCTTGTTCAGCTCAAATTTTGAACGGAAAACCCGAAGAGGTAGTCCCAATTTAAACTTTTTCTTCTCAGATGCTTCCAATCTTTGAGTTTGGTTAGTTCTAAATAATAGACTGTTTGTGTTCTGTACTAGTTAGAAACTTTCGGAGTAATGTGCAGAACTCTTTTTGCAAAAATGGTTTTAGTCCATTAATCATCATTTCAATGCAAAATGCTTGAAAAAGATTATAACAACGACAAAACTGAAATTTATCAGAAACAACATTTGAAGGGAATATATTAATCACAGTCGACAAACATTGCTGGAATACAAAATGGATAAAAGGGAATAGGTGCCCCAGATATCGCAGCGTGAGTTTCTCTGTACTGACTTCTTGAGGACTCCTTTTTTGCCCAATATGTGTTTAGGGGATCTAGAGTACTCTTGCAGATGCCCCAAGATGTAACATCTCTCATCCTTGTTAATTTAGGTACCATAAGACCATCGCATGCCCCACCTTTGATCAAAATTTGAATTGCCCTTTACGGGTTTTCAATTCAAAATCCCTTCGGTCTCAGGATGCTCTTTGCGAATTTTCACCCTGGCCTCTCCCCCATTTTTTTTTTTTTTAGGCGAAGTATTTCTTAACCGAATCCGAATTCACGGGATTGGATAAGGTCTTGCCATCCATTTCAGCCAATATCAATGCTCCGCCAGAAAAGGCTTTCTTCACCACATAAGGCCCTTCCCAATTCGGCATCCATTTTCCTCTGAAGTCTTTTTGTATGGGCAGGATCTTTTTCAGTACTAGGTCTCCCTCATGGAACATTCTGGGATGAACCTTTTTGTCGTAAGCTCGCATCATTCGCTTTTGGTACATCTGACCATGGCGAATAGCCCGTAGCCTCTTTTCTTCAATCAAATTCAACTGATCGTATCGAGACTGGATCCATTCTGCTTCGTCCAACTTTACCTCTGACAAAACTCTAAGGGAAAGGATCTCGACCTCGATAGGTAAAACTGCCTCCATTCCATAGACTAATGAGAAAGGCGTTGCCCCAGTAGAAGTTCTGATAGACGTTCGATAAGCATAGAGGGCGAATGGTAGCTTCTCATGCCAATCTTTATAAGTTTCATCATCTTTCCTACAATCTTCTTGATGTTCTTATTGGTCGCTTCAACCGCACTGTTCATCTTGAGCGTCTGGTGATGAGTTGTGGTGTCGATCTTGAATCGACTGCAGACATCCGCTATCATCTTGTTGTTCAAATTCAATGCGTTGTCGATATGATCCTTTCCAAAGATTCCATATCGACAGATGATTTCCTTTTCGGGAACTTGCTAACTGCCGATTTAGTGACATTGGCATATGAAGCGGCCTCCACCCATTTGGTGAAATAATCGATGACCACAAAGATGAAACGATGCCCATTTGAAGCTTTTGGCAAAATTGGCCCAATCACATCCATGCCCCACATCGAGAAAGGCCATGGCGAGGTTATGACATGCAGAGGTGAGGGAGGTACATTAATCTTCTCTCCATAGATTTGGAACTTATGACATCTTTTGGCGTAGTTAATACAGTCTCCTTCCATGGTGGACCAATAATAACCGAACCTCATAATTTGCCTGGCCATTGTAAAACCATTAGCATGTGTCCCGCAGATGCCCTCGTGGACTTCTTCCAAGATTTTCTTAGCCTCAATGGCGTCTACACATCTTAATAGTACCTGATCCTTCCTTCTTTTGTATAGGATCTCCCCATCTAAGACATAGTCACTGGCCAGTCTTCTCAATGTTCTCTTGTCATTCTCAGTAGCTTGGTTAGGGTACTCACGATTCTTCACATATCGTAGGATGTCGTGGTACCAAGAGTGATCATCATTTTCCTCTTCTTCTTCAAGGTTGTAACAATGAGCCGGGGCCTCGTAAATGCTCATTTGGATCGGTTTCACATCTTCTGGTTGGTTCACCTTGATCATAGAAACCAAAGTTGCTAGGGCGTCAGCCATCTGATTTTCTTCTCGTGGGAGGTAGTAGAAGACAATATCATCGAACTCTTTAATTAACTCAAGGATTAACCTCCAGTAATTGATCAATTTGGGGTCTCTTGTCTCCCATTCACCTTTGAGTTGATAAATCACCAGGGCAGAATCTCCATATACCTCTAACACCTTGATTTTACGTTCTATGGCCGCACGTATTCCCATGATGCATGCTTCATATTCTGCCATATTGTTCGTGCAGTCAAAATCCAATTTACTAGTGAATGGATAATGATCTCCGTTTGGGGACACCAGAACTGCCCCGATTCCGTTACCCACGACATTTGATGCCCCGTCAAAGTTTAGCTTCCAAGGATGACCTTCTTGAGGGTCTTCTTCGGTGGTTGCTATGCACATTAGATCTTCATTTGGGAAATCAAAGTTCAGAGGCTCATAGTTCTCTAGGGCCCTGCTGGCTAGGAAATCTGCTATTGCACTCCCTTTTACGGCCTTCTGGTTCACATAGACTATATCGAACTCAGAAAGTAGAATTTACCATCGGGCCATTCTCCCATTCAAGGCCGTCGACTCCATCAAGTATTTCAGGGGATCCATTTTAGAGATCAGCCAAGTGGTATGGTACAACATGTATTGTCTCAGTCTTCGGGTTGTCCAAATCAAAGCACAGCACAACTTTTCGATGAACAATTATCTCGTCTCACACTCAGTAAACTTTTTACTGAGGTAATATATCGCTTTTTCTTTCCTTCCCGATTCATCGTGTTGGCCAAGTACGCATCCCATAGAATTTTCAAATACCGTCAAATCACAGATCAATGGCTTATCTGGATTAGGTGGTGTCAACACCGGGCATTAGACAAATATTGCTTAACTTTGTCGAAAGTCTTCGGCATTCCTCGTCCCAACCACCGTGGTTGTGTTTCTTAAGGAGACGGAATATGGGGTCACATTTCTCAGTTAGTTGTGAAATAAACCGAGCGATGTAATTTAATCTTCCTAGGAATCCTCGAACTTCCTTTTAAGTACGTGGTGGAGGTAACTCTTGTATGGCTTTGACTTTATCTGGGTCAATCTCAATCCCTTTTTCACTGACTACGAATCCAAGTAGTTTTCCAGACCTGGCTCCAAAGGTACACTTCGCTGGATTGAGTTTCAGTTGGAATTTTCTCAACCTCAAAAATAATTTCCTCAAGACTTGCACATACTCCTCTTCAGTCCGAAATTTGGCGATCATGTCGTCAACATAGACTTCAATTTCTTTATGCATCATATCATGAAATAGGGTTACCATGGCTCTCTGATATGTTGCTCCCGCATTTTTCAATCCGAACGGCATTACTTTATAGCAAAAGGTTCCCCACATGGTCACAAATGTGGTTTTATTCATGTCTTCAGGATGCATTTTGATCTGATTGTACCCCGAGAAACCATCCATGAAGGAGAAAAGTGAGTAACATGCCGTGTTGTCCACTAAGGTGTCGATATGAGGCAATGGGAAATTATCTTTCGGGCTGGCCTTGTTTAAGTCTCTGTAGTCTACACACATCCGTACTTTCCCATCTTTTTTAGGGACGGGGACGATGTTGGCTACCCACTCTGAGTACTTAACTACTTGTAAGAAACAAGCATCAAATTGCTTCTTGACCTCCTCTTTTATTTTCAACAAACATCGGGCCGCATCCTTCAAGCTTTTGTTTGAACGGCTTGCATTCTTCTTTGATGGGGAGCTCATGCACCACAAGGTCGATGATTTAGCCTGCATATCCTGATATGACCATGCAAAGACATCCTTGAACTCTTGGAGTAACTCAATAAGGTCCTGCTTTATCTCTGTGGTGATGCAAGCTCCGATCTTTACTTTTCTCCTTTCTAGTTCATCTCCCAAGTTCACGACCTCTACGGTCTCTTTGTGGGGTAAAATTTGTTTCTCCTCGTGTTCCACCATCCTTAACAAGTCAGGGGACAAGTTACAGTCTCCGTCATCTTTAAAGTTCTGAGATCCTTCTAGACACATATCCCGCTCAAAAGGAGACTCTGAATGAGTAGCAACATCACTCACATCATTGATATCTGAAGACCTGTTGTACGTACGAAGGAAGATACAAAGAACAAGAGAATCTAAGAACAAAGATGTGTATGGTATGATGAACGAAAAATATTTGCATGGAATAAGTCTAAAGGATGCATTTTATTGAAATAACGACTTCGAACATAAGCCTATTTCACAAAATGACACTTCTTACTCCTAGGCCTAGAGCAATAAGTGTGTTTTGGACATTACTCTGAGTTAGTTCTAAAGACTATAGGAATCTCTTCCACAGTCCAATTATTCAGAACGCTTCCCGACTCATAGGGGCGAATGCCTGACAAATTCTCTACCCTAGTTCCTTCTTCATATGTGGCGTTGATGTCCAAACTCTCCATCATTCCTTCCAAGATTTCCTTTCCCGACGTCTTCCACTTGGAGTGAATGAACCCTCCAGATACAAAAGGCTTCGATATATGGGGGAAGATCATTGGTTCCCATTCGATTTCTCCCCCGCTCGATCGCGCTCTCCTTCTTTCTTGCTTCTTCTCAAGTTCCTTTTTCTTTTGTCTTGCATCTGGCTTGAATCCTAAGCCAAAGCGGTCCCGTTTGTCTGTGGGCATAGGTACTTCGACCCTTCCTTGTAGGCTTCTTCCAAGTCCTTTCCCTGGCAAGGCTCCCTTCCCAACCATCAGTTGTAGTCCCATTCTTGTGGTTTTGGAAAGTCTGGGTGTCGGGACTTTATTTCCTTCAACAAAAAAGGTCGCATTTACAAATTCCAATGATCGAAAAGAACATTCTATGGCTTCATCATCTATCCTCACATATGGTGCATTGCTGGTAACAGATGCAATAATATCTTCCTCCGCATTTATAGTCACCAATCGACCCTCCGTTATAAGTTTGAGCTTTTGATGTAATGATGACGGCACTGCCCCTGCCGAGTGGATCCACGGTCTTCCCAATAGGCAATTGTAAGAGGGTTTGATGTCCATTACTAAGAAGTCTACCTCGTACGTGCTAGGACCGATTTGAAGGGGTAATTCAATCCTCCCCATTACTTTCCTTTCAGTACCGTCAAACGCCCTTACTATATTTTGGCATGTTTTCATATGGGAACTATCCACGGGCAACCTATTCAGTGTGGATAGGGGTAAGACGTTTAATGCTGATCCATTATCGATCAATACCCCCGGTAATGTGTATCCCTTGCAATGCGTAGTAATGTGCAGGGCCTTTGTGGACCCCATGCCTCCTAGTGGTATTTCGTCGTCGTTAAAGAAAATAAAATTGTCAGCGCTGATATTGTTGACCAAGCGGTCTAGTTTGTTGACAGAGATGTCATGCGCGACGTATGTCTCATTCAGCACTTTCATTAACGCGCTCTGATGCGTTTCTGAGCTCAAAAGTAAAGCTAGCACCGAAATGCGAGTCGGTTGCTTATGTAGCTGTTCAACGACGCTGTACTCACTATGTTTTAAAAATTTTAAGAATTCCCTGGCTTCATTCTCGGTTACTGACTCATTGACTGGCGATTCGAACTCGACCGTCTTTTCTTTCCTTTGCTCTACTGTCGGGATTCTTTCTTCGGCAATTTTGGTTCCTGTACCCTCGGGAACATAACGTCTCCCACTGCGTGTAAAAAAACCTACATCTTGGTTTTCTTGTGAAGCACTGGCCGGGCTCTTCTTTCCTGGGATCGTCACATTGCAGCTGTAATTCCATGGTATCCTCTTGCTATCTTTATAAGGGAAAGCAACGGGCTTCTGGATCACGACTTTAGGTGCAACTTGTGTCCCATCTTCATTAGTTCTTAAGCATGATATGATAACCAATAGGTGGTTGATTTTGCAAGCGTTTCTCGTCGACCCTTCTTCGGAGGCACACACATCTGCTTCTTCCTGGTTCCTGACATATTCGAAGAATTCCAGCTCCTTATTATCCATCAATCCTTGTACTAAAGCCCTGAATTGGCTGTATTTCTGAATCTCATGGTCCTCTTGATCGTGGAACTCACAATAATTCTTCGCTTCTCGAGGCCTAACTCCCGAATTCTGAGCCATCAAACCTCTTTCCACCATTTTCTTCCACACTTCTTTCAACGGGGTATTCACTTCTGCAACATTCATCTTAATTTCCTTCCCTGAACCCTCGATTATGGCATTTATACCCTTATCCCCATGATTAGGTAATGGGTTTTCTGCACTAGGTGTATCATCAAATTTCACGATGCCCATGTTGATGAGTCTTTCAACCAACTTCTTGAAAGTGGTGCGCTTTCTATTGAGTGCCACATGGCTCTGCATGGTATTCGCATTGGGCGTTTCGTCATACCATTTGGGGAATGGGGTTGCATTGGCTTTAGATAGAAGGCGACACTACATGGGCATCGAATAAGCTCTGGTACAATTCCTTGTAGGCCATCGGGATAGGAGTAAACTGGACTCTTTCCGTGTTAGGCCTTGGGTTGAAGTCCGTCTTGCGAGCCACGATGGTAGTAGTCACCACCTTTGGTTGGCTCATAGTGACTGGCTTATTATACATACTCGTGTTGTTTACATCATTCTCTTTCCTTCTCGGGGTTGATCTCTTAGCACTTTCCCCTGCTTCAATCCTTCCACATCTTATCGCGTTCTCTATCATTTCTTGAGACATTACTATGTCCGAGAAGCTTTAATAGCGCTCCCTAGCATGTGGTTAATGAATGGAGCCTTCAACAGTATTGATAAAGAGCATGGTCGTTTCTTTCTCCGAAGAGGTGGTTGAACTTGCGTTGCTACCTCTCTCCATCTTTGGGCGTATTGCACAAACTCTCATTTTGTTTCTTCTCCATGTTCTCGTAACGTGACTCTATCAGAGCCATGTCATCACGTGTGATCTTCTTGTTTCAAGAAAGCTCATGCTAAATCCTCCATGAACTGATCTGTTACGACTCGGTTGGTTGTACCATCTAGAAGCGGCCCCAACCGACTTTCACGAAACAGTGGATCAATAGTTGGTCATTATTGACATAGCCTGCCATTCACTGCAGAACATAGTGATGTGAGCCTCGGGACAGCCTAGTCCCGTTGTATTTCTCAAATTCTGGGGTCTTGAACTTGGGAGGGAGTACCAGGTCTGGAACCAAACTTAATTCCTTAGCGTCGATTCCACCACGATAGTCGGTGTTTTTCATTTCTTTAAATATTTCTTCCAACCATCTACATCTTTCTTCAAGCTCTCTCGGGAATTCTACCCTTGCCTTTTCTGCTTCTATTACTTCATCGAGATTGAGGACCACAGGGTTGGTCGGATTGTCCCCCGGATTAGAGCCCGAACCAGTCTGATAATTCATCTGTGCCGAGACACCGGCTTGAAATGGTTGAGGCCTGATTGTGACTGATGGCCTTCTTGGGTACACATCAGGTTGTGTCTGAACGTCCGCTGGGACAAACCCCGGAGGGTAGACGGGATCTTCGTTGTCATCTCCATTATTGGTTATGGGGCTTTTCCCTTTTTCTAATCCACCAGCCAATAGACGCGTTAATTGATCCATCATACTTCTTTGGGACTCCAACATCTGGTCCCTTACATCTTGCTGGATTTTGGCCAGCTGTTCTTGCATACGTGTTTGTAGTTGATCCTGCATCTCTTTTTGCATTTGTTCCAATCTCTCTAACCTTTGGTCCATTGCTTTTGTTTTCCCTCTTGTACCGTAACGATGTTCCAGGGTAACTGCCATGATTTTTAGGGTTTCTTGTGAGTTTTTAGTGCGTATGATGCAATGCTGATGCATGAATGCAATGAATGCGATGAATGCAAAAAGGCGTTGATTCCAATTCGATTTCATTAGAGTAACTTTTCTAGAAAATAAGTTTTTTTACATAAAATAGATTACATATAAGGCTTGGCCCTGATACTTAAAGCCTTGACCTGTCTAAGAAGCCAAGCTAGCTTTTGGCCTCGGTCTAACTCCGACTCGTATTTTAAACTCAGCACATCAGCTTGTACTGCTAACGTTTGCAAGTGGTCAGCCACTTCTCGTACTTGAGTCAAAGCCTCGCCCATGATGTAGTCCCTGCTCCTGACTTGGTCTTGGAATTGATGAAGTTGCTCCTTCCATTGCTCATTATTTACCTCGAGGAGTTCTATCTGAAGTTCACGATTTTGCAGCGCTGTTTTGAGTTCTTCTATATTCTTTTTTAATTCTTCGATTCTGTTCTGACTAGCTTTCAACTCGATCGCAGAGTTACGTGAGCGATACTGGTACAATAACCTCTCTAACTCTGATATCCGGATCTTTAACCCTTCTTTCTCATTCTGACTTTCTACCAAACTTCTTTTCAGAGCACCTTCTCGAGCTTGAGCATCGCGAAATCTTTCCTCCCACTGGTTGGCTTTGCTTTGTTCTTCTTTAACTTCATGTCGCCATTGTTCGGACGTTTTTCCTAACCCAGCGGTTCTCATTGATCTGCGCAACTTCTTATAGTCCGTTTTCAAACTGTCTAAGTCCTCTTCGGCCTTGTTTTTCCCTTTTCTGAGTCTTTCAGCTTCTAGTTTCTGGGCATCGACGTCTAACCCTAACTGCATCTTTTCTTCTTCCAAATGCTCGATCCTTTTTTCTAGCTCCAGACTCTTTCTCTCGAAATCTTGCCTGATGATTTCCAGCTCCGATGGGATTACTTTCAAGTGCTCTTCTATCGACTGAGGATTTCCTTGATCTGATGTAGGGATGTTGTCGTTAATCCTCTGATTCCACCATCGGTCGTACTCAGGAGTAGTCATGGGATTGGCAGCAAACTTCTTCATTTTACGAGTCTGGTTCCAAGCATTTGATATCTCGCAAACTTTCTTTTTGTAATTATTCCCTGTGAACGTGAACTCGCACTGGGCTAACCCGTATGTTGGTGGTGTAAACTGTCTGGATCTGTATTGTCGCAATGAAAGCAGAGGAGCATATCCGACGGCTCCCCATACTCCTAACAAGGGAACCCAATCAAAATCTCCGCATCGATATAATATTTCATCAGGGACCATCCACGGGGCTCTTCATTCAACATCTTCTTCTTGCAGATTTTGGAGAACCGTCATCCAATTTTCTTCTGTTACATCATCTCGCCTCGGTGTAGCCACTAACTCTTTCAGCGGAGAGTAATTTTCAGAGAAGATACGATACGAGACCTTTTCCACTTTCCAAAATGGTCAGGAACCGTGGTAGCAAGAGTCATGCACATCCAATAAATCTTCCTTCACCCGCTTCTTCTACGGGCATTTAATGATCTGAAAGTTTCCGCTAAGATTGCGGGTATAGGTGTGGTTCCTTTACCAAGCCTATCAAAAGGTCGACAACAGCCTCGTCTACATGCCCCAAAGCCTTGGGGAAGATGACCATCCATAGATGCTCAAGGCGAAGACATCTACCCTTTTCTTCACGTCGGGTGCGCTAAGATTAGATCCTCGGGTTCCTCCATGGGATGCATTTACAATCTCCTTTTGTTTGATCCGGTTGTCACCCATTGTTCGCTCATCCTCGTGATGTTCATCGCTTTTTTGAAAATCTTTGGGGCGTTAGCAGTCCGTATAAATTCGTCTACACGAATCTTTGGGCAATGGAGCAAGGTCGTGTATTCTTCTATAGTAGGTACCAAATCTACCTTCCGAAAGTGAAGCAAGCAGTAAGCGGAATTCCAATATTGGGAAAGGGCTCAAACAGTGCTCGTCTATCTTGACATCAAGCGGATAAGGTAAATCACCGTAATGACAATAGAATAGCTGTTTGACCCCGTCGTCCCACTGGTTCCATATTTCTTTCAACTCTTGGAGATTATTCTGAGTTACGCTGATCCGAGTGAAATTCCATAGCTCTGACACATACCCCTTGGTAAGACTGTCACATTTCTCTTGTTGTGTTGTCTCAGCCCATATCCGGACAGCCGCGTTGTCTTCTACTTTATCAAAAAACCCCTTTTCCATGATAAGCTATCTATTTAGGAACCGAATGCGAATCAACACCTTTTATGATGAGAATGCCATGCAAATACAAACAAAGTAAGTCAGTAATTTACACGCAGTTCAAAGCAAACAAAGGATAATAAATATAGCACTTGCTTAGGTAATCACTAAGGTTTCGGAGTGGCTCTACCTAGGGTGGGTTCTTAAGGCTCGCTACATGGGGTTTGATTCTAGAATAAGGGTACTTGAACCAGCAGATTCCTCGATCTTCACCCATTATAGGCTCATATAGACCGAGTTCAGTTCAGGGGAATACATTTCCCTATAGCTGCACGGAGATGAAAATCTCACGAAGACATAGGTACGGATGTATCCCGAAAGCAATCCATTATCCTGCACGGAGGTGAAAACCTCACGAAGGAATAGTTTCGCGCTCCCACTTAAGAGGGTGTGACCACAGCGGTCATGCAATGCAATATGCAACACCATTTAAAGAATCGGACCAACATAGCAGGTATTATTTAGAC